>NC_060072.1:149918368-150223171 GCF_922984935.1 Meles meles | reverse complement strand
AGGTTTCCTAATAATGAGAAATACTCAGTTGCATTCGTTGACAGTTTCAGGAAGGCTCAGAATTGAGAGTTGTGGTTAATCTGGGACAAGCCCTGTGCTGTGTAGGATTTGTCTCCGTGAATTCTCCTAACTCCAGGAGGTCTGTGGTCACTGTCCTCATGTGGCTGAAGATGGCGGCCCCGCGGGGAGGGTCTTGCCTGAAGGCGCAGAGGTTGTCGGTGGCAGACGCGAATGTCAATCTCTGTGATGCTGTGGTCCAGGCGTCTGATCATTCGCTGTTTCCTTCTGGTATTTGATGGACGTGTTTCCTTGCACGTGTTGGAGACTTTAGTTCACTGTCCTGGACGCGTGCTTCCGCATCACCCTGTAACCGCCCTGACGTGCACACGAGCCTCACTTCGTGCGTAAGACGGCGAGGCTGCGTGAGCAAATTACTCGCTCCTGGCTAAGTTTTAGGAATGGCCTATGTCCTCGGAGTCTATTCTAAATGTTCAAATAAACTTCGTTGATGAAGGACCTATAAAGGTGTTCTTTAGCTTTTGAAGTTTTTGTTCAATGAAATACTTGAAAAAACCTGTGGACCGTCTGTACAACACCTAGTGGCAGATCATTTGTGGTAAAACACAGTGTAACCATTGCTGTCCAGCTCAGTGGCACGAAATACATCCGCTCCGCTGTGCAGCTGCCCCACTGTCCCTCCGCGTAACTCTCGTCGTCGTGTGAAGCGGAATCTCTGTATCCGCTGACCACTGGGTCCCCACCCGTCCGCCCCCAGCACCTGCCATTCACTCTGCCTTCGTGACAAATCCGAGTCCCTCTCAGAGGGGAATCGTATCCTGTCTCCTTGCAGCAGCCGTCTCACTCAGCACGATGTCCTCAAGCTTCACTGCTGTGGCCTGGGGGAGACTTCCTTCCTCCTTCGGGATGGGAGACACCGCACTGCACGGACTGTGGCGTCCCCGTGTCCCATGACCCGCGCGCCCGGCCGCGGATACGGGGTTTGCTCCCATGCGCTTGCTGTTGGTGGGCTAATGCTGGTGTGAGCCGGTGCGGGCAGAGCGCAGAGACCCTGCTTTCCGTTGTTCGGGGGTTCAGACACGGAAGTGGGGTTGGGGGGGTCATTCGGTAATTCTGAGTTTTGTGGAAGACCCTGCATCCTGGTCTCCACTCCGGCAGCCCCAGTTTGCTTTCCCACCCACAGCGCACAGGGTTCCCCTTCCTCCACCTCCTTGCCAACACCTGTCCTTCCCGTCTCTCGGGTCTAGCCGCCCCGACAGGGTAAGGCGGCACCTGGTCGTGGCTTTGATGTGCGTTTCCCTGGAGCTGAGTGACGTCGAGCATCTTCTCGCGGGCTTATTGGCCGCTCTTGTGTCTTTGGGGGACGTGGCTGTTCAGCTTCTTTGCCCGTGTTTGGAGTCAGGTTGGCGGTTAGTATCAGAAGTTCTGTTTGTATCCTGGATATTGACCGGACGGTAACTGGACATTATTCTGATATTACCAGATGCACGATCTGCAGGTCGTTTTCTGCAGACAGTGTGTCCTGATGCGCAGCATTTCAGAAGTTTGGTGAAGTCCACTTTGTTTTCTCTTTGGTGGCCTGTGCCTTCGGTCACATGCAAGAAACCATTGCCCAATCCAGTGTCTCGAACCTTCTGGCCTCCGTCTCTTCCAGCGTTTTACCGTTTGGGCCCCACGGCGCGGTCTTTGATCCGTTTTGCATTCATCGGTGTGTGCGCTCTTGGGTTGGGTCCGGCCGCCCCCCCCGGCCCCCGCCTGCGGACGTGCAGTTTCCCAGCTCAGTCTGGGGAAGACGCTGTGGGTTCCCCGTCGAGGGCTCTCGGCGGCGGCGTCAGCGCTCCTTCCGCTGTCTCGTGAGGGTTTCTTTCTGGGCTGTCTGTCCGCCTCCCCTCGTCTGTGCCGACAGCACGCGGTTTGGTTACTGCAGTTTTGTGCAGTGGGTTTGAAGGAGGACGTGTGAGTCCTCCCGGTTCTTCTTCGGGGTCATTTTGGCTCTTTGGGTCGGTGGAGAGTCCACACGACTTTCGGGATGGGTTCTCTGCATCTGAAAGAAGTGTCGTGGCGCCTCTGATAGGGAGGGCGTGCGGATGCGTGGATGGCGTCGGTCCCGTTGACCTTGTAGCAATGGACGTCCTCTGGCCCACGAAGGCGGGCCGGGTCTCCATTTGTCCGTGTCTGGAGTTCGTTTCAGCGGTGTCTGGTGGTGGTCGGTGTGCAGGCTTCCCCCTCCGTGGTCAGGTTCATTCCTACGTGTTTTATTCTTCTTTGAGTGATTTTAAACAATTGTTTTCACAGTTTCCTTTTGAAATGGTTCGTTGTTCCTGTTAGAGATACGGCTGGTTGTATGACTTCGCGTCCGGCTACGCTGCCGAATTCATCTGTTAGTTACAGGCGCTTTTTGGTGGATTCCTTAGAGTTTTCTACCGCCGAGATAATAATGTCTGCAGAGGTCATTTTATTTCTTATCTGCAAGTTGGATGCTTATTGTTCTTTTGTTATGTAAATGCTCGGTCTAGGAGGTGCAGCAGTGTGTTCACTAGGACTGATGGAAGTGGGCCTCCTTGTCTCGTCCAACCATGGAGGAGAACTCTCAGCCCGTAGAGCTGACCGTGGGGTCCGTGCGCTTGCTGTGTCTGCCCCTTGCCGTGGCGAGGCGGTTTCCTCCGGTACCCCGTGTGCTGAGTGCTCCGTGATGTGGATTCTGTCCGATGTGCTGCTCAGATGTGCTTGTCCGTTCTGTCTCAGTGGCGTGTCGTCCTTGTTGGTGACGTGTGTGTGCTGAGCCACCCCTGCATCGGCCAGCATTATTGAAATGTCTTACTCTAGGTTGTGTAGTCGCGGTGCAGGACACTTGGAGAAAGGAAAGCTGCAGATTAATCAGGTGTGATTTCTCGGTCCGGATTTGACTCATTTCTTCCTGGTCATTGTTTGGTGGTGACGGTGTCGTTGCATGGTCACCGAGAGTCACTGCTGGCCATGGTCGTGCACTGCTCAGGCGGTGGGCCTCGGTCATGCAGTTTGGGGGGGGAGCAAGGTGACAGGTGCTGTGCGCTCACGTCGTGTTCGTTCATTTACTCGCCTTCAGACAACCGCAGGGGTTGGCGCTGCCAACCTTACCGGCGTGGCCCTCAGACGAGCAGAGATGAGGGGTGGCCGGGTCTTCCCGCCACACGTGCTCAGCCCCACGTACGTCCCTGTCGGGTCCCTGCAAGTCTGCTGTGCCCGGCACACACGTGTGATGCCAGCGGGAGCTGTGAGCCCGGAGGCAGGCGGCGCGAGAGCCGCGGCCATGAACACACGCAGTGCGAGGCCTGGGCCAAGCGCCTCCGCTCGCCGCCCCGTCCACCTGCTCTCGGTGCGCCCGCTGCCGGACCACCTGCCCTTTACCCCGTGCTGCTGCTCTGTTCCTGGGTAACTGGGCGTGTGCAGGTTTCCGTTGGGTTCAGTAGTCTCCTCGCACCGTGTCTCCCTGCCTAGAAGGATTGTTTCCCGATGGACACTCGGCTGTCCTGGGTGTCCCTCTGCCAGACGCCTCCAGGGCGGACGGGGGTGGGGTTCGTTGGCATGTGAGTCCGGGAACGGGGTGCCTCCCCGACTGCAGGACATGCGGTACTGACTGGGCTGAGCTCTCGCGGGGACGCCTGTGTGGGAGCCGCTCACCGGGGTCCCACCCCCACGTGACCACTGGTACCCGGCTGCTTGTTTGCACAAGCTGTCACTCACGTGTCTTCGTTTACGTTTCTTTGCTCGTTAGTGAGGTCAGGCGGCTCACGGTGTTACGTGGCGTCGGCCTGCCTTGGCTGCGGACGTCTGTCCTTCTCCCACCCGGCTCTTCTGCTTTTCTGTTGGTTTTCGGAAGCTGACGTCTGGACGTTAATTCTTTATGCATGTCAGGCTTCTGGAAGTCCTGTTGTCTGTTTATTAATGTTTCCCGACTGTTCCTGTTAAACTGAAAATTTTAATTTTGTAATTATCAGATTCATTGTTTTTGGCCTAATGTTTTGTGCTTTTGAAATTTTTAATTTTTAAATATTTTTTTAAAAATTTTATTTATTTATTTGACAGAGAGAGACACAGTGAGAGAGGGAACACAGCAGGGGGAGTGGGACAGGGAGAAGCAGGCGCCCCACTGAGCAGAGAGCCCGATGCGGGGCTCGATCCCAGGACCCTGAGATCACGACCTGAGCTAAAGGGAGATGCCCAATGACTGAGCCACCCAGGCGCCCCCAAAATTTTTTATTTAAGGAATCCTTAGTAAGAATATTCTGCGACATTGTCTTTTATCAGCATTCGAGTCTTACTTTTCACAGGCCTTTAACCAAACATCAGTGGCTTCTCCATGCGGTGGGGGAGGGTCCAGTTTCTGTTTGTTTCTCTCTAGCGCGTCTCCTTCTGTGTCGATATCGAACCGTTAGGGACGGAGACGCTTGGGGGGGTACTTGAGGGCTGTGTGGTTAGCATGGTCATGCCAAGATTTGTGTGTCCTCTTCCCACCACTCTGTCCGCAGGCATGGGTTGTTCTCAGTTGTGTGTATCCACGAATGCCTGGAACCCCAGACCAGGAAGGGGCCCCTGGCGCGTGCTCGTTCACCTGCTTGCTGCGTGTTGCGAGCCTGCAGGCGGCTGCCCTGCCGCGGAGCGCGTGGTGTGTCGAGCAGACGTGCACGGATTGCAGGGTCGGCCCTCGCAGTAACTAGCTGCCTCCTCCAGGAAGTCCCTTCCCTTCCTTCCTTAGCAAATGAAGGCCCCTGTGGAGGGTCTGCCTCCTTTCCTTTCCTTTTCCCTTTCCCCTTCCTTCCTTCCTTCCTTCCTGGAGATCCCACATGAGTGGGATTGGGGGTTGCAGACGGGGAGAGAGAATCCTAAGCTCCACACCCAGTGTGGAGCCCAGCGCAGGGCTCAGTCTCTCACAGCCTGACATCATGACCTGAGCCGAAATCAAGAGTCGGACGCTTCACTGACGGAGCCCCCAGGTGCCCTGTAGCCTCCGTCTTCGTGAAGGTACAAAAAGGTGTCACACCCCCGGGGTTCCTTGTACCCCTTGGTGGTCATTGCCCTGCCCACAGCTGCAAGCGCGATCTGCTTTTCACCACGCTGACAGCTTTGCTGGTTCTAGAGTTTTATGGAAGAGGAACCCTACAGGCCATTCTTTTTTTTTTTTTTCTTAAGATTTTATTATTTATTTGACAGAGATCACAAGCAGGCAGAGAAGCAGACAGAGAGAGAGGAGGAAGCAGGCTCCCCGCTGAGCAGAGAGCCCGATGCGGGGCTCGATCCCACGCATGTCGGATGCACTCCGTGTGTCGGGCCAGAGCACCGCTGGCCCCGCAGGGGTTTGAGGACAGTTAGAAAGTGCTGTGAGCAGAGGGCATCTGCGTCCGGTCCGCTGTGGGAGAGGGAGGGTCTCCAGCGGTGTGGTACGAGTCGCCGGGATCGAGTGGTTATTGGAAGGACTGAAGTAGAGAATGGCGTTGGAAATGATCACTTGTGAGGTTTCTTTTGAAAGGAGGTTCAGTAAGCAGCGGCTTCCTACCACTCGACTGCATTTGTGTTTTTGCCTCGGGACTCGCACAGTGTGTCGGGGACGCGCTGCGCCGGACCCTGCATCCTGCTGCTCGGGTGCTGAGGGCTGGGTGGCAGCGGGAGGTCGTGCCCTGGAGGAGGCCTTCGGGGCAGCCTGCAGGACGGGGGGGGGGGGGGGGGGGGGCAGGACTCACTGACACAGCCCAGAGAATGGGTAGAACACTTAAGTATCAGACGTTTACGTTCCGTATCATGGTTGGTGCTACGTTTGGCCACCGTCTGCGCAAACCCAGCTTGCTAGTCCCGCCGCCTCGTTTGCTAAAGACGCGTCCCGTGGTGGGTCAGCAGCATGTGGGACAGTGGAGGCCTGGCGTGACCTTACCCCGCTTTACTGACGTGGGGATTTGCACACGGAGTAAAGCTGCTTGGTCGGCTAAGGAAGGAGCCCTGGGCTGGGGTCCCTGGTGGTCATGAAGGTCACCTCTGTGGACTCCGTGTAACTGACTCGGGACATGCGGGTCTGCGGCTGGTCGAGCAGAGGGACCCTGGCGGCACCTCAGGAAGGTGGCGTGGCTCCCGCCTCCCTCGGCATCGCCAGCACTCGGAGTCCTTTCCACCTTTGCAGAAGAAGAGGTGAGAATGTTCCTGTCTCGGCCTTCCCTGACGAGCTTGTTTGCGGACTTACGCCAGCATCCTGGTGATCTCTGGTGCAGCGACACCGCGCACAGGCCTCGCGCTGCTTGCTGAGTTCTGGGTGTGCCGCTGGACCCCACTCCCGGGAGGAGCCCTCCACACATGCGAGGGACGTCGTGAACCTTCTGTCGTACTTCCGTCGTGTGCCAACTCGTCTCCTCTTCACATTTTCTCTTAGATTCTACAGGTTTAATTTTATATGTTTAAAGCTGTCTTTCCCTTGTTTTTTCCATCTTCGTTCACAGTTACCCCCAAATAGAGGAAAAACACTTTGCCAGTTCATTCTTTTGCATTATATTTAAATATGTGACTTACTCAGAATTTACGATGCACGTCTGGATTGTTTTTACCCAGATTGCCGTTTAGTTATTCTCCTGTCACTTGGTAAACATTGTTACATTTTCCTTTTTTTGGTAATGCTCGCCTTTTATACTGAGATTTTTGTGTGCTTGGACCCATTTCTGTATATTCTGATCTTTTGTACTGTTCTGTTATTTGAGTGTTTCTGTCCAGTCTCCTTGTTTTTAGATTGTTGGTACTGTCCGCGGTAGTAAGATTTAGTGCTCCAGGAGAGTATTTCTTAATAATCTCATTTTTCTTTCTTCTTAAATATTTTTTATGATTACATGTTTCAACTTTGGATGCTTTTTAAGCTCATAAAATCCTGTATTGAGACATCCTGAATTTGGTCCCTGGGACAGAAAAAAAGAATAGAAACACGGGTGAACCCTGAATAAAGTCTGTGGTTTAAAGTGCCCGTGGGCAGGGCGCCTGGGTGGCTCAGTCAGTCAAGTGGCTGCCTTCGGCTCGGATCATAATCTCAGGGTCCTGGGATCATGACCTGAGCCAAAGGCAGATGCCCAACGACTGAGTCACCCAGGCACTCCTAGAATTAATTTAAAATAAAAGATGTAGAAGATGAAGTTGAAATTCTCTGTCAGTCATCTATATATCCATCAATCGTCTCTTGAACGCCAGTTTTGTGCAAAGCAGTATCTAAAACAGTTTGTTAGGTGCCTGGTGGCTCAGGTAAGCGTCTGACTTGCATTTTGGCTCGGGACATGATCTCAGGATTGTAGGATCCTCAGGGTCCTGGGATCTAGCCCCACTCTGGCTCTGTGCTCAGTGGGTAGTCTGCTTCCTCCTTCCTCCCCCACGCATGCTCTTAATCTCTCTCTCTCTAACGATTGATTTATTTATTTGAACCAACTGAGCCACCCGGGTGTCCCTAGCCAAAGCTGCCTTTTTTTTTTATTTTTGGTCAAAGGTTTTATTGATTTGTTAGAGACAGAGCACAAGTAGGGGGAGGGGCAGGCTCCCCGCTGAGCAGAGAGTCTGATGTGGGACTCCATCCCAGGTCCCCTGGGATCATGACCCGAGCCGAAGGCAGATGCTCAACCACTTGAGCCACCCAGGGGCCCTAACAAGGCTTTTACATGCATGCTGGTCACTTACTCTTTATTCTAAATTGCCTAAACCCAAACTTCTCATTCAGAAGACAAAAGCCCTTAGCATAATCCTCTCCTGTTCCATCCATGTTGATGCACATGGAGGGTGTTCATCCTTTCTGGTGGCTGAGGAATATCCGTTGTATATATGGACCATGTCGTCTTTATCCATTCGTCTGCTGAAGGGCATCGTGGCTCCTTCCGCAGTCGTGGACTCTGCTCCTGGGGAGACTCAGTGGGAAGAAATCCGAGAGGGAGACAAGGCACGAGAGGCAGTGGAGTCGGGGAACTAAACTGAGGGTTTCAGGGGAGGCGGGGGATGGGTGACACGGTGATGGGCACTGAGGAGGGCACGTGTTGTGATGAGCACTGGGTGTTGTTTGCAACTAATGAATCATTGAACGCTACATCAGAAGCCGAGGAAGAAGTATATGTTGGCTATTGAGTTTAATAAAAATGCAGAAAACACACTTCTGTAGTGGAGCTCTTCTCTCCCAGGCTGTGATGGTTCTCGTGTACCAGGGAGAGTTGGTCCTGCAGCTTGCGGGCGGCTGGCCGTCCTGTCCCCAGGGAGGGGCCTCCTGCGCCTGCCCCGCGGCCTTCCGCCCGAGCGGTGTGTAACCCTCCGTCCCGGGCGTGGCCTGTTGCCTTCCGCTGCCCCTGCTTCTCGCTGCCGGAGAGAGGGAGCAGCTCTTCTGTGTGCTGTCTCCTGGCTGCCGCGTGTCAGCGGGGCCCAGTCCTTCCGAGAACGCTGCGATGCCTCATTAAATGAAACCGCAAACGGGGACTGGGAAGAAAGTTCCTTAAGAAGACATAGCTACCAGTGTCCTGCAGCGGCATCGCAGTGCAGTTGTGTTTCTAGTTGGTGACACAGGCCCCTCAGCAGGCGTCAGGCCTAACGGTGGAGCACTGCAGGAGCCCTCTGCAAAGTCTGAGACGGGGGCACCCACATGACCACTGGGCAGGGCGGTGCTGTGGCCCCGGTGAGAGGTTGGCGCGGTTTCTCCATAGATAACTAGAAACCACCAGCCAGAAAATAATATGTAAAGTAAAATCCTTTCTTCAAGAGAAACAAAAATATATGCAGTAACTAGGGGGAAAAAATCACAAAAGCGTGTGAGAATTTTAGGGAGAAAAACTATAAAACTGTGTTAAAAACATAGAAGATACAAATGAACAGATGTACCAAGTTAATCAGAGGAAAGACTTACTGTTGTAATGGTATTTATTCTCAAATTAATCAGAATTTCAGCATTTTTCATGGATCTTGGCAAACTGGTTTTAAAATTATTTTGGATGAATAAATGAGCGAGAAGAACCAAGAAGAGTGTGAGACTAGAGCGGGCCTGCCCGCGTCGGGCACGCCGGAGTAGAGGGCTTGCAGCCGGGGAGACGGACGGAGCAGCAGCCGTCTCCAGCTGGCGCGGAGGGAGGTCTGCACGCTATCCCTGCTCACGGAGCTGCCCAGTTCTCCTTGGACGGAGCCGCTCTTGATCGCTCCTGGATCTACTACAGTGCAGACAGAAGCCTAGAATGGTTTTGGGAAACTACCATTTTATACCGTGATTTTATTTACCAGCTTCTTTTCCCTTTTTCTGTTTAAATTGAGGTATAATTTACAAATAACGTAGTAGCTTCAGGTACTCGACATGATTCAGTATCTCTATATACCGCTGACTCTTGAACAGCATGGGTTTGAACTACAAGGATCCACTTACAAGCGAGTTTTGCTTTTTTTTTTAAAGCTGGGATGGTACTGGAAATGTATTTCCTCCTAAGATTCATAGCAGCACTTTCCTTTTCCTAACTTATTGTAAGAAGATAACAGTACGTAGTCCACTGAACATGCAAAATGTGTGTGAATTGACTGTTCATGTTATCAGTTAGGCTTCTGGCCAATAATGGGCTATTAGTACTTAAATTTGGGCAAGTCCGGAATTCTAGGTGGGTTTTCAGCTGTGCTGGGGTCAGCCCCCTTAACCCCCTGTGTTCAGGCTGGATGGTACTGTGGTCCCATCTAGTGCATTTATCACCGTGCATAGTTAGAAGAAACATTTTTTTCTTGTGATGAGGAGTTTTAAGATCTACTCTCGGCAGCTTTTGAATATACAATGTAGTATTGTTAACTGTAAGCACCTGCTGTGCATTTTACCCCCATGACCTTTATTTTGTGGCTGGCAGTGGATACCTTTGACCCATTTCATCCCCCACCCCTACTCCCCACTTCTGGCCACCCACCTCTGGCCACCACCAGTCTGTTCTCTGTGTCTGTGAGCTTGGGGGCGGGGGGGGCTTTCAGAATCCACATATCCATGAGATTCAGACTGACTGCATATAGCACAATGCCCTCGAGATTTATCCATGTTGTCAGAAATGGCAACATTTCATTCATCTCTGTGGCTGAGTAATACTCCTGTGTGGGTGTAGGTGCGTGTGCGTGGGTGGTGGGTGTGGTTCGAACTTGCCTTACCCTGGTGATCAGCAGTGTTCAGCGTCTGTTTGCATACCTGCTGGCCATCTTTTGTCATCGTTGGAAGTGTTGGTTCAGATGTTTCACCAATTTTTTTTCAAAGATTTTATTTATTTGAGAGAGAGTGAAAGAGAGATCACAAAGGGAGAGGGAGAAGCAGACTCGCCAGGAGGGAGCCCGATGTGGGCGTTGATCCCAGGACCCTGAGACCAGGACCTGAGCTGAAGGCAGATGCTTCATGGACTGGGCAAGGGGTACCTGGCTCTTTGTGTTGAGTTGTATTCTTTATATGTGTTGGATGTTAACTCCATACCCTGATTTTTCAAACATAGTATCTTAGAACTTACATTATCTTAACATCTGCAACATTGCTTCATTTTTTTAATGGTTACACAATAACTCTGGGTATGACTGTGCTATAATTTAGCCAGTCCCCTAAGACTGATGTTTACATTCTTTCTACTCTTGTTGCCAGCAGTGCTAATGTGGATTTCCTGTCTGTGTCCATATTATTTCACACATGTCTGTCTGTAGGATGAACTTCCAGACGGGGAGCTGCTGGACACGTTTCTGTGCTCGGTAGATGTTTGCCCTGCGGGGAGGTGGTCGTTCAGTGGCCCCAGTGAGGCACTGCCCACCAAGCTTGCGTGTTGGTGCAGTGTCCTCGTGAGCTCAGCAGATACAAAATCTTCTCTTGGGGTTTCTCTTAGTAATTGGGATTTTTAAAAATATTTAAGAGTATGTGGAACTTCAGTTAGACATACTACAAACACATTTCCCAGGTAGCATTTGTGATTTTAACTTTGGTTATCCTGGTTTTTTTGCTGTGTAGAAATTGCTGGTTTATGTAAATTTTCCAGTGTTTTCTTAAATCACTCTGGTTTTGTTTCCTATTTGGGAGGTTTTCTCACACTATGATTTCTCTCTCATGTTTTTCTTCTAATGATTGTGTGGTTTTCTTTTTAATATTTAAATCTGACCAATTCAGAATTTACTGATGGGCACAGACTAAGGTAGGGCTTTGTCTTTATTCTTTTTTCGAGACTGTGAGGCCCTTCTAATGTCGTGTGCTGATTGATCTTTCCCCTGCTAATTTGAAAAGACACTTTAATCATGACCAAAATGTGTATTTGGGTCCCTCTCTGGACTTCGTGTTTGTTCCATTGGACTGCTGTTCATGCACAAACAAGTTCAATTACTTTAGGTCTATAATGTTTTAATATCTAATGTTACCCTGAAAGAATTTTCCTGGGAAGTTCTTTTTAAATTCTCTATAGAACTTTAAAATTAACCTGACCACGTTGTGGTGACACTTTATTAAATTATCTTAGGGGCAATTCAGATTTTGTTGTCTCCCATTCAGATGTCAGGAGTGTCTCTCCATCTCTTCGTCTTCTCCAGTGTCTGTCACATTTCAGGACTGTTTTCATACAGATTTGTCATTTCTTCTATTTATCACTGTCCGTCACTGTCTTTCTTATCACTGTTGTAAATAATTGGGGTCTTATTTTAAATCTTCTAACTGTATTTTTGGTTTGTGTATATGAGTGGTATTCATTTTGATGTATTCATTTTATCCACACAAGTAATTGATTGTATTATTTGGTTATTTAAAATAGTATGTCAGCAGATTTTCTTGGGTTTTCTACGTATGTATTCTGCAGATAATGATAATTTTAAATCTTTACCAAGTTTTACACCATTTCTTTATTCCAGCTATGCTGGTTATTACCTTTGGCAGAGGGTTAAGGTCATCTTTGAATATTTCTGATTGAAATAAGGAAGTATTTACTCATTCCATCTTGTTAGAGGCAGGTGGTTGGATTTTACTAAATGTCTTTTTAATACATATAGAAATCTTCATGATTTCTCATTTTTGATCTATCAATGGGATGAATTGTATTCCTAGATTTCTTCTTAATAATAAATCTTTGCGAAATCCTGGAATTAAACACTTAGTTATGGTATATTCCTTTGATTTTTTGAGTGTATTAGAATGTTAACATCTGTCTCATATTTATACTTAATATTATTTTGTCATTTGAAATATTTAAGGTTTTTATAGTGTTCCTGTGGAACACTGGCTTTTCTGTGCTATTTTTGTAGGGGTTTGTTACTATTATTATGCTAGATTCCTTGCTTTCCTTCTTCATTATGTACCAGAAAAGTTTAAATCACATTGGAGTTATGTGGCCATTAAGAGTTTGACCGAATTGCCTTGTGAATATGTCCCTACCTGGTGTTTTTCTAAGAAAGCTCTTTGCCAACTTCTTCTATTGATTTATTTTGAAATTTTTCATTTCACGTATTCTGTTTTTTTTCCTGTGGTCAAGCTTTGTTCATTTATATTTTCCTAGAAAATGATAGTGTTTGTTTATTTTCTATTTTTGCACAGAGATGAACAAAGTAGTTGCTTATAATTTTAATTTCTTCGTTACATTTGGCTGTGGCTCTGTAGGCATTTCTTAGTTTATTTGCTTTTGTGCTTTGTTAATTTCACTGTTAATTTGAGAAGCTGGCAATGTCTCTGTTTTTCCCTTGAGGGGCTCTTGGACTAATATTGGTTTTCACTTTTTATTTTTTAACTGGTTCTGCTTTAGCTTTTTAGTTCCTGTGCTGATATTTTCTTTTTTTTTGCAATTTTTAGATAACATTTTTAATTCACTAGTTTATGATAGTTTTCCAGTTTTGTTACTAATACCGGGTTTGCTTTCATGCAAGGAGTGTCTGCACTTTCGGAATCTAAAATCAAGTTGTCTGGGAGGGACACCTGGGCTCCGGCGGCTGAGCATCTGCTCTTAGCTCAGCTCAGGTCATGACCCCGGGGCCGTGAGATGGAGTCCGGTGTTGGGTTCCAGGCTCAGCACAGACTCCGCCTGAGATCACGTCTCCTCCTCCTCCCGCTGCTCCTCCCCCCGCACATGCACACTCTCTCAAGTACGTAATTTAATTAAATAAGGTTTTTGTGTCCAGTTTTATGTTCAACTGTAATGAATTTTCCTTGGGCCTGTTGAAGGTCTGTTTTGGGTTTTAGGACAAATTTAACTGGATTTGCCTTGTTAGTCAGATCTGTGTGAATACCTCGTTCTGTCCGCTGGGTGTTCTTGTGGACAGAGAGAAGTGAAGTCTCATAACTCTATTCCTGTCAGAATGTCCTTTATTTTTACAGTCTTTGCTTTCTAACAACCTGTGCCCTGTGTGTCTTCATTTTTTATTATTTTTTAAGATTTTATTTATTTATCTGAGAGAGAGAGATCACAGGTAGGCAGAGAGGCAGACAGAGAGAGAGGGGGAAGCAGGCTCCCTGCGGAGCTGAGAGCCCCATGTGGGGCTCGATCCCAGGACCCCGGGATCACGACCGGAGCCGAAGGCAGAGGCTTCAACCACGGAGCCCCCAGGCGCCCAGTTTTGGTGTTTTATGTTTCAACACATAATGTTTTTTTAAAAGTTTTTTCAGATAATTTAGAACATTTATACTTTGGTTCTGAGGGTTACCTTCCTGAATGTGGGCGGAATACTCCATTCTTGAGGTCTTTTCTGTTGGCTCTCTCCCGTGAACCACGAGGATGTTTGGACCCGTTCACCTTGGCCCACATCCCCGCCCCAAGGCCCAGGCGGGACTTGATGACACCCACTAGCCCTGACTTCCTACGGAGACTCGAGCCCCACCAGTGACCCGCCTTCCCCCTCAGGCTGCCCGTCAAGCGTCTGGGTCTCTCCCTGGCCTGGCGGCCGTGCTCACAGGTCAGTTGGTCAAGGCCGTCGGCTGCTCACCTTGGTGCCCTCCTCCTCGTGAGCCCTCTGGCTGCCTGCGTTGACAGGTGGCACACGTGAGCTCATCGGCAGGGAGCGGTTGTCTGCCATGCACGGGTGTCCCTCCGTCCTCAGCTGGGTTCACTGTTTGTTGAAATGTGTCCTTTGAACTTGGAAGGTGACTCCATGAGGAGTACTTGCATTCTCGAAGTGATTTGTCGTGAAGGCTTTGATACCGAAATGACAGACGGACCTCGTAGGCCTCGCCCCACAGCTCGTACATGCACACGCACGGCCGTCGGGGCAGGCGGCGGCTGGCCCGGCTCACCTTCTGTGCCTCGTGTGCATGTCCGGAGCCTCCTGGTCGAGATGGGAGGAGCGGGAGGATGGCGGCGGGCCAGCATGTAACACCGTCCTTCCTTCAGAGAAGAGCTGTGCAGCGGGTACGCCCTCACGGTAGCGCCAGCGCCTAGAGCACGAGGGAGCCCGCAGCAGCCGTCTCTGTGCTCCAGAGTGCGTCTGAGATGCATTCCTTAAAATTCAGTGAAATGCCTTGTGACTGTAAATCAGGGATTCTGCTAGTGATCCAATCCAAAGTATATTTCACGGAAAACCACATTTTGTCTTACTGACCCGAACATATATTCTTGTTTCTTTATGTGTCCGCAACCGCTCCTAATTCTTAAACATTCTTTAATGTCATGTCCTGAGTTTTGGGTTAGAGTGGTTTATATTCTGAAGTCTTGTGGCTAGAGATGATAAAATTCTGAATTTAGACTTTGCAGAGCGAAAGTTAGTGACAGTCGCTGAGGAGCCCAGAGCTACGTGGGATGTTAGACTAAAATATGTTAAGTGATTTCTGTTTGCTTGTTAAGGACTATTTTGAACAATTACTCCTCTAAATATACAAATAGGATGGAGGTTTAAAATAGCATGATAATAAAAGACTTAAATGTCCAAGACTTTGTTTCTTCTGTAGGGCCCTCAGAAGCACAACTTGTAACAAAGGAGAAATAAATCACCCTAATTACTTGTTTGTTTTCGAGTCCTAAGGGGTTTTTAATTTGTTTTCCCTCTGCACTCAGGTACATGTCTCGAGTCCACGGTATGCACCCAAAAGAGACCACGCGTCAGCTGAGCCTGGCTGTGAAAGACGGTCTCATTGTCGAAACCTTAACAGTAGGCTGCAAAGGCTCAAAAGCTGGTATTGAGCAGGAAGGATACTGGTTGCCAGGAGATGAGATCGTAAGTATATTTTATCGGATAAATTTGGAGATGCCGACTTGACATCTTGGAACATTATTTAACTACAACCCATAGTAATTCATTTCTAGAAGTTTCATAGTATTTTACTTCAGTATTTCTTACGAACAGGAAGGGCTTACATGGGCAGGATGGATAATTTCCTCCCTTGTTAGGAGGAAATTCACTTCTACAAAGAGCCTCCTTTCTCTGTCCAGGTTCCCTTGAATCTGAAAAATAAAGCAGAGTCCCCTTTTACTGTACGCGTACAGCGGTCTTCGTGTTTTCTTCAGGAAACATTAGTGCGGACATGCAGGATAGTCTCGATGCCGTGTAGACAGAGTGAACAGGAAGTTGTCCTCCCGGGCTGATGGCATCTGCGCCCAGGGGCACCTCTCCGTGGGACTTGGGCGGGAGTTACGGCTCCGTGGGCAGTCTCCTCATGGACCGTGACCAGAACCGGTTTGCTGGCGCTGCGGCAGAAGTCAGGAAAGACAAAGCTCATTTTCTTTATATTTTGCCTAGTTCTTACTTTGACTCCCCTTCTGAGCAAGGACATTCCAGTCTTCTCTTTTACGTGGAGCCTTGGGCACATAGAGAAGTGCATTGTTTCTTACGTAAGCATCGGTTTCAGGTGTAAGAGTTTTATATTTCTACCTTTATTGGCCTTTGATTTTTCTAATACCTTGATTAGAAAAGTCTTAGTTTTTGCTAAGGCACATCATTTAAAGATGATAGGTTTCAAATATAACAGATACTTTTTCAAAGTTTCTAAAAGGAATTGATTTAGTAGGAAGGTGTTTTGAGAGTGTTTATCGTGACTTCTCCAATACCATAAAAATGACACAAAATCTTAAACTGGTTCTTTGTGGGAACGTTCCCCAAGAATTGTGAGTTGTCGGGGTCTACAGCGCATGTGGCCCCGGACGCGCTTGCTGTCTGGTCCTAGAGCAGCAGCCCGACCGCACAGTTTCTGGGGGCGGCTGGTCTCAGTGTTAGAGAAGCGGTTCAGTTGTCACACTGTGTCAGTTTGGTCTCTGCCTTCCAAGTTGTAGGAAAGAAAACTCACACTTTCCACAAATAGAAAATGTGGAAGAAAACAGTGTTTACTTTCCTTGGTATCATTTGATCTGTGCACTTGAAGTGCTCTTGAAAACGCAAGCAAGAATGTTTCTCTCGTAATGATTTCTTTGTTCACGTCCTCTCAGAATGGTAGAGCTCTGTTACCTGTAAAGACACTCTGGGGACCAAGTCCCAATAATTACAACGTGAGGTGATCTAACCCTGTCCCCACCAGATGCCGATAAGCTTATTACATACTGAACATAACCACGTAATAGAAAATGTCTAATCCCAGACACTTGGAAAGTCTGTACTATGGAAATTTCTGAGGTCTCCATGTAATCAACCAAGAGTAAGCGCAGCTTGACGGGCAGGATTTTGGTTGGTACCGCGCGTACGTTTTCCAGGCAAGAGGTTTTACTTCCTGCTGCTTAGGGTTCTGCCTCCCTGTGAGCTTTCTTCCTCTTCAAGAGGGAGTTTGGCTCCCACCGAGCAGCTAATGGGCTGTCCTGCGTTCATGGCCACATTAGACTCTGTGTCGGACATATTCATAGTGTCATCCCTTTTCTCTTTTTTCAAGATAAAAATTTCAAACAACCAGTGGCAGGTTCTATTCATTCTGGTTGGTTCTTGACAAACATTTCCTATACCAAGTATGCACGTTTCAAGTGCAGCTGGGGGTGTGAAAATTGGGCCTAGTTTATAAAACAAGCAGGTACGAAACATGCAGAGGCAGTGTAGCGTAGCGGAAGGCGGTCAGGTCTTACATGTGAGCGCAGAGGGTTCCCATCCCAGCCCATGCGTTTATTTTGCTCTGTGACCTTGAGGACATTTCTTAACCTCTGACCCTCATTCTTTATCTATAATAGGAGCATATGAATATGTGTTTCATTTGATTATTTTAAGGTTTAAGTGAGATTATGTATATAAAGCGTATAACCATATACTCAAAGCAAGTTTTGGCCAGCAAATAAGTGTGCTTGAGAAACGTCCCTATGTAGTGTAGCAAAAACACATTCTTAATAACCACACAAACAAAAATTGTCATCAGGGTCTTTTTACTGCTAACCCCGTCTCTTCCAACCCAAGGACACGCGCGCAGACGTTTCCCCAGGCGCTGGCACAGTTGGAGGGCCAGCTGTGCAGAGACGAGGCCGCGTGCGATTCCCAGAGCCCTGACGGGGCTAGCCCAGGCCCCCAGCGCGGTCAGGCTGCCGTGTTCACACACGAGTCCCCTAGAAGGACACGAAGCTCACGTGTGGCTGGCACGCGGGCCGCTGCGTACCTGCACAACTCGGGAAGGTGCGCTCAGCCCCACCGCCAGCAGCACGCGCGGCAGCTGCGTCTCCTCAGGGAAGCCAGCGCCAGGGGAGGGCCCCGCTCTGACGCGCACGGAGGTGTTCGTGGCCCGGTGTTGGAGCCTGGGCCCTCCTTCGTACCTCCCCGCCTGTACGTCCGCTTCTCTGAACCTCGAGGGCTTAAATTGAAAGATGTGTTATTCATCTTGTTGACTGGTGACTTTCTGACTCACTGTCAAGAGAAGTCAAGCAGATACCTACGGCTCTGGGAAGGAAAGGCATAAGAGTTTTTACTTTTAAACCTCCGATTGGAAGTTAAAGGATTCTTTTTTTTTTTTTTTAATATTTATTTATTTGTGAGAGAGCAGGGGAGGGGCAGGCAGAGGGAGAGGGAGAAGCAGGCTCCCCACTGAGCAGGGAGCCCGACATGGGGCTCCGTAACAGGACCCTGGGATCAGGACCTGAGCCGAAGGCAGACACTTAATGACTGAGCCCCCCAGGCGTCCTGAAGTTAAAATATTCTTTACTCAGGAAGTTTTGTCATTTGAAAAATGAGTGGTAAAGCTCTTTTTTAATCTCTGAAAGTAGGAGCTACAGCTCAGAGGTGGGGAAAGCGGATTTCCCTGGGCGAGTCCCCGCAGCACATGCCTGAGATCCCTTGTGTTAGCCCAGAGCTTGAGCTTGTCTTCACTGCCATTGTGCGGGGAAGGGGATGGTGGTCCCATGCCGCTCCCCTGCCCCTCAGCGGAGAGCCCGTTGGGGTCCCATTTGTACTCCACCTTGGCTGTCTTTTCTCTGACACAGTGGAAAGATACGCATATCTTAGACATTATTTTTTTGAAACCCGGCAATCACGTAATAAATGCGTAATGCTAACAGTAAGTCCGGAAATAATTATGTATAATCTGTCGAAGAGGAAGCCTGTGTAAGTCAAAGACTGGCCTTTGTGCTGAGGCTCCTTCTGCCAGACTGGAATGAGTTCCGTCCCGGTGGTGCTTCACCGGGAGAAACTGACACAAAGCAGGCAGTAGATAAGCATCGTCCTGGGGATACTTTAAGAATGTCCATTTGAGAAAGCAGAAGGAAGACCACAAGTATTCAAAATGAGCCACTCTCAATTTTTTTTAACGGTTTGCTGAAGCATTAGTCGGCAAAGCAGCAAAGTTGTCTGCAGCAGCCAATTTTAAAATGACAACCAGGTTCGAAAATGAACCTGGGAGACGCTCCTGGAGATTTTGCACAGTTCTCGTCCAGGCCTGTGTGTCATGATACTCGTTCGGAGGATCCAAGGAATTCTGCTAGAGGCTGTTCTCAGAGCT
The DNA here is from genome assembly GCF_922984935.1 of Meles meles. Taxonomy (NCBI): domain Eukaryota; kingdom Metazoa; phylum Chordata; class Mammalia; order Carnivora; family Mustelidae; genus Meles; species Meles meles. The sequence goes on along the minus strand of NC_060072.1, from coordinate 150,204,345 downwards.
TTCAGAATTATCTGAGCCGAGGCCAAGAGACCCAGACACAGAGTGAAAGCTTGTCCTACCTCACTGTTGAGCGTTTCCCTACATCAAGGCTTTTTTCTTCTGATTTTCAAGCGGTGCCGCAGTTCTCCTCGTTGGCTCCATCATCTGCTCCTGCTGGAGAAATATGCGTGAAATATGCTACTTCAGTCCGTGTGTGGTCTTCGCATCTTGAGAAACCTACATCTTGGGCAGAATGTTAGCATTTGCTGGTCCGAATTTGGCATTTAGTAGCTCCCTTTGCAGTAAACACGTTAATTGCTCAGACTTCAACGTTTAGCGCAGGAGGCGCTCGCTAGAGATTAGGAAGGTCTTCTGGAAGAATGCGGTGCCATCTCGCAGGGCAGGTAGCCTCAAGCTAGGGATGGCGTGCAAATAAAACAGCAAGTATGCGTTTTGATGCTGAGGTAGTTGTAACGCTGTCTGTTTGCATGACTTCCCGCTTCCTTCATGGTTCCTGGTGCAGAGCTGTGACTCGGCCCCATCGTTTGATCTCACACTGAGCGATTTGGTTACCAGTGTCGAGGTTGACTCCAAGCCGCATGACCATGACATGCCCTGTGAAACCATGCGGCTCACTCACCTCCCAGATCTGGACTCGAGTCTCGTTCCTTCTTTCCCATTACTGCTATTTCAAGATCAGTGTGTTTGTAGGGCAGCTGCCCCAGGACCCCGGCACTGTCACTTGGAGCCCTTGGCCAGTTTTCTGCCGCTGCCTCACGTGCGCGCGGGAGCTCAGGTCCCAGCTGCCAGGCCTGTTTCAGTCCCGGGCTGGGCCTGCCGATAAGTAGGGCCTCACGCTGCTTTCAAAGGAGGCCTGGGGGAAAGGCAGAATTCTTTATTTTCTGCTATTTCCCATGTATTTAAGGTCTTAATGCTTTAAAGAAGCATAGTTAATGAAAATCCACATTTTGTGGTTTCTTTGAAGGGATCCTGTGTTCTCCTGGGGATACACGGAATTTGGTCCTAATTTGCAAAAGGGCAAGATAGACACTTTCCCGTCATTCTGTTTCTCCACGTTCAGAATGACCAGTCTGAAAGCAGCGGTGGCTTACAAAGTTCCAGGAATTTGTTACGTTCTCATCCTCTAGATACGAGAGGGTCGCATCTGTGTCTTTTCCTTCGGAAGTGACACCGTTACACAGCCATGGCAAGAAGTGTTCTCTTGATTTGCTCTTGAAAATGTATGAGAGAAGCTGCTGAACTCAGGCAGCTTGACTGTCTCAGCCCGCTTCGTAAATACAAGTATTGAACTGGAAGTGTTTAAATTTAGATCTTTGTATTTTTGTGGTTTAGTTGTCATAAATTAATCATATGTTTTAGGTACCCTGAGTGTAAAACTTCAAGCTCATTGGATACCATTGATGTTTCTTAAGTGAAATCTATTTTATTACATTTACGCTACAGTGCAGAATGTGCAGAATTGTGCAGAACTACACATTTCTTCCAAAGATCCATTACGTGTCTCAGATGCAAAGATACACAAAATCACTTATTTACAAAGTGAAGTATTAAGTGTCTGTGATTATTAATGAACTAGAAACCAATTTAACTACGGTTCTATGTGTATTTAAACTCTAACGTACCTAGAGGTTATTCTTGATTTGGTAAAGAATTTCCATTCTCTCCAGTAGAGCATTTTGGGTCATGCTATCCTGTTATACTCCGTTTAGCTTTGAATGACTGGTTTTGTGTGTGTGTGTTTCCTTTTCCCTCCTGTCTCAATTCTAGGTCTCCAAGCAGTGTTATAACAGCTTTATTTTTAATACATAATCTTAAAATGACTGGATATTTTTATCCAGTTTAAAATGGATGTTTTTGGATATAAAATGGATATTTTTATCCATTTTAATCACCAGATTCTTAGCTCTCGATGATTAACTAATTTTGTATTGTACCTGTATTAAATGCCACATCAAACACATATTTGATAAAGTGAGATTTATCTCATTACATGTAAGTAGGGAATGATTTTAAATAGTAGAATCTCTTTTGAATGTCCTGAGTATGTATCATAGTTCGGGAGGCCTGGCTGTAGCCACAGCTCTCCCAGCGGGCCCTCAGCCAGCGATGTGTCTTGCTCTCTCTAGCTTGCAGAAATACCGTGTCAGCTGTCATCAGGAACTTGAAGTCCTGAGAAAGAAACTCGCATGCGTTTAGTTATGTGACTTGTCCTTAAGTTGGTTCTGTACTCCAGCGGGAGGTCTCAGGACCCAGCTAGCATTTACTGAGCATAGCAACTCATTTCATCCTTACAACAACCCAATAAATGAGGCACTACTATTTTTTTTCATTTTACAGAGGGAACAGGATACCCAGAGAGGCTAAGATTGTGCCCCAGATCACAGAGCCCAGGAAGGCCGTAGCCGGGATTTGAGCCAGTGTAGCTCCAGGGTCGTAAGCAAACGCTGTCCGTGGTGACAGATGGAGGTCAGCAGGCTGTTTCTAGGTGGTGGACTATTTCCTCCTGGGTTCTGAAGACAGCCTGTGTGAGCCTCACACCACGGTCAAGTACTGAGCTTCCCTTGTTCACATTCATGACTCCCAAGTTTTTTTAAAAAATCTAGCCTCAAACCACTTTCAGATCGAAAGGACTTACATTCATAGTCTTGTGCAAATTTCTAATGGCACCGAATTTCAGTAAAACATTTTCGTAACATCACTGTAGGTTTTATGGTACATGAATTCTCTCTGAATTTTCTCTTTGTCCGTTTGTAGCTTTTGTGTTAGTGTCTAAGCTTTCTCTTAAATTAGGGATGACCCATGAGTTTGCATGCCGTTGTCTTTTCACTGATGATTAGCACAGTCATAGATAATGAGTTGATATCATCGACAAAGTCATGTAAGTTGGGTAACAAATGATAGTTTGTGTACAAAATCCCTTTAACTGTGGATTTCCTGATAATGAGCAAGGTTGTAGTAGAGAGACCAAGACTATTTTGTTTTATTTTGAAAGGCCTACAGTACGCAGCCTTTCTCCAGGACAGCAGCCCCACACAAGGTGAACTAATTTTGCACTATGTTATTTTACTTTTTAATTCTGCCTTTTTGGGGTAGACATTTCCATCTTTTTCTGGCTCTCTTAGTTTATTCTTGCTAGAATTACTCATTAAAATCAAACCGTCTCTACGTTGCTTCTAGTCTTGTGTTTTATGCCAGTAGGTTTGCGTTTTTAAACCCTTCTGGACGTGTTGGACGTGTTTCCCACACTGTCCTGCCGACCGGGCTCTGTCTGGAGTAGTGGCAGACATCTGTTGACATCCAGTGAAAATGCACACGCAGCCCTTGACACACATGAGTCTTTCTGAATCCTGTGTCAGTGGACTGTGTCTGCTGGAAGACAGCGGTAGGCAGCTCTGCCTGTAACAAACACCGTGCGTCATGCATACCCGTAACAACGTTCCCTGGACTCAAAGTTAGTGACTTGTGAACGTGACTTCTGCATGTTACATGTGAGCAGCAGCTGCCGTCCGTAAAAGAGTGAGCGGCACTCACACGGCGGCCACGTCAGCAGGTGTCCACACGTGTCTCTCCTTGTCCTCGACTGGAGTTTCACATTCATTCCCACAGTGGTAAGAAACTAGGTCTAGCGTTGCACGCTCTGGCCCAGAGAGATCCACTTTCCTCTCTGTGTCCTGCTGGGATGGGAAGGGGCGGGTGGGAAGAAGGCAGGAGGCACTCGGGAGACCTGAGCTGTGAGCCTTGTCTTGATGAGCCGAGTTCCCGTTTTGAGAATTACAGTTAGGTGAATTAACGTAAAAAAAGATCCAAATGATGAAGGATGGCGGTTTCTGTTGTTCATAATGAGTCCAATATAAGCCATTGAAATCCTTTAAGATGTTTCTGAACAGCTTTGAAGAAAATATTCTGAAAGACTTTGTTTCAGACTGGGAAAGAGTTCTGTTCATTAAAAATAGACCAAAGCACGTTATCCTTACTGAGCCCTATAAAATCAACGATTTATGAGACAAAACTTGTAACAGCTGAATTGCAGCTTCCCGCCTGAGCCCTGTGAGGTGGGTGCCCCCAGTGACCACTGTCACGGCCCGGCGCCCACATGCACGTGTTGTGTCCAGCTCCCTGTGCTCTTTCTTCTGCCGTGCGCATATTAGGGTCCAATGTCAAATCAATATCTTACCATTTTTTCTAAGTAGTATGACTGAAATCCCTTCACCAAAGTAAGTTTGCAGCCAGTCTGCACCAAGTAACCAGAAATGGTCATGCTTTTTGATTACTTTGGTTGGTAAAGACCACTTTTTCTAATAAAAAGCGAACAAAATTTACATTTTTGCAGAATTTGGTAATATACTCTAGCCATGACTCTGAATACGGGTAAGAAGACACGAACCTGGGAACTTTCTCGCTTGAAGGAGTGGCCTCGTGAGGTCAAGCAGGGATAGGTGCCGGAGGAGACCTTGTTCCCTAGACAAGCCCCACGCTGAAGCCTGCGTGTTGGGGAAGTGACTGGCCTGAGAGGAAACCAGAAAGTTGCCCAACCCCAGAAGCAAACCATAGGCAACGATTTATGAGAAGAAAAATGATGGCGGAACATAAGCCTGGAACTTCAGGGTCCCCCTTGAAAGTGGCCTGGATTGTACTACGTGTGGGCTCGACCCTGACTCCTTTATTAACCACATCGACAGAGGAAGGTCGAGTTAATCCCTCACTCTTAACACAGGTATTTTGTTAAAAGCTAAGAGTGATATTTCTGAGGAATCAATTAATGAATTAGTGCTAAACGAAGACAACTGTAATATCTTCCCGTTCTTAGTCTAGTGGCGTTGGCTGTTCACACACAAAGTGTAACAGAAAATGTAGGAGAGCACCTGCCGTTAACGCGCGTCATTTATGGGGATGATCCCACTAAGGGAAGAAGCCGTCTTTGTTTCTTTATGGTAATGTCCTTTGGAGAATGTGATTAAACCTTTAGTTTCACATTTTCAATTTATTTTTCCAAATTTAACAGACCCTGAAAATTTGACAACTGTCAGAACATGGACATTCTGATTAATGTTATTTTCAATAAAGCATCCAAACCATGGATGAGAAGATAAACTAGTGAGCATCACCATTTACTACTATCCTCTCTGTTCCCACAGTGTGCTAAGTACTTGCTGTATTTCGTTTAAAATGCAGAACAAAACAGAGGTTGGTTTATTTGAAATACTAAGCCGTAGGTGCTGGTTTGGGGTCTTCAGTTTATTGAAGAAATTATTCCATAGATGATATAAAAAAATGAAAGCTGATGTTAGAACTGGGATTGGCTCTGGACTTACTTCATGTGGGCTGGTTTTACTATGAGATCACTTAAAATATTCTGAATATTAATACTGTTTAGGAAAGAAATTTTAAGTTTATAAAAGCAAATTTCTAGGTATTTTTTCCCTCTTGTTTTAACACAGTAAATGTCTGAAATTGTTTTTAATGCCTAACTTCTGATGGACTTTAGTTTCAATTTTGTTCTTAGTCATTGCAGATATTGACAAAGTGTCATACGAAATTATTTTGTATTTTTTGTAGGACTGGGAAACAGAAAATCATGACTGGTATTGTTTTGAATGCCATTTGCCTGGAGAGGTGTTGATATGTGACCTGTGTTTTCGTGTGTATCATTCCAAGTGTTTGTCTGATGAGTTCAGGCTTAGAGACAGCAGTAGTCTCTGGCAGTGCCCAGTATGCAGGGTGAGTACCTACGAGCTTTCACGTGCTGGTCAGAGGGTTGGAATTCACTGATAATAGTGTGCAAGGTCCCCCAGGTGGGCGTGCCAGGTGAACGGATGACGGACTGGAGGGTGGGGGTTATCTGCCGAAATAATGGTAAATGAACACAGCACTGGTCAGTGCATACCCCAGAACACCTGACATATTCAGGGTACGGACTATAGAATGTTCCAGTCACATAAAAGTACACTTTCTTCCCTTCCGTGACACTTGCCTCCGGATTGTGTGGCTCCTGTCATGGCTGGCCTTTGGAAATCAAGGAATAGTCTCCCACATCAGATTCGGTTCAATCTGTCCTCTCCACTCAGCAATCACAGCCAGCAAAAGGCACGTTGTTGGAGACATGTTGTATCTACTTCCCATTTTATATCCATGTAATGTCGCCTTTATTTTTTGTCATATCATGGGTTAGTTTATTCCTTGCTTTGTGTTTTGTTTGGAGGGTGGAGGGATGGGACAGTTGTATGTAAAGCATTCTAATTACTTAAAGCGAAATGAAATAGTCTGGTAGGAAAAAAAGGGACTTTCCACAATTATTTTCATTCCTGTTATTTCCCTAGTGAAAGTAGACCTGGCTGTGCTTGTTGGTTGTAAAACGTGGTGTGTGTGCGTACAAGTGGTGTGTGATGCCTGCGTAGTACGTCGCATATGGCGTTGACGGTGATTAGTAAAAGGTTATTTTTTTGCGCCCGCTGTTGTTTTTGTATTTATAATTGCGATGATCCATATTTGGAACCATGCAAGTTGCCCAGATTACTCATGGGCTCAGTTTCTGAATATACTTTCTATTACTTGAGGTGAATATTGGTTTATAATATAAAAAAGTTGTATCTTAATAATTTTTCCCTTCTTCAGTGTTGGTCCTAACTTTCCTGCCAGCATAATGAGCTTCTAATATTATCTTAGTAACTTTGTATTTTCTTAGTGTACTTCACCTCACCAGCACCGCTCTACACACTCAGTAGGCATACAGGTGACCTTTAGGGTGGCATTATCAATAGGGTGTGTAATGATGATTCATAATCAGATGCCTAAATGCTAGGTCCTTGATGAATCCCCAAATCTGCATGTATCAGTATCAAGCCTCAAGCTGTAGACCACCTCTTCGACGTCTACAAGAATTTATGATGTCTCCATGAAATTAGTTTCATTGGGGGTGGGGGACCTGCATAAATACCCATACTTTATTTTTATGGATTTGGATTGTGCATTTAAAAAAGCAAATATTTGTTTTCTGGTAATAGTTAACACTTGAAGTAAGGTATTAATGTAACCTTAAGAACATAGCATTAAGGTAGTAAAAATGCAAAGAGGTGGTTGCTGATCAGATGGGAGGGACTCTGACCTTCCGAAAGTGCAGTTCCTGATGTCCAGGTGTCCTTGTGGCCACAGCTTTCACAGTACAGACTGAGCAAAAACACTGGGGTTTTTGAAGACGCATTAAACTTTGTTGTGGATATTTTATATTCCTGAGTGGAAATTGAACAGTTACACCTTTGAAGAAAACGTCTAAGGCTACTTGCGTAGGATTTCACGGCCAAGTTGTCACGTCCCATTTTCCACGTGTGTTTGCTCTACTTTGCAGGCCAGATGGTTTTTAAAAAAATTTCAGAGAGTTACTGGGCCACAGTAACTGGGCCAAACATGGGAGTTTGGTAGGCCCGGTTACTGGGCCCAACGTGGTGGCCACAGTGGAGCTCAGTGTACCCATCCGTCTTTCTTTCTGTCCCTTGGTCTTCCTTTCACCTTTGTCCATCTGTACTTGCCTACATTGTGAGAGGCTTGAACTTGAGGCAGGGATGCTGAGTCAGTAAACGCTCGTGACCCCACACTTGTTTCTTAGGCTGGAAGCCGCTCTGGGGAGGCTCAAAATGCCTGTGTTCGGGTTGGGGATGGGTGAGTTTCATTTTGAGCTTCAAAAGGCCTAAAGAAATAGTTATTTCTGTGTAGGATCTGTTGTTTTGTTACATTCAAGAAAAAGATACGTATTAACAGTTCTTTCCTGGGAGAAAGAGTCATATAACCTTGAAATTTTAAGGGGATTTTAAGTATCTTTAAGGGAAGGCTTGTGGTTGATTTGTTTTTTGAAACAGTGTCAAAACTTCAAATGAAACCATTTTTGTGATCTAATATGAAAGTAACCGAGCAGATTTAAATGTTCTTGCTCTTAGTGAATGGAGAGGGTCGAGACTGGGACGAAGAACACGGTTGCAGATGAGAGCATTACTCCCCAGGCTGCTCCGTTCGCGTTCAGAAAGAGCACAGATTAACTGGACACACTCGTGAGGAGTTTTGAAGAGAAGATGCCCAGTGCCAAATTCTAGTGCAGGCTGGAACAGTAGTTCCATCCATTACTACCTAAACTTGAATATTTCCAGTATCTTAGAGCGATCAGGAGATTTTTATTTCTATGCAGTCTGTCCCTGACAGCATTGAAAAGGTCACTGAGAATTGGTTTCGATTTAATGCATGTATCTGACCATTTCCAGATATTTTAAGAAGGCAATGATAGAAAGTTTTCTGTATTTAAAATAATTATATTAACATTCATAATAAATCTCAGGAATCTTACAGTCTTTTGAAATATCCTGCCTTTCTAGTCATTTAAATGTACAGACAGGGTAGATCGTTCTTGTAAAGTAGCCTCTGGATGTCACGTTAGCATTTTGCTTTGATAAAAATTCTAGTAACATTCTGTTTTACACTCTTACAGGGAACTCTCATTCATTAGGAAAAAAGGGAGGATTCAAAATTATTTTTTATAGTTACGTATAAAAATCCAAGTAACTTAGAGGAGGATAAAGAATAAATGACATTTCCAGAAGTACTAGGACACGGCAGGTGCATGTCCTCACAGACCTCTCTCCATGTGCGTGAGCACAAGCGTGTGTGCATGTGTCCGTCCGTTTGTCCCGAATCTGTGTCTTCACACACGACTTCACGTAACTGGTGTGTATCCAGCACTGTCCCTGAGCCATCGTTTATTCCCTACTGGGGCACATTTCCACCAGCCCCACGGTCCTGTCTGACCAGCAGTATCGCGCTGGGGTCTGCCTGTCGGGCCACGTCCTGCCGAGTCCAGAACCGTGCTAACGCTCCCACTCCTGGGAGCAGTCTTCTCGCTTTAATTTATTTCTGTACGCACATGAAGTTTGTATTTTGTTGTAGTCAAGTATATTTGAATTTTATATTCCCCAAATAGCCATGAATTTTTCATAACAAAAATGAGAAGATCATAACTTTTAAGTGAAAGTAGCTTTCAAGATTTTATTTGCCTAAAAGATACTGTCTTTAAAACACAGTATAGTCAATCGTGTTTTTTAAAAACAGAGACACTTAAAAATAACATGTATTTATGTAATTCTATTTGATCACCTTCACAGTAAATTTATTAAAGTGGAATTCATAAAGTTAAAGGATAAGCACATTTTAATTCATGATAAAATCACCAAATTGCCCTTGGGAGGATTATACCTGTTGACACCAACATGAAAGTGTTCTCCAGTGCCTGTCACCAGTGTGACAGGATACACACGGATGTCTCATTTCAGGATGGCTTCATTTTTATATAGTTGCCAAATCACAATGTCAGCTTATCCTCTGATGCGTTGGTCATGGACGGCAGGCCTGCGCGTGTGCACAAGTCTGTGTGCCTGTGTGTGTGCGTCGTGTGCACATGGATGTGGGACCAGGGGTTGTGCGTGTGTCTGGTGTGTGCACACGTGTGTACATGTGCACACACATGCCTGTGTGTGTGCGCTCCGTGCTCTATGGCTGTGCTTCTGCTGGGAACACCAGGATCATGTTTGGTAACTTGAATGCTCTGTAGCGTGTGAGCAGAGTAACGCGCTGTCGGGTCCCGGGGCCGCTGCTGAGGTCGCTCGTTGTGTGCTGCCTGGCAGAGCTCTGGGTTGAGGGGGGACAGACATCTCCGAGCCGGAGGGGAGACCTCTCTGTGGGGTGAGGTCCTCTCTCTGGGGGCAGAGGTCTCTGGAGGGGGTACACACCTCTCGGGGGGGTGCAGAGCTCTCTTGGAGGGGCAGGCCTGTGGGGGGCAGGCGTCACTGTGGGAGTACAGAGCTCTCTGGGGGCGTGCAGAGCTCTCTGGGGGCGTGCAGAGCTCTCTGGGGCGTGCAGAGCTTTCTGGGGGGCGTCCAGACTCTCTGGGGCGTGCAGAGCTCTCTGGGGGGTGCAGAGCTTTCTGGGGGGCGTGCAGAGCTCTCTGGGGGCGTGCAGAGCTCTCTCTCCACTGCCCCGTGGAGGCACTGGGCACTTGCACAGGCCTTAGGGGGCCCACGACCCGGATTTCTGTTTGGCAGATAGTGAAAATGAAAGCATCTCACTACTTTAACTAAAACTAAACTAGGACTTCTTGGCCATGAGGGGCCACCTGGGGTTTGATGGGTTGGCCCCAGCTTGTGGACATCGCTGAGCTCTGGGGGTGTCACTTGCCATGTGACTTGTGCTCGCTGAGGGGACTAAAGACACAATCCTGACGAAAGCTAGTTCTTGAAACTGGAGATAGAGATGGACTTCTGAATCCACTTTTCATTCTTTTTGCTGTGTGGGCAGTACAAGTTTTTTTTTTAATTCCCGAAGTGGGGAGGTCAGTCATTTAATGTTCAGAATGAAGTAAAACAAAATGCTAAATGAAAATACTTCTAGCGCGCCTCGGTGGCTCAGTGGGTTAAGCCTCTGCCTTCAGCTCAGGTCGTGATCTCAGGGTCCTGGGTTCGAGTCCCACATTGGGCTCTCTGCTTGGCGGGGAGCTGCTTCCTCCTCTCTCTGCCTGCCTCTCTGCCTACTTGTGATCTCTCTCTGCCAAATAAATACATAAAATCTTCAAAAAAAAAAAGAAAGAAAGAAAGAAACTACTTCAAAAACGTACTCCCTGCGGTGTGTTGGCCACGAGACTGACTGCCTTTGCTTTCTGGTCTGTTTCTCTGTTAATGTGAGCAAGTTGTGAATATTTTCACCCTGAATGTAGTTAAGTCAGGTTTTCAGCCATACTAACAAATCTGGGATGGAGATTTGATTTTTAAATAGAAGTAGAAGCTTTTTGTTTTTATTTATTTGTTGTATGGTAGACAGTCATAGTATTATTAAAAAATGAGGGGTGCCTGGGTGGCTCAGTCATTAAGCGTCTGCCTTTGGCTCAGGTCACGATCCCAGGGTCCTGGGATCCAGCCCACATGGCTCCCTGCTCCGCGGGAAGCCTGTTTCCCCTCCCACTGCCCCACTGTGTTTCTGCTCTCGCTGTCTCTCTCTCTGTAAACAAAAACAAAACAAAACAAAAATGAACATGAGCCAACTATATTTTACAGTTTTTAAAGCTGGATCATACCATTTTTATATTAAAAAAAAATTATTTTTAAAAAGTAATTTTTGTCTGAACCAATCTTTTAGGAGGCCTGACTCTAGGAACAGGTGACGGGAGGTTACTAAAGCTAGAGGGTTTTGCGGTTGGGTCTAGCGTCTGACCTGGACAAACAAGAAAGAGAACCACACGTTTTCTGCGATATCTTCTCCTGATGAATGTAGCCTTGCGGCCAGAAAGCTTGCATATGGTGTCAAGAGTCTGGGTGGTGGAATATCCGTTCTTCTGGTGCGTCTTTGGTGAATGAGGTCATTTTGATCGATTCGGAGCGGTTCCTTTTCCCCCGAGGGATCAGGAGGAACCGGTCGGTCTGGCGTGCACAGCAGGACAACAGCCCCTTGTCTAGGCAGCGCCGCGCTCGGCTGGGGTGTCCCGTAGGACGCGCCGCTGCAGTGGGCGGTTCCGCTGCGGTCCCCGCGGCGACTGGAGGGAGGGGCAGGTGGCACCCCCGTGACAGGCCCGTGAATCGGAGAGAGAGATGCTTGTCCCCGACCGGAAACACAGACACTGACGTCCCTTCAGGAGAGAGCGGGGAGGCCCGTCCGCCGGGGAGGCCCGCTGCCTGGCTGTGATCTCGGGGAGCTCCGCTGTTCCGTGTCACGGCCCTGAGTGTGTCCTTCCTGCCTGTCCCCCAGGCTTTGTGGCGGCCCTGAGGAGCCAGGTGCCCGGGTGCCCGCCCAGGCGTGTCCTGCTGGCGGGTGGACCTCGGGGTGGGCACGCGCCCCGCTCCCGGCTGGCACTTTCTTCTCTGCATTGTCTGTTCGACGCCGGCGGGGGCGGGAAGGAGCCTGAGCCGGGGAGGGGGAGGCGTAGGCTCCTGCCAGGCTGGGACCCGCGGGGGGGCTCGAGCCCAGGACCCCGTGACCACGACCTGGGCCGAAGGCAGACGCTCACCGACAGCGGCCCAGGCGCCTGGGCTGGTGGCGCAGCCGCGTCCGTGTGGGCAGGTGGCGGGGGTGGGGACCCCGCTTCTCCGCGATGCGAGGCCGCCCAAATCACCCGCGCCGTGGCCAGACTCGGTGGGCAGGACTCGGTGACCCGGAGGGGACAGCAGTGCCCCCAGGACGCTCGCGCAGACGTGGCGGCGGTAGCACTCCGGGCCGCCGGCTGCGCGGACACCGCGGTAGGGACCCCAGGGCCGCTTCCCTGCCCCGGAGGCGCGCGTCCCGGGTCCGCAGGAGTCACCCTCCCGACCCCAGCGTCCACCAGTGACCCGGACGGCACAGTGGGGCAGTAACGGAGGTTTTTAAATGTGCAGCTCCTGTAAGTCCTGACAAGGACAGCGGCCACGACGGACTGTGGCAGAAAGTCAGGCGCACGGGGCGGGGGTGTAGGACCGAGCCTGGGGCCCCGTCGCGTGCGGCAGGGAGGCGACCTCAGCCTGGGTGGGGGTGACAACGAGCAAACGCAGGTTCATTTTCCGAAAACTGTTCTAGAAAGTGATGGCCGGGCGGGGCCGCCGGGGTGCTGCGGTGCGGACGGACGCGGTGGCCGGCTCCGGGCCCCTCGCCCCGGGCCCGCTCTGCCGAGCGGCTCTCAGACCCCCGCGCTCCTCTGACAGGGGCTCTCGGGGCTGCGGAGGGCGCTGTAGACGCGGCCCGGGACCGCTGTGCCGTGGCCACCAGGGCTCGTCAAGGCGCCGGCTCCGCACGGATGTGTTCCTGCTGCAGGACGCGAGGCCCCTGGCGCCTCGGTGGCCGCGGTGCTGTGGGGCGCACGGCCCGGCCCGGGGATGCCCAGCCAGTGGTCCGGTGAGCTCACGGACGCCGACGGGGCCTCTGCGGTGGGAGGGCGGTGAAGCGGCTGATACACCCGCACCGAACACCAGGGCTTCGAGCGGCCGCGCCGACAACCAGCTCCGGGTTACGGTCTCGCCGGGAGCTGATTTCCTGTGCTTGAGCTCAGCCGTGTGGGACGCTCTGTCCAGCAGGCCACACGGTCGGTAGCGACACCAGCGGTCCCTCTGCTAGTATTCACTGAGCGCCTACTGTGTGCGCATACTGTCCAAGGCCTTGGCAGACACCGGCTGAGCTGGACCCTTGGGAACCGTTTCCACAGAACAGTCTGTCCAGCAGTTGGCAGACGACCGCCAGCTTGTGTCCTGTTCATGAGGTTAGAATGGGTTTTACTTTTTTAAATGGTCAAAGAAAAATCAAAGGGGAAGTATTTTGTGACGTGTGAAAATCCTAAGAAATTCAAGACTTCAGTATCCTGGAGCCTTACTGTTTTTTCAGTGCGTAGCAGAGTTGAGTGGTGGGGACAGACACCTACCGTTTGTCCTCTGAGCCTAAGCTATAGCCTGTCTGGCCCTTCACAGAGGAGGTTTGTCAACTGCTCTTCTGACCCCGTGGCAGGAAAAATAGTCTGGATATTGGCGACCCCCAGGAGAGTGTGACATCCTTGTTTTGTGTAATCGCTGGCTTGGATTTGCTCAACTCTAGCAGCACCGATCTGGGGTCCAAGCAGAAGACCCCTGGACCTCTGATCGCACACTGGTTTCATTTGGGTACTAGTTGTGCTGAGATGCTGTTTCCACAAGTTCGTTTTTTGCTAAGATACGTTTTTGCAGCTGAAAATTGGGGTCTCCAAAGAACATTGAAAAATCCAGACCATTCAGTCCTGAGCGTTTGTTCCTGTCATGGTGCGTGGGCATCTTGTCAGTAATGAGCTGGGGACCAAAAGTTACTCATGCCTTCTGTGAGCCAAAACCACCGTAAGGTCCTGAGTGTGGCTGAATTACGGGACTCGTGTTTTCCCTGTGGCACGCCCCGAGCCTCTTCCAGTTTGCTCAGACCGCCACTTCTGGTGACGGTGGCGAGTCCCCGACTCATCTCTGACTCAAGAAGGTGTTTAAGATTGTCTGTTGTTTTCCCCATGAGGAAAGCAGCTTCTTGGTCAGGTGTCGTGTGTTTGAGGGCTTCTCGCTGGAGTCTCACACGTTTGTTGCAGCCGCGTGAGCATTGTCCTTGGAAAACGGTCACAGCAGCTTTGGCCACGTGATGCTGAGGCTCTCCCCATGATTTGTAGACACTGACCACAGTCATTCCTCTGGGCCGATGTGAAGTTACTGGGACTCACCGGTTGCAGAGAGGCCCTTCCCGGGGGGAAGCGAATGCGTACAGGTCTGCAAAGCTCGAGAAGAGTTGGGTCTGAAACAGGCTGCGGATGTCTCAAAGCTTTAGTTTCATTTTTCTGACCTTGCTTTTAAGAGCAAGCTGCTTAGTTGTGTTGCAGACAGAGAAGCATTTACCTGAGAAGCTGCTCCTTTAATTTCTGTTCAAGTGGCTTTTTCTGAGGCCACTTTCAGTGTCTTGGTTTGGCTGAACTGGCACAGTTGAAACGCCATGACTGTCGCTAGGCGATCTCGCATCTCACGGGGCCGCCCTGACGGGAGGCTGCAGCGCGTCCTTCGTTTCTCCGGTGAAACCGTAAAGCCCTGAGTCACAGCAGGGAGCTGGGACCAGAGAGCAAGCCCACCCCTCAGCAAGTGTACAGACATCCTACGGCGAAAGCTTGGTCTTCAGAAACGGGGGAGAGGCCGCGTCATGCAGGGTCTCCTGTTGGCGTGAGCTCCCGCGTTGAGGCCCGCGGCTGGGAAGCGGGTCCAGGAAGCAGGCACTTGCCCCCCCGCCCCGCCCCAGGAGTGCCCAGGGAGCCGAGGTCTGGGCACAGAACCCTGTTGTCTGGACATCTGCAGGAGAACCTGTGTTTGTCCTCAGAAGGGATGGGGGGGTGTTGGGCTTTTTTTTTTCCCTTAAGATTTTGCATATTTGAGAGAGCACACAAGCAGTGGGGAGGAATGGCAGAAGAGAAGCAGGCTCCCCGCTGAGCAGGGTCTGATGATGCGGGGCTCGGTCCCGGGTCCCCAAGGTCATGACCTGAGGCGAAGGGAGACGCTTCACTGATGGAGCCCCCCTGGCGCCCCTGACAGAGGTGTTTGAATCGATTTATTTTCTCCGTCTCTAAACGAACAAGGAAGAGGGGTTAGACTCAGAGGACGAGTGAAGTACTTCACGGGTTGATGTTGAGCACAGAGAGGAAAAGCTGTCTTCCTGCACAAATGTGGCATCCCCAGTCTCTCCGCCCCTCTCTCGAGGGCTCCCTGTGTGGGGCTGGACGTACTTAGGAGGCTCAGAGAGGAGGGTGTTCCTGCTCTGCCTCCTCGGGGGAAGGTTGGGAATAGTACATGTTGGGCCCGGAAACCACGCTCGCTACGTGACGTGTTGCTTGTGTACTTCCCGCAAATTGTACGTCACCATTAAAACACCCTTAACCCCACGGATGGAGTTACAGGACGCGGAAGCTGCTAACAGGCTGAAGTTTTATTTGCATCGACACAGATTCGTGGTGCAGTGATCAGACGGATGCCTACGATCAGCAGCTGAGCAGTACGTCCAGAACATCTGGGAGTTAACACAACAGAGCACGTAGCTAGCAGCTTTGTTGTTGTTCTCCTCTGTTTTAAGAGCTGCGTTTCCCAGAAGGTGAGAAGAGCAGCAGTGTTCTTGGCTGACAGTCCATCAGGGTGCTCGTGTCTGTGAGAGCGGTGCGTGGGAGGACGTCTGTGTTGCAAGAACGTTTGTCCAAAATCAGGAATAGCTGACCACGTTTCCCCTGCCCTGAGAGCCCCGGCACACTCCCCTGTGCGCACAGCTGCACGCCGATGTCTTTCTCTGTGGTGCTGGCTTTGGGGCAGCCACTGGTAGTTCCCGAGTGTTGCTGGGGGTCCTGTGAAAAATGAGAATCCATGAGGTACCGCAGAGTTGCCCCTGCCCCCGCCCCCAAGATTCTAAACCTAGAGTCCAGGAAGTGTCCGCGTGTGGTCAGCGTGTGACCGGGGTGCTCCATCTTGGTCACGGGTCCCAGCCACCTGAGGATCAAGCGGGTGTGTCAGTGAGCAGAAAGCACAGGGACCTTCCCTCAGAGATCGCTGATCCCTGGTGTGGTCACACGTGTGCTCGCTGGTCACTGGGCTGCGCTTGCTGGGCTGGAAGCCCAGCCATGTCACCCGGAAGTTCACGGCGTCTCTGGGTGTGGACGGACTTGCACAACTGCTCTGTGCCAGGCATCGATTAGACGCCACGTGCACGGGTCACACGGCTGCCCAGCCCAGAAGCAGCAGTCGTAGCAGAGTCTGGGTGAGAAGGGAAAGAAGCGGTGTCAAGGTTACTGGTTACCGTTTACAGTTTTCATGAATTTTATTTAAGTCATTTCTGCACGCATCGTGGGGCACGAATGCACGACCCCAAGGTCACGCGTTGCATGTTCTTCCGATGGAGCCAGCCAGGCGCCCCGGAAGGGACCACTTGAAACGGAAAGTGCATGAAGCCACGCGTCCAGGAAAGAAAGCCGTTGTCCGTTTTCTACTCAGGTGGTTCCGTGTTGTGTGTGTGGGTGACCCGTTCACACGCCCCAGGGAAGACTCGGTTGCCTGCGGAATGTCGGCTCCTGCCTCCAGTTGGCCACTGTGTTGGGGTGTCCGGCATGGACAGCCCTTTGGGCTCCAGTCGGCAGGGACCCATCCTCTGGGGGCCCACGGGTGACGGCAGCCGGGATGTGCTGTGTGCACCGAGTCAGCCGCGTGGGACGGCTCCATGGAGCTGGGGCTGCCGGGAGGCCTCAGCCTCGACGGAGGAAGTGGGACATTCATCTTTGCGTCTAGAAATGACATGACAGAGAGAGTCCCGTCTTTTTCTCTTTGCATGAATTTAGATTTTCTGAGACATACATTGAAGAACCTAATTAGTGCTTCCGGTCAGGCTGACAGAAATTGGCGTTACTCCTGAACAGACGCCATAGCCCTTGAAAACAGAGAAGCAGGTGTGCCGCTGTGCTGACCGAGTTCACAGGGACGTGGACTTTCATAACCTTTTAGAGGAATCGTGAATGTCGAAATTCACCCTTCAGTATTACTAATTTAAAGTGTTCCCTAAAGGGTTTCAGCCAACTTTTCTTCTTTCTCTCTTTTTTTTTTTTTGATAAAATGAGTGATTCTACATCGTCATTATGACGTCATCATTCGTTGTATCTGAGAATGGTTGAGGTTCTAAATGTCAAGAAAAAATGTCATTCTGTAAGGTACAACCTGTTTCCGTCTTACGGTCACATTAAATGCTGTTCACGCTGAGGATTTCTTTGTGTCAAACACATTGGAAATAGTGCAGATTTGAACACAATCTTTGCATACTGTATCTTTTATATATAAAAGTCTTTCACATGAATGCAGACCTGTAAATAATCACATTTTATATCTGGCCTTTTCTGTCTTTAACAGAGCGTCAAGAAGAAAAACGCACATAAACAGGAGATGAACACATACTTGCGGTTCATCGTCTCCCGCATGAAGGAGCGGGTAAGTCCTGCGGGGCCAGGACCTCGGAGCACGCGTCCCGCCCCTTTCTGACCAGACCGCGCGCCAGGGACCTTTACAGCGGCGTTGGGGGCAGAGCACCACCGCTGAGTTCCTTTGTGCGGGACAGCTTGTTCTGTCTCGTCAGGCGTCTCTGTCGCTGAAGCAGATGAGACCAGCGCTGTGTGTCTCCGCTGATACATTTCTGTTGTCTCATCGTGTATTTTCAACGTCTTCAACTGAAGTGTGGTTGGCATGCAGTATCCTATTATCGGCAGGTGTACAACACCACGGTTCGACCTTTGCACACCTCCGTGCTCACCAGTGAGAACAGGCGCCCAGTGTGCGGACAGCACTCATAGCGGTGTCCCGTGCTGCTGTTCATCCTCGTGACTTACCTGCTTATTTATTTATTTAAGATTTTATTTATTTATTTCATTGACACAGCGAGAGAGGGAACATAAGCAGAGGTGGAGGGAGACGGAGAAGCAGGCTCCCCGCCCAGCGGGGAACCCGACATGGGCTGGATCCCAGGACCCTGGGATCGTGACCTGAGCCGAAGGCAGAGGCTTAACCCCTGACCTCCCCAGGCGCCCCCTGACTTACATGTTTTGTAAGTGGAACTTTGCACCTAGTCCTGTCCATCCCTGACGCTCCCGCTGTCTACGAACACCAGCTTGTTCTCTGTAGTGAAGAGTCTGGCTGGTTGGTTGGTTTTTTGATCCCGCGTACAAGTGAAATCATACGGTGTGTGTCTTTCTCTGACTGGCTCATTCTGCTTAGTGTAACACCCTGTACTTCTTATGTGTCATTGCAAATGGAAAGATTTCGTTCTTCCTGATGGCCGAGTGGCATTCCTTTGTGTACATAAACCTCTTCCTCTTTACCCGTCCGTCTGGTGAAGGACATCTGGGCTCTTTCTGCACTTTAGCTGTCGTGGACGTTGCTGCTGAGCACATTGGGGTACAGGTGGCCCTTCTCGTCACTGCATCTGTAACTTTGGAGTAAATACCTAGGAGTGCAGTTGTACAGTGGTAGGGCAGCTCTATTGTTAACATCACGAGGAAGCTCCATGCTGTTTTCCAGAGTGGCTGCACCAGCTTGCATTCCCACCAACAGTGGAGGAGGGTTCCCCTTTCTCCACATCCTCTCCAGCATCTGTCATTTCCTGACTTGTTAATTTTAGCCATTCTGACTGGTGTGAGGTGATATCTCATTGTGGTTTTGATTTGTATTTCCCTGATGCCGAGTGACGTGGAGCACTTTTTCATGTGTCTGTTGGCCATCTGGATGTCTTCTTTGCAGAAATGTCTGTTCATGTCCTCTGCCCATTTCTTGATTGGATTGTTTGTTCTGTCGGTGTTGAGTTTGAAAAGTTCTTGATAGATTTTGGATACTGACTCTTTATCAATATGCCATTTGCAAATACCTTGTTACATTCCATGGGTTGCCTTTTAGTTTTGTTGACTGTTCCCTGTGCTGTGCAGAAGCTTATTATCTTGATGAAGTCCCAGTAGTTCATTTTTGCTTTTGTTTCCCTTGCCTCAGGGGGTATCTCTGAAGAATATTGCTAGGTTGATGTGCAAAAGTTTACTGCCTGTGTTTTCTCCTGGGATTTATGTAGTTTCAGGTCTCACATTGGGGCTTTTACTCCATTTTGAGTTAATGTTTATATATGGTGTAAGAAAGTGTCCAATTTCGGGGCTTCTGGGTGGCTCAGTCATTAAGTGTCTGCCTTTGGCTCAGGTCATGATCCCAGGGGCCCGGATAGAGCCCTGCATCGGGCTCCCTGCTCGTTGTGAAGCCTGCTTCCCGCTCTGCCTCTCCTCCCCTGATTGTGCACTCTCTCTCCCTGTCAAATAGATAAAATCTTTAAAAAAAAAGTGCCCAATTTTCGCAGCATGCTTTATGGAAGAGATAGTCTTTCCCTATAATACATCCCTACCTCCTTTGTCGTAGAAACATGAATATTTTTACATTTTTAATGCATTTATCAAAATGAACATTTAATGGATACATCTAAAATGAAGCGGAATTTTCCAAAATAATTGTTCTATCAAAACCCTAAAAATGCCTCCTTAGATGATACAGTACACGTACATTTTTCTGGTAAATTCTGTCATTTAGAAATTGTTTCGCTTGTCTGTCTCGGGCTGTGTTTGAAACCTGTATCTGCTGACCTTTCAGGCCATAGACCTTAATAAGAAGGGCAAGGACCACAAGCACCCGATGTACCGGAGGCTGGTGCACTCGGCGGTTGACGTCCCCACCATACAGGAGGTAAAGCCCACCCTGGGTCCTGTCCCCATCCCCCAGAGCTCCCAGGTGACTCTGCAGCTCCCAGCCGCACAGGATCGCAGAGCCCTTCCTCCCTGAGGGCCGCCCGCCCGCCCTGTTCCCGAACGTAGAGGGCCCCGTGCTGCTCTGTGCACGGACCAGGCGTTCTCGGTGGGAGACCCCGCTGGGAAGCCGCCGTAGCTCCTGCAGGCTCAGTCACAGCAGCCTGTGTGGTCAGCTCAGCTGATGGTCCGATTCGGGGGCCCCCTGTCTGGGTGGGTTTTCCTCACTCGAGCACCGGCTGCGCAGGCGTCTCTCAAGGCAACAGTAGAGTCTGGGACTGGAGTCCTGGGAAGCAACAGACTGAACCCGAGCAACACGAAGATGATCATCAGAAAACGTGACTCTCCTGTTTTGTTTTGGTTTGCTTTGTTTAAAGATTTTATTAATTTATTTGACAGAGAGAGACACAGTGAGAGGGAACACAAGCAGGGAGAGTGGGAGAGGGAGAAGCAGGCTTCCCGCTGAGCAGGGAGCCCGATGTGGGGCTCGATCCCAGGATTCTGGGATCATGACCTGAGCCAAAGGCAGACGCGTAATGGCTAAGCCACCCAGGAGCCCCAAAACTTGACTGTTCTTAAGAGCGCTTAATTTTACCTCTTCTGGCCATGGTTTTTTGATGGCTTTGTTAATACGTAATTACAGGTTGCAGTAAAACCCAGTAGAACATTTTGACATGTTCCAGTTGGGATTGCTGCAGTACTAATTCTGTACTTGGCCTGTGACTTTGCCTGTGAGATCCTGTGGTTGCTATAATAGCTTATGGGGGACCACAGGAATCTTCTGGAGTCATTTTACAAGTTTCTCAGTCCCCTTGGCCGCTGGGAAGGACTGAAGGTGCAGTAGTTCAGTAGGAGAGTAGGTGAAGGCTGCTCCCTAGAAAGTGGCCAGGAGAGCCTGGAACAAAGCAGGGAGTTTGTACCTCATCTCCTGCCCCAGGTTTCATGGCCTCAAGCAAAGCCTCTTCCTAAACCCAAACGTCCCTGAGGACCATGAAGAACCAGCGGCCCTTCCTCTCCGAACCCTGGCTCGGCTGCTTCCGTTCCCCGAGGGCACCTTCCACACTCCACCGAGTCCGAACCCGTCTAGTCGTAGGGCAGGCGAGCTGGGCGGACGGAGCAGAGGATGCTGCGAGGGAGTGAGGGTGTGGTGCAGGGCGGACGGTGCTGCGAGGAAGAGAAAGAGGAAGACAGGATTTTGTATCTTCGGTCGCTTACAGCTCAGACCAAAGTCAGTGCCACGATGGCGCCAACATCAGACATCACAGAGTTGCTTTGAGAACGCTGGGTGTGGGGGCGCCTGGGTGGCTCCGTGGGTTAAGCCTCTGCCTTCAGCTCAGGTCATGATCTCAGAGTCCTGGGATCGAGCCCCACATCGGACTCTCTGCTCGGCGGGGAGCCTGCTTCCCTTCCTCTCTCTCTGCCTGCCTCTCTGCCGGCTTGTGATCTCTGTCTGTCAAATAAATGAATAAAATCTTTAAAAAAAAAAAATGCTGGGTGTGTATCAGACAGCTGGGAGCTGTAGACCACGCCCGTGCCTGGGTGTCGGGAGCCCAGGTCAGTCAGAAGTTGGGACTGGGGCTCCAATGTTGGTACTCGTGAGTGCACCCTGTGACGTACTGACGGCAAGAGCAGGCGCCCCCAGCACGGGCAGTCCCGCAAGCCTTCTCAAAGGATGGACTACTGCAGTGGGTCTCTGGGGATTTCAGCAGAAAGGCGGGATCTTAGATGCTCCAGAGGCCTTTGTATTCTGCATTCCTTTCAAGCTGATTTCCTAAAACTGGCACCAAGATAAGAAAAGGCCTCCCTGCTACCTCTAAATAACTTTGCTCTACCTTTCTTCCAAAAACTTTGCCTCCCCTGTAAAAAATCCTCAAATTCCTTCCATAATCCTTTTCTCTGGCAGCTAAAGACAAAGCGACAGAAAGCCCAGCGACAGAAACCCTTCAGAGGCAGCGTCTAACGCAGTAGAAACCCTGGCATTGCCTTGGTGCACAGAGGAGCACCTAGGACTTTATTTAAAGTGACTTGTAACTGGGTTCCTGGTCCCGCTTCAGAATTATAAATGTATCTTCTCTGTGGCATAAAGCGTCACAGAGGCAGATGGTGGTTGTCTTTTTCAGTCTTTGTGCACGTGTGTTGTCCCGACGGTGGCTGTGTTGTTCGGGTCTCGCCAGCCCCCCGCCAGGGCTCTCCTTCGTCACAGCGGGTCTCCATCCTGCAGAATGAGAGGCGCGCGCGTTGGGCAGAGCCCAGCTGGCCGCTGAGCGGGGTGGGCGGCTGCTGGACCCCACGATCCCGGCTGCAGGCAGGCTTATCCGGGTCCCCATGTGTCCCTTCTATGCTGTGGGGCACGGGAGCGGTCGTGGCATCATCCTGGAAAGTCCCCGTGTGCCCGTGCTCTGCCCTGTTTGTGTAACACGAGACCCTGTCACCCTCTGCAGAAGGTGAACGAGGGCAAGTACCGGAGCTACGAGGAGTTCAAGGCGGACGCGCAACTGCTTCTGCACAACACCGTCATCTTCTACGGAGGTTGAATGGTTTTCCTTGTCTGCATGTTTCCCCCGTACCGTCCACATTCTGGGTCAGGAGATACCTTCGATAAAATGCAGTTCAGAACATTGATACTTCGATGATTTCTAAGCAATGACGTCAGGGTTTCAACTCAAAAATATTTCGTAATGTGGTTCTGGCTTAGAAAAGTGCCCCAAAGCTCCAGCGCACTAAATGATGAGAACCGAACTCCTCAGTTTCAGACGCGAACTTGGTCGAGGGACTTTTTATAAGCACTTTGACCGATTAGTGTCCTGTCATCCTGAAGGAGAGAAACAGGCTGCTTCAGTGCTCTGTTGAAAGCAACATGAAAGCTGCAGAGAAAGTGTTGTTTTGCTGCCTGAACTTTATTTTAAAATAGACATTTTTGTTTAAAATAGTACGTGGCCACTTGTATCGCTGAAAGAAGCTGTAAATGTATGACTTTGGATCGTCTTGTGTTTCTAGACAACTGGTAATAGATCATCTCTGCCTTTAATTACAGCAGACAGCGAGCAGGCGGACATAGCCCGGATGCTGTATAAGGACACCTGCCACGAGGTACCGCCCCCCCCGGAGGTCCTTGCTTACGTGCCTCCAACCTGCCATTTCCTTGAAATCGTTTCATCTCCATATTTGACGTACATGGAAAATAACGCACATGGAGGGGAGCATTTCTCTAGGAAACCTGGGGGTTAGATCGCGTTGCTAAGTCACTTGTACAGAGAAATGTCTCCTTTTCTGTAGCTGCTTCAGAGGCATTGGTTCCATGAGGCAGGCGGGTATGCGGCACTGGGCAGACACCCAATCAATGTTCGCCTCGTTTTTATTTTTACATTGAAGTACAGTCGCCATGCGGCGTTGGGTGAGTGCCAGGGTCCCAAGTCCACGCGTCACTCACCGCGCCTCTGGACGAGCGGAGTCCCTCCGCGCCACACAGCATCGGCACCCTGTGACCGACTGTATTCCCCACCCATCGCCGAGACAGGCCAACTTCCTAACAGACGGTCCCCTTCACCGCCCGCCGGCACCACCAGTCTGTTCTCTGTCTTGATGAGTTCCTTTTATTTTTGTTGTTTGGTTTTCAGATTCCACAGATAGTGAAAGTAAACGGTTTTTCTCTTCCTCTGACTTACTTAGCTCAGCATTACCGTCTCTAGCTCCATTCACGTCCTTGCAAATGACAAGACTCCGTTCTTTATAGGGCTGCTTAACAGTCCTGTGTGTGTACGAACCACGTCTTCTCTGTCCATCCATCTCTTGAAGAGCGTCTCGGCTCCTTCCACAGCTTGGCGCCCGTTTTGTTGCTGCAGCAACGCCGGGTCCCCTTCTTTCCGCGGCATCCGTACCGCTGGGGTGCATACACGGGAGCACACGTGGCGTCTCACTGTGGTTTTGACTCGGTTCCCCTGACGCTGAGTGATGTGGAGCATTTCTTCATGTGTCTGTTGGCCATTTATCTGTCTTTAGAGAAGTGTCTGTTCATGTCCTCTGCCCTGCTTTCTTGACTGCGTTGTTTTTTGGGTGTTGAGTGCAAGAAGTTCTTTATAGATTTTGGATACCAGCCCTTTATCTGATAAGACATTTTCAAATATCTTCTCCCGTTCTGTCAGTTGTCCTTTGGTTTTGTTAACTGTTTCCTTTGCTGTGCAGAAGGTTTTTATCTTGGTGAAGTCCCAGTACTTCATTTTTGTGCTTTTGTTTCTCTTGCCTTTGGAGACGTGTGTAGCAAGAAGTTGCTGTGGCTGCGGTCACAGGTCGCTGCGTGTTCTCCTCTAGGATGTAGATGGATTCCTCTCTCACACTGAGGTCCTTGATCCGTTTTGAGCTTGTTTCTGTGTGTGCTATAAGACCGTGGCCCGCTGTCATGCTTCTGCGTGTGGCTGTCCGAGGTTCCCCACACCAGTTGTTGAGGAAGCTCTTTCTCCATTGCGTATTCCTTCCTCCTTCGCCACAGATAAATTGGCCATATGGTCCTGGGTGGGTTTCTGGACCTTCCGTCCGGTCCATCAGTGCTCGTGTCCGTTTCTGCGCCGGAACCGCACTGTCTTTATGACCGCAGCGTTGTAAAATTCCAGCTTGACGTCTGGAATTGTGATGCTGCCAGCTTTTTCTTTTTTTCCTTTTTCAAGATTGCTTTTGCCTATTTGAGGTCTTGTGTGATTCTGTACAAATTATAGGATCATTTGTTCCAGCTCTGTGAAAAATGCTGTTGGTATTTTGGTAGGGATTACATTCAATGTGCAGACTGCTTTGGGTCTTACAGACATTTTCACAGCATCTGTTCTTTCAGTCCATGAACATGGAATGCCTTTCCATTTCTTCATGTCGTCTTCAGTTTCTCTCATCAGTGTTTCACAGTTTGCAGAGTGTGCACGTCTTTCTCCTGTTGGGTCAGGCTTCTTCCCAGTATCTTACCTGTTTCTGGTGCAGTATTGAATGGGATTGATTCTTTACTTTCTCTTTGTGCTGCTTCATTATTGGTGTATAGATACACAACAGCTTTCTGTACGTGGATTTTGTAACTTGTGACTTTACTGAATTTGTTCATCAGTTCTAACAGTTTTTTGGTAGACTCTTTCCAGTTTAAGGTGTGGGCCATTATCTGAAAATAATGGAAGTTTTGACTTCTTCCTTGCTGATTTGGATGACCTTCCTTCCTTCCTTAAGATTTGATTTACTTCTTAGAGAGACAGAGACAGAGAGTACAGGTGGAGTGGAGAAAGAGAGAGCCTGACGGGGGGCTCGATCCCAGGACCCTGGGATCCTGACCTGAGTCGAAGGCAGACACTTAACCGACCGAGCCACCAGGCGCCCCTGGACGACTTTTAGTTCTCTCTGTTGTCTGACCGCTGAGGCCAGGACTTCCAGTGCTTCGTAAATAACAGTGGTGAGAGCAGACATCCTTCTTGTGTTGCCGACCATACAGGAAAGGCTCTCCCTTCTCCCCCACTGAAGATGCTGTGGGGTTGTCGTAGATGGCCTTTATTATATATCGAGGTATTTTCCCTCTGTACCTACTTTATTGGGGGGTTTTTATCATGATTGGATGTTGTGCTTTGTCTGCATCTATGGAAATGATCATGTGGTTTTTATCCTTTCTTTCATGAATGCGGTAAATCATGTTGATTGATTGTGAATATTGAACCACACTTGCAGCCAGGAATTAATCCCATGTGATTGTGTTGAATGATTCATGTATTGTTGGATTTGATTTGCTAATATTTTATTGAGAATTTCCACGTCTGTGTTCATTAGTGATGTTGGCCTCTAATTCTCTTTTTCACATGGAGTCTATCTGCTTTTCACGTCAGGGTCTCGTAGAGTAAGTTTGGGAGTTTTCCTTCATTTTCTGTTGCGTGGAATAGTTTGAGAAGGATAGGTCCCGCCCCCGTCCGTCCACGGACACTCAGGCGGCCTCCGTGTCACGACTGTTGCAGATGACGCCGCGGTGAACTCGGAGCGTGTATCCCTGCGGCTTACCGGTTGGTTTCCTTGACAGACACGCAGTAGCGGGACTCCTGGGTCACAGGGCAGCTCTGTTTTTAGCTTTTTGGGGAGCCTCTGTGCTGTTCTCCACAGTGGCTACCAGCCTGCTCCCACCAGCGGTGCCCGAGGTCCCCCTTTCTCCGCGCCCTGTTTCCTTGGTGGTGGTTCTCGCCGTCGGACAGCTGTGAGTGGCAGCTCAGTGCAGCTCTGATCTGTATTTCCCCGATGACCGGTGACGTTGCGTCTCCTCATGTGTCTGTTGGCCATCTGCATGTCATTTTTGGAAAAATGTCTGTTTGAGTTCCTGTTCATTTTTAATTGAATTTTGTTTTGTTTTTTCTTTTTTTGGTTTTTAGGTGTGGTAGTTCTTTACATATTTTGGATATTAACCCCTTATTGGATAGATCACTTGCAGATATCTTCTCCCATTCATTAGGTTGCCTTTTCGTTTTGTTGACTGTTTCCTTCACTGTGCAGAAACGCTGCCTCTTTGAATGAAAGGTACATGTTTGAGTTCCGAGATAGATTTCATAGCAAAAGACCCAGACAACAAAGTTCATACAGTAAACTCTTGCACACAGTGTATTCAGTCAGTAAATGAAATATATATTAGGGAATGTCCTTTTGCTTTGATACACTCATGTGAAACCATACTAAATCTTGCAAAATTGTTTTAATTTATATGAAAACTTTTTTCTTGATTTCAAGTTTGGCCTTTGTTTTTTCTCTCGTTCAGCAAATATTTATTGAGTGTCTGCTCTGTGCTGTGCAGGGTTTTGGGACACACTGGTGGCCGAGGTACAGCTTCTGCTCACGGGGCTGTGCTCTGAGGACAAGCTCAGAAAAGGAACAGACAAAATACATTTCTTCCGGGGTGTGAAAGAGCGTTAGGAAGGCGACAGGGACTGGAGCAGAGGGTGGGACCGAGGCGGCGCTCGCACTGGGGGTGCCGGTCCCGGGGACTGACGGGGGCCAGCGGGGCCTGCGTGAGGACACAGCATGTCTCGCGAGTGCTGACCGGGGGGTGCGGGCCCCGGCTGGAGCGGAGGTCGGACATGCGGGTGGTGTGCATGGGAGAGTGGCCGCTGTCCCAGTGTTTACTGAAAAATGAAATGGTTCAACTTAGGAAGAAACTTCCAGCCTGACGATGCACATAAGACAATGTTTGTTAATGGACACGGACGTGTTACACCGTTGGATGTTCATGTTTCACGTGGGCTAAGATAGTTGCTTCTCTTTTCTAGCTGGACGAACTACAGCTCTGCAAGAACTGCTTCTATCTGTCAAATGCTCGTCCTGACAATTGGTTCTGCTACCCTTGTGTATGTGAGATTTTGTGATCTGTTTTTTACCTCTTCAGTGTGTGACGTACTGTTCTAAGGAAGTTATTTCCAGTTTGCTCAAGGATTACAGTCCTTCCTAGATATCGTTCTCTGTATATAGTGTATGCGGTTTTGATGATTACGAAACCTGAAACACAGGGTTAACAACTTGGCGTCATTATCCATGTCTGACTTTAAGATGAGGAACGTAAGAACAAACTCCACGTCCCTTCGTATGTAACAGGGCATTTCGCCCTTTCCCCTCATGCTCTCACAACAGGAATAAGGTTTGCGTGTGCTGGTGGCTGTGCTGTCCCCCGGGATGACGCGATTTCAGGAAGGGTGCAGGGGCAGCACCCAGGCCCTGGGTGCCCGTGGCTGCCTCTTGACCTCACTGGGCCTCCCAGGCCCGTGGGCGTCTCTCTGAGCTGGTGAGCCTGGACAGGGCCTTCCACTCCCCTTCATGACTGGCCCCAGGTGTTGGTGTGCCGGTCCCGGCAGTGAGGACAGGGCATTTGCCACGTTCCGCACATGCCTCGGCTGGCGGCGGGGACCGCTGCCCCTGCGTGCCGAAGCCCGTCTGTTCGGAGAGCTGAGTCTCCGTATCGCTGCTTCATGCAGGTTACAATTCTTTGGTATTTTTCTTGAAGGCAGAACCAATCTGAGAAAAACTTCTGTGTTTTTAGGAGTTAAAATAATTTCAAGATAGTGGGCTGTATACTAGATTGTCCATTATTAATGATGTGCTTCTCTCTAATACCTTAGAAATACCGTGACACAGTAAAACGTTTTATTTCCAGATACCTAATCATGAGCTCGTCTGGGCCAAGATGAAAGGCTTTGGATTCTGGCCCGCCAAAGTCCTGCAGAAGGAGGACAACCAGGTGGACGTCCGCTTCTTCGGTCACCATCACCAAAGGTGCGGATGGCCTGTGCTAGCACACTGACCGCCCAGTGACCCCGGGTGCCCACCAAGTGGGCCGTGGTGTTCGGAGGGCCCCTCTGTCAGAAACAGGCAGGAACTTACTCTAATTTGGAGAAACAAATTACACGTCACTTTTTTCCCCCGTTGTTATCCATTGTTTTTTCCTTTTGTTATGCATTGGTTTATTTTGGCTAATTGTCTTTCCTTTTTTCTTGAAAATTCAATAGGATACGTAAGTACAGGGGAAAAAAAGTTAATAAAACCAGGAAACCTATTACCCAGAACAGGAAATCACTAATGCTTTGTTCATTTTCACCTTCTGGGTTTGTTTGGGGGTTTTTTTGTTTTGTTGTTTGTTTTTTTGGGGTCTTGGTTTCTTTTGGGCTTGTGAAGGGAAATGCTAGCGGTTCGTGCCTGACATGGTGGGACAGGGGTGAGGCAGGGGTTTGGGAGGACTCTAGAGCATGGCTGCTCCGTGGTTCGGGATGACAGGACGTGGTCTCAGTCATCTTCCCCAGGCTCCGTTGAGAGCCACACACGGAGGTCAATGACTTGGGAGCCGGAGGCCGTGTGGACGCTGTGATTTATTCGAATTACACACGTGTCACTCCCAGACCGTGTTTCCAACCTCGACTTTCAGGCTCCTGTTGCAAGGGAAATGTGTACACCAAAGCCTGCGTGCTGGCATGTTGTCATGCGAGAACATGTCGTCCCCACAGTGAGAACTGTTTCTGTTCCTGTGAACTCGACTATGAAATCACGGCTGCTTCCTTCACTGTGATGTTAAGGCCGAAACACTTATCGGGGACAGAAGTGTTCTGAGTGACACTGTCTCGAGCGGGGCTGACCGGACACTGACCAGGGTTCGCAGCTCGCAGCCACCGGGAAGGCGCCACGTCCACGACGTGGTTGAAGGCCTTGGCGGGTCTGCAGGGCCGTCTGTGCCAGACCCGCAGGGAGGGTCTGTGCTGCTCTCACCACTGTGGGAAGCCACGCGGCAAGCGACAGCGTTCCTCTCCGTCGTTTTCATTTAATTTAAATAGAGGTTCAGTGGCAAGAATTTTTACTGGAATTTAAAAAATTAAAAAGAAATAAACGAACAAGCAAAAAAAAAAAAAAGTTTCGTGGCAAGAAACCTGCTATGGATTTCCGAATGCGTCATTCTGTCCCTTCACAGACATGCGCTGCACAGACCCTCTGGGCAGGAGACCCAAGTCATGCAGAGGGGATGTGTGAGCTGTGCTGGTTTCGTTGTTCTCTGGCCTCGCAGCCGGCGGCGCACGCAAGGAGGGATGCGGAGGACAGTGTCCGGCTCAGCTCCTGGCCTCCCAGTGCAGACACGTTGTCTGGTCACCCACAACGCGGGCTGCGATAAGACCCGTCTCAAAAGGGTCAGTGAAACCTCCGTATGCAGTCGCCCAAGCTTAGTGGGTCGTGCGCAGCAGGGGCGTCCTGAACGTCTGCGTTACCGCAGGAATCCATGTGACATCAGATACTGTTCGTGTAGAAAAACCAAGAATTCGGGTGTTTTGTAAAATGCTCAAACTGGTTAGTGCATCTTTTACAGTTTTTCATCCACGTTCAGACAGCCTTACGCTATCTTCAACCATGAAGGGTATTTTTCTGTCATTTTGTGTATTATGCAGATCATATTTTAAAAGAATACGTGAGCTGATCTGTGTGGGCTCTGAAGAGAGAATTACAACGTGACATTACGTTCCCAGACATTTTTTTCTCCTGAATTTCTTATTTCCTGGAAGATTTAATTGAAACAATTTTGGACTGATGGGGCTCTGAGGACTTTATTCCGGAAAATATAGTCGTCCAACAAGAGTGACGTTAGGGGTGCCACCCCCCCCCCCCCGGTCAGAAATTCACGTCTAACTTCTGACTCACCCAGACACTTGGCTGAGAGCAGCCAATCGGACAATGTACTCTGTGCGTTACGTGTGTTCCCTGTGGATCTCGTGTGAGGCCCTACAAGGGACAGACCCTGCCATCCACGGCTCAGCCCTTGAAGACCCACAACCTCACAGGAAATTCGGAATCCTTTTCCTTTTCTGCTCATGACTGGGTGCCCACCACGATCCTTAAATGATGAGGACGTACCTTAAAAGGTACCCCGTATCTTATTAGAAGACTCAATTTATCAAAAAATGAACCTGATGCAGTATTGATCACCAGTTCCATGAAGCCGCGTGTTTACACACCCAGAGGAGACGGCTGGTAAAGGCCTCGATCCGCAGGTTCTCGTTCGTGTCATTCTGACGGTGACCACTTTTAAGTGACCATCTCAGTGGTCCTGAGTACATTCGCACTCTCACCAGCGTCAGTGCTAATAAATACTTCTGCGAGCTTGTCCTGTCTGTCCTGGTGGGAGAGAAAATCTTACACAGATAAATGGTCTTGGACTCGTCCCTTCTGTGTCCTCAGTACAGGACGCACGGCCCCTCCCCAGACCCGGAGCAAGTCATCTTCCTGCGGGAGGGAAGGCTCTGTGGTGCTTCTGGGGTTTGCGAGGTTGCCGTCCCGAGGGAGGAGGAGCGGGCGAGGTCTGGGTGCGCCGGCAAGGCTGCCTCTGTGCTGCGGGTGCTGAGAGCCACGGGCAGGGGAAGCACGTGATTGCGAGCTCATTTGCCAACAGACCACCGCGCTGTCGGGGAGCAAGTAAGTTCAGAGCGTGGAGGACAGACAGATACGCAGATCCTGCCAAACCAGACTCTCTTCTGTTAGACTCACCGTACGTCGCAGGGCGTTTTTTGTAGCTCGCATCGCGTAACCCTCGGTCCTGTTCAGTAGCGGGACGTGCTGCTCCCAGTGACGGAGCGTCCGAGAGAACAGGAGTGCCCGTCCGAACCACACGGACACAGTTACGTCTCGTGTGAAGAGCAGATGTGAATCTATTTTGTTACGTCCAAGGGATGAACAGATGTGACTGAAGTTGAAAAAGTACCCAGATAGGTCACAGACGCACCCCAGGCCATCCCCACGGCCAGCAGCGGAAATCTCAGAAGCACGGCTTGTAGAAGGTGACCGTGCGCTACTGCCCGGTGCATGCTGCGCGCCCTGCCAGCGCTGCTGACCTCGAGAGTAAGGGCAGCTGCTCCCCACAAGCCCGGTCTCTTCCACTCCTCCTAGGAGAGCCGGGGGTCGCAGCTGTCGTCCGCTTCGGCAGGAGGCTAATGGAGCGCGTCCGTCAGGTGGGACGCCGCGGGTGGATACTTATAGACGCAGCCATGGCCGCTCCAGTCCCACGGGTCCAGCCGCCGGCCTGGGACGTCAGGACCACGTGTGGACACTGCAGAGCACGGGGCTTGTGCTGCGGCGCGGAAGTCTGCAGTCGTGGCTGAGGCCCACGTGCCGTGACTCCCTCGGTCTCCTGAGTCCTCAGGCCGGGGTCCCCCGTCGCTGTCGGCCAACAGTGGCAGCTGACTGCGTGCAGGGACGCAGAAGACACGAAGCACAGATCTGTGTGTTGGAGGTGCCGCTTGCAACGTGGACTGGAGGCTCCAGAGTCTTGTGCTCCTTGCGGCTGTCTGTCTCAGCGTGCCGTGCCTCTGCGGGGAGCGTCTCCCTGCTGTGGTGCGCGTGGCCCTTGGCCACGCACCGCATCGCACGTCGCTTCTCGCTGGGACACGGGCCCTGCCGGACAGAGGGTCCGCGGGTGCTGGTCCTGGCCCGTGGTAAGGGCTTCCCTCGCCCGTCTGCACGGCAGCTCTGTCCCCAGATGCGGCAGGATCACGTGCTCAGGACCCACTCGTCGTGCGGTGTGTCGTGGTGCCTTCATGGGCAGACGGGGAAGTGCGTCGCGGTGTGAGCGCCAGGGAAGCTGTGGCTGAGTTTCTAGCCTCTTCCCAGAACTGCGTATGGTTCTGTGTCCAGTAACTTTGGGTCAGCATTAGCGTCATCCAGAGATGCTATTCTCATACCTGAGTCCTTGGCCGCACGCTGCAGCGTTAGTGCTGATCTGCGAAGCGAATACGGAGGTGGTGGACGCAGCCCGTGGCGGGAGCCGAGCTCGACACCCTTGCGTCGTACGTGCGGTGCTTGCGGGCTCACGGCCTGGGCTCTTGTCTGTCCGAGCCGGCGCTGGGCACCTTCCGCACTGGGCGCGCGCCGTCCGCTCGGACAGCCGGTCCCCCCCCACCCCCCACGCCCGCGTGCCGCCGCCCCGGGGCCTGCTCTGCACAGGGGGAGCAGAGGGGCGTTCTGGAAGTTTCTAACCGTGCTGCGGTGCTCCCCGCAGGGCCTGGATCCCATCGGAGAACATCCAGGACATCACGGTGAACGTGCACCGGCTGCACGTGAAGCGCAGCGTGGGCTGGAAGCGGGCGTGCGACGAGCTGGAGCTGCACCAGCGCTTCCTCCGCGAGGGAAGGTTCTGGAAGTCCAAGAACGAGGACCGGGGCGAGGAGGAGGCCGAGTCCAGCATCTCGTCCACCAGTAACGAGCAGGTGGGGGTCCCCGCGGGCGGCGGCCTATCGATCGCGGGCATGAGTGCATGTTCGCGCTCCCCTCCTCGCGGTGCTCCTGCCGTACGCACGCCGGCCAGGCGCGACGTAGCCAGCGACCCGGCGGGTGCGGGAGTCGGCATCCCCTCCGGCCCTGGGAGCTCTGGGTGTGGGTGTGGGGGCCACGCGGTCGGAGGGAGCGGAGCGCGCACGGGAGACGGGCGCCTCACCTGCGGACCTGCGACCCGGGAGTCGTACCATCTGGGGTAACAGGCTCTGTCCCTCTTTGATGCTCACAGCTGAAAGTCACACAAGAACCGAGAGCAAAGAAGGGACGACGCAATCAAAGCGTGGAACCCAAGAAGGAAGTAAGTGGCCGCGTTGCAGCATCCGGGCGGCACGGCCCCAGAACACGCATCCCACGGCCCGGTGACGACCGTGCACCCCTGTGGCGATCACAGACACCGCTGTCAGGGAGCCTGTCCTCCGCCCGCCCGTGTCCCGGGTCGAGCACGTGCACAGCACAGGCTGCGTCCGCGCCGGCCCAGCCCTCCCTTACCTCGGCTTCAGAACCTGGGGGAGTCCAAGCTCAGACGCTTAGGATCACGTGTCTGTGATTCGGAATTCTGGGGTGTCTGTGAATGAACCTGGTCCCTGGCAGTGCCTCTGAGCTGGTAATGGCTTTATATCTTATAGGATATTTTTATTTAGTCTGAGCAGAAAAGACCGTAGTGTGTGTTTGCCACAAAGTTCTAAAGTTCCTGTTTGGAATTATCTTGGCTATTCATTGCTTAGAAGTTTTGGGGGTTTTCATTGGGTTAGCTGGGGTGAAGTGCAGTTTACCGTCCTGATGACAGGGCTGTGACGGTCCCTCCCCGCCGGGCTCGACCGACCGGGCTTGCTCTTGGACCGGCGGGCGGTGGCAGCCTGTCCCACGTGCACTGTCCTTGTTCTGCAGGAGCCGGAGCCGGAGACGGAAGCCGTGAGTTCCAGCCAGGAGATCCCCACGATGCCTCAGCCGATCGAAAAGGTGTCTGTGTCCACTCAGACCAAGAAGCTAAGTGCCTCCTCCCCGCGCACGCTGCACCGCGGCACGCAGACCAGCGGCGACGGCCTCTGCCCGAGCGTGTGCCACGACAAGTACACCAAGATCTTCAACGACTTCAAGGACCGCATGAAGTCCGACCACAAGCGGGAGACCGAGAGGGTCGTGCGGGAAGCTCTGGAGAAGGTAAAGCAGCCTTCGCGGGAGGCGGGAACCCTCTCCCGGGGGTCCTGGAGCCCTGCTCGCCAGAAGCCTGCGGGCCCCGGGCTCCGGGGAGCAGGGCGGGAGGACCACCGGCCCCGCAGACCCTGGCGTGGGCTCTTGGCGGGCGGGTCACGGGCTCCGCTCTCGTTCCAGCTGCGCTCCGAAATGGAAGAGGAGAAGCGCCAGGCGGTCAGCAAAGCGGTGGCCAACATGCAGGGCGAGATGGACAGAAAGTGCAAGCAGGTGAAGGAGAAGTGTAAGGAGGAGTTCGTGGAGGAGATCAAGAAGCTGGCGGCGCAGCACAAACAGCTCATCTCGCAGACCAAGAAGAAGCAGTGGGTAAGCGCCGCGTGGCCTCCAGTCGCGTCGTGAACGGGCCCCCGCGTGCGGATGCGCTGTGGGGAAGATGCGCTCAGACAGACCTTGTGCAGGCGGGGGTTCGTCCCAGAGTGAGACGGAAGGTCCGACCGTCGGCCGTGAGGAAGGTTCACGTCTTTACCGCGGGTCGTCTCCTCTGTGCGTCCACCGTACGGTGTTGACAGGATCACGCTGCTGCGGATAGCGGGTAGCGGGTAGCGGGTAGCGGCCGTCCGGACCTGCGCAGCGCGTCTGCCGGGTGGGACCTTGCCGTCCCTGCACGGCCCGTGCCCGACGTCTGGCTGGGACGTAGCCGTCCCTGCACGGCCCATGCCCTGACGTCTGCCGCTGACCCCTGCCGCTGACGGCCTACTCCTGACACGCTTAGTGCCCACGTCACGCCAGCGTGTGTTTGGTTTGACTGAATGACATTTACACACCAAGGTCTTGTCCCTCGACTTGATTTCTGACGGGGACATTCACTGGGTCCAACTCCTCTTAGAGCCTGACACATGGTTCCTTTCTCTTGGTGTCGTGTTTGTGACTCTTCCCCTAGACTGGGAGCTCTGAGCACACCCGTCCCCCCATCTCAGCTAACTGCTGGGGAAAACGTTTTGTTCCCCAAAACTCAGAATTTCGTTCCGTGGTGTTGATGAAGTACGGTAAGATGTCTCGTGATTGTTCACCAGATCCCGAGAAAGGGAAGTTCAGAACTTGTGGGAAAAGCAGATGAGTCGGAAACCGTGTGCTCGAGGTTGTCACCAGGACGCAGCCCAGCGCTGCGTCTGTAACTCTGTCCTCGTGCAAACACCAGAGAAAGCCGGAGAGTGGGCGCCAGACTTACAGGAAGAAATCCCCTGTGGGTTTACTAAAGAATCAAAGAAACGGGCAGAGGAGGCTGTGACAGGGCGGGAGCTGCCGGGGTGGTCGCTTCTCCACGCCATGAGGCCGCCCAGTGGCGCTGGCTTCCTTCCCCGGCGCTCACCGCCCTCCGCCCACCCGTGGCCGCGTGTCTGCTGCGCATCTCCCCCATCCGCCACCGCTCACGGACGCTTCGGCCGTGGGCTCTGGTGAACACGCCGCAGGGAATGTGGGGCCCCAGTATCGCTTCCGAGTCCTGATTCCGCAGACACCAGCCGTGGCATTGCTGGGTTATAGCACGGCTCCATTTTCAGCTTTCTGAGGACCCTGCACACTGTTGTCCAGAGCGGCCGCCCCAGCTCGCCTTCCCACCAGCCGTGCACGGGGGCTGCCCTTTGTCCCATCCTCGCCCGCATTCCTCATTTCCTGTGCTGCGGGTTTTAGCCGTTCCGACCGGTGTGCGTGACCCCTCGCCGTGCTGGTCGGTGAGGCTGAGCGTCCTTTCGTGATTCTGGAGGTCTGCTCCGGAGACAGAACCGCGCGGGCCCTTCGTACATTTGTAAAATCAGGTGTTTTTTTCTGTTGAATTGTAGGAATCGTTTACTGGGGCCGTGAACCACATGCGTCAGACGCAGGATTTGCAGATGTTTTGTCCCATTACGTGGGCTGCCTTTCCGTTTTATTACTTCCTTTCCTGTGCAGAAGCTGTTAGTTTGAGGTCGTCCCATTTGTATTTTTTTTTTTTTGCTTTTGTTCCTTTTGCTTTTGGTGTCAAACCCAGAAAATCATTGCCAAGACCAATGTCAAGGAATTTTCTGCCTATTTTCTTCTAGAAGTTTTTGCTCTCAGGTCTTACATTCCACTGAGTTCATTTAGTCCATTTTGAGTTAGCTGGTGTTTGGGCTACAAAAGGGTTTCCGTCCGTCGCATGAGGCTGTCCGGTTTTCCCACTGCCACTTACTGAAGAGCCTGCCGTTTCCACACTGTGTTGTTGGCCCCGTTGTAAATTAGCTGACCGTGTCGATGCGGATTTGCTTCTGGGCTCTGCTCTGTTCCCTTCCTCTGTGTGTCTGTCTTCATGCCAGTCAGTAGCAAACTGCTTTCGATTTCCCCGTTTTTGATGAGGAATTTGACGCTTACGAGATTACACGGAGTAACTAAGAACACTGTGTTCATCCTGTCGTTTCCAGCATAAACTATTGTTATAATCACATCTTAGGACAGAAAGTTCACAGGTTGACAGATGCCGGAAAACGGACGTTAAGATGAGCTACAGCTGAGACACGGTGGGATGGTTACCCTGGAGACGGGTCCGCGTAAGAACCTGTCAGGGTCCTTGACAGAGGAGGGTGCTGCTGAGGGCTACAGATGAGGAAACGAAGGCAGAAGTTAAACAACTTGGCTCAAACTCACATGAGTCATTAGCACACACCCAAGATTCAAACTCGGGACTTATTTCAGCTGTTTCTGACTTCACTGAAATTATAGTAAGATTGCAGGAAATCTTTTTTCTTTGGTGGCCTGTGCCTTCGGTCACATCTAAGAAACCATGGACCAATCCAGTGTCTCGAAGCTTCTGGCCTACGTCTCTTCCAGCGTTTTACCGTTTGGGCCCCACGGCGCGGTCTTTGATCCGTTTTGCATTCATCGGTGTGTGCGCTCTTGGGTTGGGTCCGGCCGCCCCCCCCGGCCCCCGCCTGCGGACGTGCAGTTTCCCAGCTCAGTCTGGGGAAGACGCTGTGGGTTCCCCGTCGAGGGCTCTCGGCGGCGGCGTCAGCGCTCCTTCCGCTGTCTCGTGAGGGTTTCTTTCTGGGCTGTCTGTCCGCCTCCCCTCGTCTGTGCCGACAGCACGCGGTTTGGTTACTGCAGTTTTGTGCGGTGGGTTTGAAGGAGGACGCGTGAGTCCTCCCGGTTCTTCTTCGGGGTCATTTTGGCTCTTTGGGTCGGTGGAGAGTCCACACGACTTTCGGGATGGGTTCTCTGCATCTGAAAGAAGTGTCGTGGCGCCTCTGATAGGGAGGGCGTGCGGATGCGTGGATGGCGTCGGTCCCGTTGACCTTGTAGCAATGGACGTCCTCTGGCCCACGAAGGCGGGCCGGGTCTCCATTTGTCCGTGTCTGGAGTTCGTTTCAGCGGTGTCTGGTGGTGGCCGGTGTGCAGGCTTCCCCCTCCGTGGTCAGGTTCATTCCTACGTGTTTTATTCTTTGCTCAATACAAGTGGCAAAAGTGGGTTCTTGCCTTGTTCCTGATTTTAGAGGAAAAACTTCCAGGTTTCCACTGAGTGTGATGTTTGCTCCGGGTTCTTCATACGCGGCACTTTCCTTCTATTCCTCTTTCGTTGAGTGGTTTTTATCACGAAGGGTGTGCTGCCTTCTGTCGGACGCTTTGTCTGCATCAGCTGAGATGATCATGTGAGTTTTTTCCTTGTTAGTATACACGGACGGATTTTCATACTTGGGTCACTCTTGTGTACAGGACTACGGGGTACACGGTTCTGGAGTAGAGTCCTTTTCCTGGGCTGCTAAGTGCTGTTTGCTCATACTTTGTGGAGGATTCTGTCCCGCTGAGCTGCAGTTTTTGTTCCCGTAGTATCTTTGTGTGGCGGGTTATGCCGGACTCACGGGATGAGGCGTTTCCTATACTAGAGCGTTGGGGGAAAGTTTGGGAAGGATTGCTGTTAGTCCTTGTTCAACTAGATGCTGGAGCGTACCAGAGTAACCAGCAAGTCCAGGGCTCTTTCTATTGAGATTTTTATTAGTCATTCAGTATGCTTAAATTTCTTTGAGTTAGTCTTGGTAAGTTTTATTTTTCTGGGAGTTTGTCCGTTATCTAGTTTCTTCAGTGTTCTAGTATGGAATAGTTAATGGTACTTTCTTAAACTCCTTCGGATTTCTGTAGAGTCAGTCGTAAGGTCCCCACTTTCATTTCTGTTGTTAGTAATTGGAGTCCATTCAGCTCAAAGATCGAGAAGATCAGTAACACTGACAAAACGCCAACATCGGATTCCCCAGGTTCTCTCTCGGCTTCGTCTCTGCCGGAATCTGTAGTGTTTCTCCTCGCAGCGCGGAGGTGCTGGGTGCTGTCCACGGCTCCCCGGAGCCTTTCTTACAGGGCAGGTCACAGGGTCCCTCAGCTTTGGGATATCTGGGAATTTCAGAATTTATCCGTCACGTTTCGAAGGACAGTTCTGCTGAATCTAGGATTCTGCATCGACGGTACCTGCCTTCTGCTTCCGGAGTTTCTGAGGACAAGCTGGTGGTGACATACTGATGACCTTCTGTGCATGACCGTTTCCCTTGCAGGCTTCCAGGATTTCTGTTAACCTGGGCTTTCGGGAGTGGGGAG
Source organism: Meles meles (assembly GCF_922984935.1). NCBI lineage: Eukaryota > Metazoa > Chordata > Mammalia > Carnivora > Mustelidae > Meles > Meles meles. The sequence goes on along the minus strand of NC_060072.1, from coordinate 150,165,995 downwards.
ATAATGTGTCCAGATGTGTCATTGACTGACGGGGAATGGCTTATGTTCACATCTGTCAGACGGAGAGGGTACAGCCATTATCTCCTCACGCAGTCTCTACCCTGTCCTCTGTCCTGTGACAGTCCCAGGACAAATGTCTGGGTACAGTGGACAGTGTCCCGCAGTCCCTCAGGTTCTGCTCACTTTTCTTCTGTCCTGTCTTCTGCTCAGATTTGCTTGTACAGAGCCAGTGTTTCAGTCGATGGACTTGTGCGCTCCCGATTTTCTTTCGTTTCTTTTTAATGGAATTTCCACTTTGTTCACACGTCATTAACTTTCTCCACATCCCTCTCTAGTTCTTTGAGCGTCTTTAAAACCACTATGAACGGTCTTTAATACGCTCTGCTGTTGGGCCCTTCTCAGGGACAGTTTTTTCTTTGTTACTATTTCATTTTCTTGTGAGGCTGAACACTGGACATTTGAATCGGATTGTGTGGTAACCCTAGAACTCGTTTTCAACCCCCTTTTCGGGTTTGCCCATTTTTGTCGTAGGCTGTGCTGAGACTCAGTGTGGCGCACACACCGAGGACTCGTCAGGTCTTTCCGGAGCCGCCGCTTCCGTGCCGCTGGCCGAGCGTGTGCACAGCGGCCCCGTGCAGCGGGCGGTGCGAGGCACTTGCTCCTGTGCCAAGAGCCAAATGGACCCAAATTCAGAATTTACTGTCCCCAACTTCCCTGGGAGTTGGAAGCCTTTAGTCGGCTCCAGTTCTCCAAAATCGTTCCCAGAGACAGATTCTAGCGACGGAGTTGCCCACGCGGGGCGGGTGCTTACCGCCCCGTCGTCTTTCCGGAACCCTCTCTAGATGTGTTCGCTGCGGGCAGTGAGCAGGAGAGGTGAGACGGTCGTGGGCCAGGGATGCCCACACTTGCCGGGGACGGACCGAACACCGCGGCCTCCCCGTCGCCTGCCGTCTGGCCCGCTGCGCACCACACACAGGTCTCCTCGTGGGTCGGGCCGGAGGTTGAGCCCCGCCGATGCGTGCGGGCGGCGCTTCCGAGGCCGGTCTAACCAGGGCCCTGCTTTCTCCCCTGCAGTGCTACAACTGTGAGGAGGAGGCCATGTACCACTGCTGCTGGAACACGTCCTACTGCTCCATCAAGTGCCAGCAGGAGCACTGGCACGCGGAGCACAAGCGCACCTGTCGCCGGAAAAGATGAAGGCGGGCCCGGCCGCCGGCGCGCCTCTCCTCAGACACAGCAGTTTTCGTTTCCGAGAAGCCAAAATTGTTTAGAATTTGCTTCCCATTTTGCACCAGCCTTTAAACACTTTTCGTGAAGAAATTTTGCACAGTAGTTTAAATCTTTTGTTAATGCTCCTCCGGAGTTTTTCAGGGGGTACAAGTAACATCAGTGGAGGGTATTATTTTAAATAAATTTTAATTGAGAATTTGTTGCATTTTCAGCAAATTTTAAAACATTTTTAGGTTTTACAGAGATTTTAACCTTTAAACAACAGATCTTTAAAAAACCACAGGTGACCACGTGCGAGTTTAACACAGACACATTTACAATAGATCTGAATGTAAGAACGACAGAACTGTTTCAGAAATAAAACATACTACCTTGACGTGGAATTTATTTCTTAACCTTGTTGAGCTGGTTTTGTTCAGCTTGGTTTACTGTCTAAGGCACTGTCTGCGGGTCGTGCCAGTGGCAGGTTGAATTTAGGGGACAGGGTTGACAGGGCAGGTGCTGGTCCTGCGGATTTTTCCTTAAATATTTCCCAGTTGTGTTTTCCATGATTTCTTTTCAATATATAACTTTTATAACAAATTATTAGCTTTGATCTTGTAGTTTAAAATTGCAGGGAACCGGGGTAATCTTTTACTGAGCTGGGTCTTAGAGAAATGAATATTTAAATTTTAAAGTTTGCACATTTCATCGTTGTCCTAACATGAGTGCTTGTAACAAGATAAACAAAAAATAAAAAGCCAAAAACTACCTTTCTCCACCCACGGAGTTACAGATGAGGCATACAAATTTCTTCAGCGCTTCCCTTCCCGCTCCAGGTATCATCTGGTTGCCTGTTACCTGGTGTCACCGTGTACACTGTAAATTAATACTGAAGGGAAGAAAGCACTTACGTTCCACGGAGGCCGTTATGTTTGTGGTCGTGGGTCGTGCCCGCGAATGAACTCCATCACTGTACACAGAGTGAAGAATGATGCATGTTAATTTTCTTGTATTAAAGATGCCGTGATTTGTAAAAAGTCTGTATTTTGCGGAATGTCTGGATTAAGAAGCATTACCAATAGGAATGGATCGATAGTTGAATAAGGATTTTTTTATACATAGATATATAAAATTCAGCCAGGAAAACTTAAATTACTTTTTTTAAAAAGAAAAATCTCACCGTTTGTTTTTTCAACGACGGATATTAGACCAAGTCAAATTCCCATTTATCATTTAGTTATTTTTAAAGGTTAGAGAAATAATTTGTAAATATTTATTTAGTGCTTTGGTATTTATTAAAGCAATCACACACCACGGAAGTGAAAGAATCAGGAGGAAAGCCTTTGGAAAAGTTTTCTCCGGGTTTGCCAGGGTCACTCTAAAGATGGCGAAGTGTCTTCTGTGAAATCACCCTCCATCGGGCCTGATGCTGGCCGGGTGCCGGCGCAAGTCGGTCGACAGGCTGCTGCCCGGCGGCACCTGGGCGTCTCGTCCGCCCATCGCTGTGTGACTGTTGGCGTCGCCGGGGGCCGTGGTCTGACTGACACCTTGTAACCGAGAACGCTTACTTCTCTGATTGTTTTTCAAGTTTTAAAACTTCGATCCACCCTATGAGAGCAAGTTATTGTGGAAATATTTTCGGTGTAAAATCATTCCAGAGTGTGTACTATTTCACTGATAGCTGCATGAAAGTAAGATTCCTGTTCCTTTGGCTTTTTTGTCTCCGTTGACTCGGTTGCACATTTCCAAGTTACTACAGTGTGAAAACTGTGTGTTAAAAAAAAAAACAAAATTAAAAAAAAGATTGTGGCCTGGTTTTGTAAAAGTTTTAGGTAAAATTACAACTGATTGTTTTAGGAATCATTAAAAAATTTTCTGCGAATCATAAAGCTGTATCAAGGTGTTGAGCTTAGCCACTACGCACATTGTAATTACTCATTGTGGCTGTCCAGTTCTACGATGCATCCTGGCATTTTGTAAGCTGCTCTGACTAGCAATATATAGATTCATTTAATGTGTTAACATTGGTTAATAAATGTATTTAAAAAAACTGACTTTAATAAATTGGTTTGCTGGCGGGGAATGGGTGAGACCAGCAAACACGGCCGGGCCCTGCGGCGACCCCGTGCTGTAGCTTGCGCGGGCGACGGGCTCTCCCTGGAGGCAGGGTCTCCATCGCTCACTTAAACATTTGAGCTTTCATCAGTCCTGAAAAACACAGAAAGTACTTTCGTTGTTTCTTGAAAAATTTAGGTCTGACTTCAAAACCCATTTTCTTACCTCTTATGCTAGGCTGAACACGGACCACATCTTGTATCAAATCCGTCCCGTGACACCGATGTCTGCAAAGGCGGGCGTCACCCTCCCGATCATCAGGCAGTGCATGGCTTAGCCCTCGTCCGTGCCTCGGCACATGGTCTCGACTTTGGACGTCAGGACCACAGGGGAGCTCGCTGGAACACTGCTGGGCCCACACCCAGCACTGCCCTGCTCAGCACTTCCCAAGTGTTGGCGACACGGCCATTCTTTCACGAAAAGCCACCTATGTTCACAAAATAAGGTGCATGAGATTTTAGTATTTTACAGATTCCTCCGGCCCATCTACAGGCTACCCACACCCTAGAAGGGTCCAGGTCCCTCGAGGTCCCTTGGGTGTAAAATCATTCCAGAGTATGTACTAAAATCCTTGATCTATGGGATTGGGCAGGGAGGCAAAGGGGGTCTTGTGACTGTGACTTAAGTCAGACCTTCTCAGACTCGTGCCTGCGGATCACTTGGGAATACAACTAAAATGACCTCTGAGCTGGGTGTCTGGGTCGGAGGAGCTGATGCTCGGCCATTTCTCAGTCTTCCGGGTGACGTGGACACCGCTGGCCAGTGGTCACGGCAGCGCTATAGGGTGCTGGAGGGTAAACCGCGCTAAACACAAGATGCTGTCCGAAGAGACCCTCCGTGTGGGCACGCAGTGATTTTAAATTAACTAGTGGCCGTGTTAGAAGGAGCAGGTGACAACGTGATACGTCTTAATCTAATGTGTCCAGGATATTTCAGTATTTAGTATCAGTTAATGAGTATTTATCATGCTTGTTTGCACTAAGTCTTCAAAATCCAGTTTCAGGCTTTCAGCCATCTCCATGTGGACCGGCACGTTTCCTTCACGTGTGGCTGGCGACTGTCTCGAAGACCTTTGTCTGAGCAGTGACGCTGCGTCCCCACCTTTCCGATGGTAGTGCTCAGCACACCCACGGATGCGCGAGCGCCTGCTTGACACCTGGCAGCTGACAAGAAAGCCATCTGTTCCTGCCAGAGTTTGAGCTGAGGGGAGGCTCCTGTCTGTCTAAGGTCTGAGGTGTAGAGCGGGACATTTCAGTCGGGCAGCCCTGGCCAGGGATCCCGAGGCCTACGGCCTGCTTCGACAGAGCAGAAACCTGGATCCAGTCCAACGTCTTCCTCTCCCACCAGAGGGAAAGCAGCGGCCCCGGCTGCCCAGAGTGGAGAACCGCGTTGCCAGCATCAGCCCCGTGAGGGCTGTGAGTGGCTTCGTGTAAGTCTTGCAACGACAACAGGCCCTGTCTTCCGGGAACAGGGCCGAGTGTCACTGGAGGCGCAGGAAGGACGCCGAGGGAGTTCGGAAGACAGAGGCCGGGGATCCAGTCACGAGCAGGATAGACATTTCCTGTCCCCGTATGGCTGATGATCTAGTGAGGGCATCGGCTATGTCCCACATCTGCTTGTAGACCAGACGCTCGTGAGTGAGGAAGAATACCAGATGACGGGTACGGAGAGAGCACAGAATGTAGAAGGGAGAAGAACGAGGGAAGGCCAACAAGTCTGATCTGCAGGCTGAACTCTGAAAGCTGAGCAGGAGGCAGCCAGCGAGAAAGGCGTCCCAGAAGACCCAGGACTGCTTTGGGGGTGACTTCTCTCTCCTTCTTACTTTTACGGTGCATATGACTTAATCAGGAAGTTAGGAAAAAAACTCTGCTGAAGAGGTCTACAGGGTGAAGGGTCATGGAAAGTAAGGGATCCGCCGTGGTTTAGGAAGCCGAAGGACCAGAGGGGGGGGCCGCCCACGGCGCCAGAGACCAGCGAAGGTGACTACAGCGGCGGGGCAGGTGCGAGATGGTCGGAGAACACCGCTCGAGAGGTTTATTCATGAACGGGGGAAAGAGAAACATGAGGGATGTTCCATTCAGGACAAGAGCACACCTGACTGCTGTCAACCTCGCGGAGGCCAAGATGGTCCCCATCGAATCCGACTGCTATCCAGCAACCAGAGTGCCCGTCTGCGTGCTGTGGGGTCGAGCAGCAAGTGCCCAGGACCCAGAAGAGGCCGGTCGCCCTGTGCGTTATGCAACAGGCAGACACGCCTCCCCGTGGGCTGTGCAGCCAAGAACCAGCGCCGTCCCTGCTCGCCACATTCCCCAAAACACCCGGAGACTGTTGGCCTGTGCAGATACCCACAGAAAACAGAGACCCCACAGAAATCCGGGAACCCTGAAAGCGCTTTGGTTCTCTGCTTTGCACGCGCAAGGGAAGACTGCGCAGGGCAGATGGCGGCTGCAGTGACCTCTTGCAGCAAGGCGGCCAGGAGACCGCTCAGGAGGTCCCCCAGCAGGACCTCCGGGGCTGGCAGGAGGAGGAATGGAGGACAGACGCGGAGACAGTACCGGAGGCCGGCGAGCAAAGTTCCTGACGACAGTGCTCAGGAAGGGGTCCACCAGCAGCCTCCGGGAGCCCCACCCCCGGCAGCCTCTGCACCAGGTCAGGACACCCCCCGTGCCCCGGAGCAGAACCCACACAACCCCGGCTCAGCAGCTGCTCCTTTGCTTCTGGTGCAGTGGGCAGAGCAGGCTCTGAGATCAGAAAAGAGCCAGGATCAGGGACAAGAGAGAAACCACAAACATGGCACTACCTTTGGGAAGACAGGAGAGAGGTTTCCAGCAGCCAGTCAGCCAAATTTTAAGAACCACAGAAGACGTAAGCTTAAGAATTCTGCCGCGGGAGGGGCGCCTGGGTGGCTCAGTGGGTTAAGCCGCTGCCTTCGGCTCAGGTCATGATCTCAGGGTCCTGGGATCGAGTCCCGCATTGGGCTCTCTGCTTGGCGGGGAACCTGCTTCCCTCTCTCTGCCTGCCTCTCTGCCTACTTGTGATCTCTCTCTGTCAAATAAATAAATAGAATCTTTAAAAAAAAAAAAAAAGAATTCTGCCACGGGGAACAAGAAGGCTGAAAGAGGCTCCCATCCAATGGCAGAGATGAGCCAGTTCGTAAGAGCCGCAGCTAGAATACTGAAGGCGACTGGTGAAGGAGGCGTCGTCTTCTTTGAATGCAAGAGCAACAGTGCAAAAAATACAAGGAATGTGAAAATACAAGTCCAAAATAAGATATCTACCAAAGAGATAAAAATCACCAAAAAAGAACCAAGTAGAAACTGTGAAACTGAAAACTGCCCACGAAGCGAGATGGGCAAATAGCGCTCGTCTCCAGCAGCGTGAACGGAAGAATGAATCCGGGCCAGGGATGCCCAACCCAGTCAGTGCAGAACAAAACAATGAAGACTGAAGAAAACCCACGTGCACTCTGGGATCCAGTCAGAAGAACAATCAGAAGTGGGTTCTAGAAGAAGGGAGAAAGGGGCAGGAAACTTATTTGAAGTTCTGATGGCAGACAACTCCCCAAGCCAGGGAGACCCTGGACATCCAAGTTCATGAGAGTAATAGACCACCCTAATACCTCCTTGCAAAAAGGGCATTTTTAGGACACATTATAATGCAACTGTCAAAAATGTAACATAAAGAAAGAATTCTAAAAGCAGCTAAGGGGGACAAAAAAGATTATCACCCAGAAAGGAACCGTTCGTAGGTGCTCAGTGGACATCTCAGCAGAAACCCTATAGGCCAGAAAGGAGAGAGTGAGATGAGGTGTTGAAAGAAAACCTGCTGGCCTAGAATTCTGTCTGGCGAAGTCACCCTTCAGATCTGAAAGAGAAACAAAGGTCCTCCTGAGCAAAGCAGAGGGCGTTCGTCCCCTCCAAGAAACGCTGAAAGGATTTCTTCGCGCTGAAGTGAAAAGACACAACTTACGACATAAAAATATAAGAAAATACCCAGTCAGACCTAAAATGCAACCTCTAATTCTGTAATAGGTGCTGTGTTAGCAAGTTACAATAAAAGGCAAAGGAGGGGAATACGAAAACTAATTGGAATCACTGTAATTTGTTACTGAATCCACAGCACGGCAAGAGGCAGTGACAGGAATCCACAGGGAGAGTAACATGTGACGCTTTTGTACCGATCGCAGTGGCAGCAGCCGAAAGCGGACTGCTTTCTCCAGGAGAAGCCTCACGGGAGCCTCCGGCTACCACAAAGCAAGACCTGACAGATGCTCAAAGGTAAAGAAGAGGAAACAGGAGAAAACCACAAATTCACAAAGGGAGGCAAAGCCGGTGAAAAAGAAACCGTGGAAAAGCGGAGCAGCCGAAGACAGTGAGACGCCCCCGGGGCCTCACGGACGGACAGCCACTCTGAACGCGAACAGACGGAACAGACCAGCCAAAAACGACGAAGCGGCCGCATGGATCAAGCACAAGACCTAACCACGTGTGCCCTGAGAAAACCGACTTCAGGTTGGAAGGCTCACGTGGGCTCAAAGTGAAGGGATGGAAAGTGACACGAAGAAAGCAGGGTTAGGTACGCTTTCATCACACGAAAGGGACCTTGGGCAAAAAAATGGTAACAATAGACAATGAAGCTACAACATCCTTTCCCGATTAAAACTCTTCAGTGCAGGGATAGAGGGAACGTTCCTCAATATCATAAAAACCATCTATGAAAAGCCAACAGAGATGATCGTTCTCAATGGGGAAAGCTGCAAGCTTTTCCCTTAAGATCGGGAACACGAGAGGGATGCCCACTGTCACGGTTATTGTTCAACATAGGACTAGAAGTCCTGCCTCAGCAATCAGACAACTAAAAGAAATAAAATGCATCCGAATCGGCAAAGAAGTCAAACTGTCTCTTCACAGATGACAGGATACTTTACATGGAAACCCAAAAGACTCCACTCCCAAATTACTAGAACTCATAGAGCAATTCAGTAATGCGGCATGATACAAAATCAGTGCACAGAAATCTGCTGGTTTTCTATACACTAACAATGCCACTGTAGAAAGAGAAATTAGGGAATCAATCCCATTTACAACAGCACCAAAAACCATAAGATACCCAGTAATCAACCCAACCAAAGAGGTAAAAGATCTGTACTCTAGAAACCACAGAACACGTACGAAAGAAATAAAAGAAAACACAAAAAGATAGAAAAACAGGGACGCCTGGGGGGCTCAGTGGGTTAAGCTTCTGCCTTTGGCTCAGGTCATGACCCCGGGGTCCTGGGATCGAGCCCCCGTTGGGTCCCCTGCTCGGCTGTGACCCTGCCTCTCCCTCTGCTCCCCACTCGCTCTTGGTCGCTGTCACTCTCCCTGTCTCTTTCTCTCTAATAATCTTTTTTTAAAAAAGGATGGAGGGGGGTCAAGATGGCGGGGAAGTAGGAGGAGGCACCATTTCAACCTGTACCCTAAAGTGAGCTGATTACCTACCAAAGGACTCTGACCACCCATGAAATCAGCCTGAGATCAGAAATATACACATCTGGATCTCTACAGGAGCAGAAGACGCCAGTGGCAGGTAAAGCCGACTGGGAGCGTCGGACTGATATCGGAAGATAAACAAAAGGGGGAGGGAGCCACCAGAGGTGACCGATTGGAAAGTAACACCCCAATACGAGAGTTCCCTGCGTCTGGGGACCAGCATTAATTTGGAGTCTGGTTGAAAGCACTCAAAAAACAAAGAGCAAAGGATCGTGGGGGGAAATAGTGGGAACCTGGGCGGTTAGGGTCAGGGACCTAAGTCCCCGGACCCAGGACAGCCTCCCCTGGCGCTGAGCCAGAGAGAGTGCGGCGGAGAAATCAGGTCTCCGTCCCCGAGCCGCCAGTGCACCTGAACGCCAGTGCACCCAAGAACGAGTGGGGTCTGGCTCCTGTGAGGGGCTGGGAGCCTGGCCAGACGGCAATCCTGAAACGCGCACGTCCCACACCCTCCCTTGGGATAGGTGCTCATAGGCGCTAGCCTGGAGCTCTGGCATCTGGAAAAACCAGACATTCCCAGCCCAGGACAGCGGGAAAGTCTCAGTGTGCGATCTCTGCTCGGAACCTCTCTGGCGGTCTGGAGCTGCCTAGACAGCCACCGCGGCCCTGGTTTTGGGTACAACGAGGAGCTCCTGCATCCCCAGGGACAGTGACTCAGAACCGACTCTGCCAGCAGCTTTTGCAAAACAGTCTGAGGCATCTCTCTGAGAGGGAGGTCGGGGTGCAGTTTGCTCTCCTCTAAACCTCCAAAAACCATCAAAAGCTGTCAAGGCGAGAGAAAGCAGATGAAAGAACATAAAACCCCCAGAGAACAAAAGCCTGAAAAAAACAGTTTCCTGAAAAAAAAAGAGCTCACCCCCTTGAGGGGAGCGGGAGGACCTAACTCAGGGAACATCATTGTCTGAAAACCCACGTGGCAGGCCCCTCCCCCAGAAAACCAACCAGGAAGGAAGAAAAAAAAAAAAAAGACTACAAGAGAACAATCACCACTACTTCATAAATACAACTTTTATTTTTAACTCTTTACCAATATTCTGGTTCTTTTTTTTTATACATACAGATAATTTTTTAACCTATTTACCACCACACTGAGATGTCCAGTACATCAAAGTCTTTAATAACCTTCTAACCTGAACGTTTTGATACATACACCTGTGTTTTTCTTTTGCTTTTCTATTTTTTTTAAAGATTTTATTTATTTATTCAACAGAGAGAGATCACAAGTAGATAGAGAGGCAGACAGAGAGAGAGGGAAGCAGGCTCCCCGCTGAGCAGAGAGCCCGATGCGGGACTCGATCCCAGGACCCTGAGATCATGACCTGAGCCGAAGGCAGCGGCTTAATCCACTGAGCCACCCAGGCGCCCGCTTTTCTATTTTTTTAATACTTTTTTAATTTTAACTTAGTTTAGTCTAGTTTATTCTTTTTTAATTTTTATTTTCTACTATTCATATAGAGTTAAACTTCAAGGTATTCCCCTTTCCCCAATCAATGCTACCCCTATAGGCAAACCAGTTTCTAATCCCCCTGTAACTTAGGAAAGTTGAGTCCCTTAATGAAAACATCAAGATACCTTCAGGAAGAATCAAAATAACCTTCCTCACCCACACTGAGAATTTATAACCACTCTCCCAATTTTTCCTTCTGTCAGTGTTTCTGTGAATTTGTGTTTGTCCTGATAATATATCAGTCTTATACTTGGGGTTCTTTCTGATGAGGTTCTTCCCTTTTTTTTGCATATATATATATATATTTTATTCTCTTGTCATATACTTTTATGTCTTTTTGTTTGTCTGTTTTTGTTTGTATACTTCATAAATCTTACCTTGTGGCCCATTTGGGCTGAGCCTTCTCTTTTATCTTCCCTTTTTTTCCTATCTCTCTCTCTCTCTTTTTCCTTTTTTTCTTTCCCCTTTTTTTTCTTTCTTCTTCTCTTTTTCTTTTTCTTTTCTTTTTTCTCTCATTTGGGTGGGGAATCCTGATTGCACAGAAACGTTCCAGGGTGCACATTGACTGCACCACAATCGATAAGTCCAGCTGCATCTGTTCAGTCATCTCTTTCCAAAATGACTAGGAGGAGGAATACCCAACAGAAGAAAAATACAGAGGATGGGCCTTCTGCAACAGAGCTAATGGCTCAGACTAACAATTATCCAGGCAATAGCTAGATTGGAGAAAGCCATGGATGACCAAACAGTATTGATTAGGGCAGAACTGAAAGCCACCAGGGATGATGTTCACAATGTTAGGGCAGAACTGAAAAGCCACCAGGGATGATGTTCAAAATGCTCTCAATGAGTTCCAATCTAATCTAAATTCTCTAAAAGCTAGGGTAACTGAGACAGAAGATAGAATTAGTGATCTGGAGGACAAACAGATAGAGAGAAAGGATCAGGAGGAAGCCTGGAACAAACAGCTCAGAAGCCACGAAAACAGAATCAGGGAAATAAATGATGCCATGAAACATTGCAACATCAGAATTACTGGAATCCCTGAAGGGGAGGAAAAAGAAAGAAGTCTAGAAGATATAGTGGAAGAAGTTGTCTATGAAAATTTTCCCAATCTCACGAATGGAAACAACGTTCATGTACTAGAGGCAGAGAGATTTCCTCCCAAGATTTTAAATTCTCGAAAGTCCTCACGACACCTTATAGTTAGAATGAGGAATTATGTTTCAAGAGAGACCCTCTTAAAAGCAGCTAGGACAAAGAAGCTCCTTACGTACAGAGGAAAGCCCATTAGAATAACGTCAGACCTTTCCACAGAGACCTGGCAAGCCAGGAAGGGCTAGCAAAATATATTCAGAGTACTAAATGAGAAGAACATGCAACCAAGAATACTCTATCCAGCAAGACTGACATTTAAAATGGATGGAGAGATAAAGAGTTTCCAAGACCGGCAAGGCTTAAAAGACTATGCAACCACCAAGCCGACTTGGTGGTGTCATAGCCTGACACTGCAGGAAATATTAAGGGGGGTCCTATAAAAGAGAAAAAAATCCTAAGAATATCATTGAACAGAAATATAGAAACAATCTACAGATAGAAAGACTTCAAAGGCAACACGATGTCAATAAAAACCTATCTCTCAATAATCACTCTCAATGTGAGAGTGAGAATGGCCTAAATGCGCCCATAAAATGACACAGGGTTGCAGATTGGATAAAACGACAGGACCCATCCATATGTTGTCTACAAGAGACCCATTTTGAACCTAAGGATACACCCAGACTGAAAGTGAAGGGATGGAGAAGCATCTTTCATGCCAATGGGCCTCAAAAGTAGGCCGGAGTAGCGACTCTCATATCAGATAAATTAGATTTTAAACTAAAGACTGTAGTCAGAGATACAGAAGGACACTACATAATTCTTAAAGGGACTATCCGCCAAGATGATCTAACAATTGTGAATATCTATGCCCCCAATATGGGAGCACCCAATTACATAAGTAAACTATTAATCAAGATAAAGAGTCATATTGATATGAATACAATAATAGTAGGAGATCTTAATACGCCTCTCTCAGAAATAGACAGATCATCGAAGCAGAAAATTAATAAAGAAATAAGAGCATTGAATAAAACATTGGACCAGATGGACCTCATCAACGTATACAGAACATTCCACCCTAAAACAATAGAATACTCATTTTTCTCAAGTGCACATGGAACCTTCTCCAGAATAGACCATATACTGGGTCACAAAGCAGGACTCAACCGATACCAAAAGACAGACATTATTCCCTGCATATTCTCAGATCACAATGCTTTGAAACTGGAACTCAATCACAAGGAAAAGTTCAGAAGGAACTCAAACACCTGGAAGCTAAAGACCACCTTGCTTAAGAATGCTTGGATCAACCAGGAGATCAAAGATGAACTTAAACAATTCATGGAAACCAATGAGAATGAAGACACTTCGGTCCAAAACCTATGGGATACAGCAAAGGCGGTTCTAAGGGGGAAATACATAGCCATCCAAGCCTCCCTCAAAAACACTAAAAAATCCAGAATACACCAGCTGTCTCTACACCTTAAAGAACTGGAGAATCAACAACAAATCCAACCAACTCCACATGCAAGAAGGGAAATAATCAAGATTAGAGCAGAGATCAATGAGGTAGAAACGAGAGATACAGTAGAACGTATCAATGAAACTAGAAGCTGGTTTTTTGAAAGAATCAATAAGATCGATAAACCATTGGCCACACTAATCCAAAAGAAAAGAGAGAAAGCCCAAATTAACAAAATTATGAATGAAAAGGGAGAGATCACAACTAACACCAAGGAAATAGAAACAATCATCAGAAATTATTACCAACAGTTATATGCCAATAAGCTAAGCAACCTAGATGAAATGGATGCATTCCTGGAAAACTACAAACTCCCAAAATTGAACCAGGAAGAGACTGACAACCTGAATAGACCGATATCTAGTAATGAGATTGAAGCAGTGATCAAAAACCTCCCAAAAAACAAGAGCCCAGGACCTGACGGATTCCCTGGGGAATTCTACCAAACTTTCAAAGAAGAAATAACACCAATTCTCCTGAAGCTGTTCCAAAAAATGGAAGCAGAAGGAAAACTTCCAGACTCTTTTTATGAAGCCAGCATTACCCTGATCCCCAAACCAGGCAAAGACCCTACCAAAAAGGAGAATTTCAGACCAATATCACTGATGAATATGGATGCAAAGATTCTCAACAAGATCCTAGCAAACAGGATCCAGCAGCACATTCAAAAGATTATCCACCATGACCAGGTGGGATTCATCCCTGGGTTGCAAATCAATCAGTGTGATAGAACACATCAATAAAAGAAGAGAGAAGAACCACATGGTCCTCTCAATGGATGCAGAAAAAGCATTTGACAGAATCCAGCATCCGTTCCTGATGAAAACGCTTCAAAGTATAGGGATAGAGGGAACATTCCTGAACTTCATAAAATCTATCTATGAAAGACCCACAGCAAATATCATCCTCAATGGGAAAAAGCTTGCAGCCTTCCCATTGAGATCAGGAACACGACAAGGATGCCCACTCTCACCACTCTTGTTCAACATAGTATTAGAAGTTCAAGCAACGGCAATCAGACAACAAAGAGAAATAAAAGGTATCCAAATTGGCAAGGAAGAAGTCAAACTCTATCTCTTCGCAGATGACATGATTCTTTATATGGAAAACCCCAAAGACTCCACCCCCAAACTACTAGAACTCATACAGCAATTCAGTAACGTGGCAGGATACAAAGTCAATGTACAGAAATCAGTGGCTTTCTTATACACTAACAATGAAAATACAGAAAGGGAAATTAGAGAATCGATTCCATTTACTATGGCACCAAGAACCATAAGATACCTGGGAATAAACCTAACCAAAGAGGTAAAGGACCTGTACTCGAGGAACTACAGAACACTCATGAAAGAAATTGAAGAAGACACAAAAAGATGGAAGACTGTTCCATGCTCTTGGATTGGAAGAATAAACATTGTTAAAATGTCTATACTGCCTAGAGCAATCTATACTTTTAATGCCATTCCGATCAAAATTCCACCAGTATTTTTCAACGAGCTGGAGCAAATAATCCTAAAATTTGTATGGAATCAGAAGAGACCCCGAATTGCTAAGGAAATGTTGAAAAACAAAAACAAAACTGGTGGCATCATGTTACCCGATTTCAAGCTTTACTACAAAGCTGTGATCACCAAGACAGCGTGGTACTGGCATAAAAACAGACACATAGACCAGTGGAATAGAGTGGAGAGCCCAGATATGGACCCTCAACTCTATGGTGAAATAATCTTCGACAAAACAGGAAAAAATATTCAATGGAAAAAAGACAGTCTCTTCAATAAATGGTGCTGGGAAAACTGGACAGTGATATGTAGAAGAATGAAACTCGACCATTCTCTTACACCGTACACAAAGATAAACTCGAAATGGATAAAAGACCTCAACGTGAGACAGGAATCCATCAGAATCCTAGAGGAGAACATAGGAAGTAACCTCTTCGATATCAGCCACAGCAACTTCTTTCAAGATATGTCTCCAAAGGCCAAGGAAACAAAAGCAAAAATGAACTTTTGGGACTTCATCAAGATCAAAAGCTTCTGCACAGCAAAGGAAACAGTCAACAAAACAAAAAGGCAACCTACTGAATAGGAGAAGATATTTGCAAATGACAGTACAGACAAAAGGTTGATATCCAGGATCTATAAAGAACTTCTCAAACTCAACACACACAAAACAGATAATCATATCGAAAAATGGGCAGAAGATATGAACAGACACTTCTCCAACGAAGACATACAAATGGCTATCAGACACATGAAAAAATGTTCATCATCACTAGCCATCAGGGAGATTCAAATGAAAACAACATTGAGATACCACCTGACACCAGTTAGAATGACCAAAATTAGCAAGACAGGAAAAAACGTGTGTTGGAGAGGATGTGGAGAAAGGGGAACCCTCTTACACTGTTGGTGGGAATGCAAGTTGGTGCAGCCACTTTGGAGAACAGTGTGGAGATTCTTGAAGAAATTAAGAATAGAGCTTCCCTATGACCCTGCAATTGCACTGCTGGGTATTTACCCCAAAGATACAGATGTAGTGAAAAGAAGGGCCATCTGTACCCCAATGTTTATTGCAGCAATGGCTACGGTCGCCAAACTGTGGAAAGAACCAAGATGCCCTTCAACGGATGAATGGATAAGGAAGATGTGGTACATATACACAATGGAGTATTATGCCTCCATCAGAAAGGATGAATACCCAACTTTTGTAGCAACATGGACGGGACTGGAAGAAATTATGCTGAGCGAAATAAGTCAAGCAGAGAGACTCAAGTATCATATGGTCTCCCTTATTTGTGGAGCATAACAAAGAACATGGAGGACATGGGGAGATGGAGAGGAGAGGGAGTTGAGGGAACTGGAAGGGGAGATGAACCATGAGAGACTATGGACTCTGAAAAACAACCAGAGGGTTTTGAAGGGGCGGGGGGGAGGTGGTGGGAGGTTGAGGAACCAGGTGGTGGGTAATAGGGAGGGCACGTACTGCATGGAGCACTGGGTGTGATGCCAAAACAATGAACACTGTTATGCTGTAAATAAACAAATAAAGGAATATAAAAAAATAAAATAAAATAAAATAAAAAATTTAAAATAAAAAAAAGGATGGAAAAACATTCCATACTCAAGGTTTGGAAGAATAAACATTGTTAAAAATGTCTGTGCTGCCCAGAGAAATCTATACTTTCAATGCCTACATTCAAAATGCCATTGACATTTTTTGAAGAGCTGGAATAAACAATCCTAAAATTTTTTTAGAACCAGAAAAGCCTCTGAATTGTCACATTGGTTCGAAAAAGAAAAACAAAGCTGGAGGCATCATGTTGCCTCATTTCAAGCTCTATCACAAAGCTGTGATCACCAACACGGTACGGTACTGGCACAAAAACAGACACACAGACCAGTGGAACAGAACAGAGAGCCCAGAAATGGACCCTCAACTCTACAGTCAACTAATCTTCGACAAAGCAGGAAAGAATGTCCAATGGAAAAAAGTCTCCTCAGTAAATGGTGCTGGAAAAATTGGACACCTATACAGAAGAATGAAATGCGACCATTCCATACACAAGGATAAACTCTAAATGGATGAAAGATCTAAATATGAGCCAGGAATCCATCAGAATCCTAGAGGAGAACTCAGGCAGTCACCTCTTCGACTTTGGCCACAGCAACTTCTTTCAAGACATGTCTCCAAAGGCAAGAAAAACAAAAGCAAAAATGATCTACTGGGATGTCATCAAGATAAAAGTCTTCTACACAGCACAGGAAACAGTCCACAAAACAAAGAGGCAACCCACGGAATGGGAGATGATGTTTGCAAAGGACATTACAGATAAAGGGCTGGTATCCAAGATCTATAAAGAACTTCTCAAACTCCACATCCCAAAAAAATAAGCAAGTAAAAAAAGGGGCAGAAGACATGAACAGACACTTCTTTAAAGACGACATACAAATGGCCAACAGACACATGAAAAAATGTTCAATGTCCTTAGCCATCAGGGAGATTCAAATCAAAACTACAATGAGATACCACCTCACACTAGTCAGCATGGCCAAAATTAACAAGGCAGGAAACAACACATGTTGGTGAGGATGTGGAGAAACGGGAACCTCCTACACTGTTGGGAAAGCAAGCTGGTGCAGTCACTCTGGAAAACAGCATGGAGGTTCCTCAAAAAGTTGAAAATAGAACTTCCCTACCACCCAGCAATTGTACTACTGGGTATTTACCCCAAAGATACAGATGTAGTGAAAAGAAGGGCCATCTGTATCCCAATGTTCATAGCAGCAATATCCACAATAGCCAAACTGTGAAAAGACCCAAGATGCCCTTCAACGGATGAATGGATAAGGAAGATGTGGTCCATATACACAATGGAGTATTATGCCTCCATCAGAAAGGATGAATACCCAACTTTTGTAGCAACATGGACGGGACTGGAAGAGATTATGCTGAGTGAAATAAGTCAAGCAGAGAGAGTCAATTATCTTATGGTTTCACTTACTTGTGGAGCATAAGGAATAACAAGGAGGACATTAGGGGAGGAAGGGAAAATGAAGGGGGGAATCATAGGGGGAGACGAACCATGAGAGACTGTGGACTCTGGCAAACTATCTGGGTTTCAGAGCGGAGGGGGTTGGGGGAGGGTCTAGCCCGGTGATGAGCGTTAAGGAGGACACGTGTCGTCATGAGCACCGGGTGTTATACACACGCAGTGAGTCATGGAACCTACATCAAAACTAATGACGTGCTGTACGGTGACTAACGTGATAAACAGAGAGACAATGACGGCCAATACAAAAGAGAAGACCAAGAAGGGAAGACCACGGTAAATACACTTGCATGCCACGCCGCCACACAATACACAGTAGGAGACCTGCAGGGAAAACCAGGCCACATGGCAGGAGCAGGCAGATTTAATGCTTCACCTTCGGCAACCGATGGGTCATGCAGACAGAAAATTCAGCAGTAAATATCACACTTGAACCGTACACACTGGACCAGATGGTCCTCAAAGACATTTATAGACATTCTATCCAACAGAAGCAAAGTACATATTCCTCTCGCGTGCATGGAAAACCCCCAGGAAAGTTGATCTGAACAATTACTAGTAAATTTAAGACTGAAATCATAACACGTATCTTCCCCACCACAATGGTGCGAAAGTCAAAATCAGCAAGAGGAAAGCGAGAAAATCTGTAGGTGCCTGCAAACTAGAGAGCACGCTCTGGAACAATCGGCGGTCAGAAGAGGAACCAAAAGGAAATGACAGAAAACCGGGAGTCACGAGTATGCGGGCGACACACGGCAGAGCCCCGGGCTCCACACACAGTGGTTCTGGCGGGCGCGTGCCAATAAACGCTCACAGAGCAGAGGCTTCAAACATGCGCCTCAAGAAACAAATGAAACTCCAACTTAAAAGGAAGGAAATACCAATACCAGAATTGAGACAAAGGTGAGAAAAACAGTAGGAAAAAAAAAAAAACTAAGAGCGGTTTTTGTTTTTTTGAAGATAACACTGACACCCCTCTGGGGAGGTCGAACAGGAGACGAGGTGCTGCTTTTCTGAGGGAGGCTCACGTGGCTGTGCCCTTCCCGCTACGGAGCACCCTTGCTGGATCCCACAGGTTTTGGACCAACGTGTTTTCATTTTCATTGGTTTGCATGAATTGTTTAATTTCTTCTGTAATGTCCTGGTTGACCCATTCATTCCTTAGCAGGATGCCCTTTAACCTCCAAGAGTTTGAGTTCCTTCCAAACTTTTCCTTGTGGTTGAGCTCCAGTTTCAAAGCACTGTGGACTGAGAATATGCAGGGAATAGTCTCAGTCTTTTGGTATTGGTTGAGCCCTGATCTGTGACCCACTGTGTGGTCTGTTCTAGAGAAGGTCCACGTGCACTCGAGAAGAATGAGTATTCTGTTGCTTTAGGATGGAATCTTCTGTGTATATCTATGAGGTCCTTCTGGTCCAATGTGTCCTTCAAAGCTTTTGTTCCTCTGATTTCCACTTAGATGATCTGTCCATTACTGTGAGTGAAGTGTTGAAGTCTCCTACTATTACTGTATTATCAATATGTTTCTCTATTTTGGTTTTAAGTTGGGTTATGTAACTGGCTGCTCTCATGTTGGGGGCATAGATATTTACAACTGTTAGATTTTCTTCTTGGATAGACACTATCCAAGATAGACACTATCTTGGATGATACAGTGTCCCTACTACTACAGTCTACATCTTTTGCTACAGTCCTTGGTTTAAAACCTAATTAGTCTGGGGTAGCTACCTGGGTAGCTCAGTTGGTTGAACAACCGCCTTCGGCTCAGGTAGTGGTCCTGGAGTCCCGGGATTGAGTCCCACATCAGGGTCCCTGCTCAGAAGGAAGTCTGCTTCTCCCGCTGACCTCTCTCCTCTTGTGCTCTCTCTCTTTCATTGTCTCTCTCTACGTCTCAAATAAATAAATAAAGTATTAAAATAAATAAATAAAACCTAATTAGTCTGATATGAAGATTGCCACCCAGGTTCTTCTGAGGTCTGCTGATGTGCTACGTGGTTCTCCATCCCCTCACTTTCCATCTGGAAATGTCTCTAGGTTCAAAACGAGTCTCTTGTAGACATCATATGGATAATTCCCGCTTTTTTATCCAATCTGAAACCCTGAGTCTTTTCATGGGAGCATTCAGGTCATTTACTATAGCACCAAAAACCACAAGAGAACCAGGAATAAACCTAACCAAAGAGCTAAAGGATCTGTACTCAAGGAACTACAGAACACTCATGAAAAAATTGAGGAAGACACAAAGAGATGGAAAAACATTCCATACTCAAGAATTAGAAAAATAGACATCGTGAAAATGTCTATGACGCCCAGAGAAATCTACATTTTCAAAGCAATCCCTAACAAAGTAACAGCGACATTTTTCAAAGAGCTGGAATAAACAATCCTAAAATTTGCTTGGAACCAGAAAAGCCTCCAAATTGCCAGGGGAATGTTGAAAAAGAAAAACAAAGCTGGTGGCATCATGTTGCCTGATTTCATGCTGTTACAAAGCTGTGATCACCAGGACAGCATGGTACTGGCCAAAAACAGACACATAGACCAGTGGAACAGAACAGAGAACCCAGAAATGGACCCTCAACTCTATGGTCAACTAATCTTCAACAAAGCAGAAAACAATGTCCAGTGGAAAATAGACAATCTCTTCAATAAATGGTGCTGGGAAAATTGGACAGTAATACACAGAAGAATGAAAACGGACTACTTTCTTAGAAAAAAATAAATTCAAAATGGATGAAATACCTAATGTGGAACAGGAATCCATTAAAATCCTAGAGGAGAACATGGGCAGTCACCTCTTTGACATCGGCCACAGCAACTTCTTTCAGGACATATCTCCAAAAGCAAGTGAAACAAAAGCAAAAATGAACTTTGGGACTTCATCAGGATAAAAAGCTTCTGCACATCAATGGAAACAGTCAACAAAACAAAGAGGCAACCCACGGAATGGGAGAAGATATTCGCAAATGACAGTACAGACAATGGGCTGATCTCCAAGGTCTCCTCAAACTCAACAGCCAAAAAACCCCAGAAGACATGAAAAGACACTTTTCCAAAGACGAGATACAAATGGCTAAGAAAACACATGAAAAAAATGTTCAACATCATTAGCCCTCAGGAAAATACAAGTCAAAATCACAATGAGATACTACCTTCCAGTTAGAATGGCCAAAATTAACAAGACAGGAAATAACACATGTTGTGAGAATATGGGGAAAGGGGAGCCCTCCTACACTGTTGATGGGAAGGCAAGCTGATGTAGCTACTTTGGGAAACAGCATGGAGGTTCCTCAAGACATTAAAAATAAAGCAGCCCTATGACCCTGCAATTGCACTACTGGGTATTTACCCCAAAGATACAGATGTAGTGAAAAGAAGGGACACCTGCACCCCAATGTTCATAGCAGCAATGGCCACAATAGCCAAACTGTGGAAGGACCTGAAATGCCCTTCAACAGAGGAATGAATAAAGACAACGTCATCCATATATACAGTGGAATATCACACTGCCATCAGAAAGAATGAAAACCCACCATTTTCACAGACATGGATGGGGCTCGAGGGGATTGTGCTGAGTGAAGTAAGTCAGGCAGAGAAAGACAGTTATCATATGGTTTCCTTATGTGGAACATAAGGATAGAGCGGAGGACCACAGGGGAAGGGAGGCAAAACCGAAGGGGGAGAGATCAGGCAGGGAGATGAACCATGAGAGACTCTGGACTCTGAGAACAAACTGAGGGTTGCAGAAGGGAGGGGGGTCAGGGGATGGGGTGACCTGAGGATGGGTATTAAGGAGGGTGTGTGTGGTGAGAGCGCTGGGTGTCATATGCAACTCATGAACTGTTGAACACTGCCTCGAACACTAACGCTGTACTCCATGCTGGCTAACTGAAGTCAGTCAATAAATAAGACTCAAGTGAAGCAAAGAATGAAGAGACATCAAAACTGACACAGCACAGAGGAGCACAAGAGACTCGCGTAAACAATCCTATGCCGACAAATTGGACGACTTAGAAGAAATGGATTAATTCCTAAATGCACAGACTACCCACACTGAATCAGGATAGAAAATCTGAACAGACCAACAGTGAAAAGAGATATTGAATCAGAAATCAGAAACTTCCTTACACAAAAAAACCAGCACAACATGGATTCACTTGTGATTTCTAACAAGCATTGAAAGAATCAATGCCAGTCCTTCTCAAATTCTTCCAAAAACTGAAGAAACAGTTCCAAATTGATTCTAAGAGACCAGCATTACCCCAGTACCCAAGCCAGAGAAGGGCACTACAAGAAAATCATAGACCAACATTCCTAATGAATTTAGAGGTAAAAATTATTTTTCATGAAGACTAATTCACATAAAATGTTGGTTTCAGGTAGAAATCACAGTGATTCCATATTTATGTACAGTGTGAAAGGGTTATCACAACAGATCTGGTTACCATCTGACACCACAGAAAGCCGTTACTGTATTACTGACTACATTCCCTATGCTATACGTTATCTCTGCATCTTACTTATTTTCTTTTATGGGACAGAGAGAGAGATCACAAGTAGGCAGAGAGGCAGCAGAGAGAGAGGGGGAAACAGGCTCCCCACGGAGCAGAGAGCCCAATGCAGGACTCGATCCCAGGACCCTGAGATCATGACCTGAGCTGAAGGCAGCGGCTTAACCCACTGAGCCACCCAGGCACCCCTCTTACTTATTTTCTAACTGGGAGATTGGCTTTCTTAATCCCCTGTACCTATTTTGTTCATCCCCTTCTTCCTTCCCCTCTGGGAATTACCAGTTTAATTCTCCATATTTATCAGTCCATTTCTGTTTTGCTTTGTTTTTAGATGCCACGTGTACATGAAGTTACAGGGTATTTCTCTGACTCTGTTTACTTCAATTAGTGTAATATCCTTTAGGTTGATCCGTGTTGTCAAAAATGGCAAGATTTCATTCTTTTTTCATGGCTGAGGCACATTCCATTGTGTACATACACACATCTCCTCTATCCATTCCTCTCCCAATAAACACTTAGGTGGCTTCCACATTTGGCTATTGTAAATAATGCTGCAACGAACATAAGGGTGCATGTGTCATTTCAAATTAGTGTTTTTATTTTCTCCGGATAGATACCTAAAAGTGGAATTAGTGGATCAGATGGTGTTTTTATTTTTAGCTTTTTGAGGAACCCCCATACTGTTTGCCACGGTGACTGCGCCAAGTTACCATTCCCCCCAACTGTACACGAAGTTCCATTTTCTCCACATCCTTGCCCACACTTGTTATCTTTTTTAATAGCCATTCTGACAGGTATGAGGTAAGATCCTGTGGTGGCTTGGATTTGCACCACCTTGGTGATCCGCGATGAGAGCATCTTTTCATGTGCCTGCCGGCCATCAGTATGTATTCTTTGAAAAATTGTCTATTCAGTTCCTGTGCCTGTTTTTAAATCACATTGTTTTTTATATTGAGTCGTAGGAGTTCTTTTTACATGTTGGATGTTAACCCTTTACTGGATAGGTGAACTCCTCAGTAGACCATTTAAGAATATCTTCTCCCATTCAGTAGGTTGCCTTTTTGTTTTGTTGGTGGTTTCCTTTGCTGTGCAAAAAAGCTTTTTAGTTTGATGTAGTCCAAATTGCTTATTTTTCCTTCTTTTCATCTTGCCCAAAGAGACAGATCCAAAAAATATCACTAAGACCAATGGCAAATACTACCTATGTTTCCTTAGGAAATTTTATGATTTCAGGTCTTACATATAAGTTTTTGTTCCATTTGGACTTTATTTTTATATATAGTGTAAGAAAGCAGCTGAATTTCATTCTCTTGCACATAGTGGTCCAGTTTTCCCAACACATGTTTCAAAGAAACTGACTTTTCCTATTGCATATTCTTATTTCCTTTCTTGTTGATTGACCATATAAGCATAGATTTATGGGCTGTCTATTCTGTTCCATTGTTTTTTTTTTTTAAATTTAAATTCAACTAGCCAACATAAAGTACATCATTTCAGATGTAGAGCTCAATAATTCATCAGTTGCATATAACACCCAGTGCTCATCACATCACATGCCCTCCTCGATGTCCATCAACCAATTACCCCATCCCCCCACACTTCTTCCCTCCAGCAATCCTCAGCTTGCTTCCTAGAGTTAAGTCTCTCATGGTTTGTTCCACTGATCTGTGTGTGTGTGTGTTCTGCCAATACTCACTGTTTTGATCACAATAGCTTTGTAGTTTACTTTAAAACCTGGTATGATGCCTCCAGCTTTGTTCTTTTTTTCTCGATTGTTTTGTTTAGAGTCTTTTATGTTTCCATACAAATTTTAGGATTCTTTGTTCTGTGAAAAATGCTATTGATATTTTGATACAGATTGGATTGAATCTGTAGATTTTGGGTAGCATGAGCCTTTTTACAATATTAATTCCTCCAGTCCATGAGCATGGTATATCTTTCTTTTTTTGTATCTTCATCAATTTCTTTCATCAACGTCCTACACTTTTTATCATGCAGGTCTTTCCCTTGGTTAAATTTATCCCTAGGTATTCATTTTGATGCAATTATAAATGGGATAATTTTCTTAATTTATCTTCTGATAGCTATCAGTGTAGAGAAATACAACAGATTGCTACATATTGATTTTATATCATGCAGCTTTACTGAATTCATTTATCAGTTCTAATAATTTTTGAAGTACGCTTTAGGTTTTTCAATATATAGTATGTCATCTGTGAATAATAAGACTTTTACTTATTCCTTTCCAATTTGGATGTCTTTTATTTCTTTTCTTGCCTAATTGTTGTGGCCAAGACTTCAAATACTATGTTGAATAAAAGTGGCAAGAGTGGACATCTTTGTCTTTTTCCTGATCTTAGAGGAAGAGCTTTCATATGTTCACCATTGAATATGATGTTATCTGTGGGTTTGACATGTATGGCTTTTATTATGTTGAAGTACAGTCTCTCTACACCTACTTTGTTGAGAGTTTTTCTCATAAATGGATGTTGACTTTTGTCAAATGTGTTTTCTGTAACTATTGACATAATCACATGACATTTATCCTTTGTGTTCTTTACATGGTGTATCATGTTGATTGATCTGCAGATACTGAATCTTCCTTGCACTCCGGGAAGACATCTCATTTGATCACGGTGTGTGATCCTTTCAATGTACTGTTGAAGCAGTTTTGTACAAAGGGTTTCTGCATCTATGTTCATCAGGGATACTGGCCTATAATTTTCTTTTTTTGCAGTGGTTTTGTCTGGTGTAGGTGTCAGGATAATCCTGACCTTTAGAATGAGCCAGGAAATATTAGTTCCTCTTCAGTTTTTTAGTTTGAGAACAGGTATTAACTTGTCTTTAAATGTTTGGTAGAATTTACATGGAATTTAAGAAACAAAACAAATGAGCAAGGGGAAAAAAACAAGGCAAGAAACAGACTTACTTATTGAGAACTGATGGTTACCAGAGGGGAGGTGGGCAGGGGAATGGGTGAAACAGGCGATGGGGATTAAGGAGTGCACTTGTCGGGGCACCTGGGTGGCTCAGTGGGTTAAGCCTCTGCCTTTGGCTCAGGTCACGATCGCAGGGTCCTGGGATAGAGCCCGCATCGGGCTCCCTGCTCCATGGGGAGCCTGCTTCCCCCTCTCTGTGCCTGCCTCTCTGCCTACTTGTGATCCCTCTCTCTGTAAAATGAATAAATAAAATCTTAAAAAAAAAAAAGGAGTGCGCTACTCATGGTAAACTCTGGGTGATGCATGGAATTGTTCAATCATGATATAGCACAACAGGAACTAATATTACACTGTATGTGAACTATACTGGAATTAAAAAAAAAAAGTTTGGTTGAATTTGCCTGAGACGCCATCTGGTCCTAGACTTTTGTTTGATTACTGAATCAATTTCATTACTAATAATCAGTCTTTTCAGATTTTTCCATTTCTTCCTGATTCAGTCTATGAAAGTCATTTGTCTCTAGGAATTTATCCATTTCTCCTAGGTTGTTCAGTCTGTTTGCTTACAGTTGTTCATAGTTGTTGGTTAAGAACCTTTGTATTTTTGCACAAATCAAAACCACAGTGAGATACTACCTCACACCAGTCAGAATGGCTAAAATTAGTAAGTCAGGAAACAACAGATGCTGGCGAGGATGCAGAGAAAGGGGAACCCTTCTGTACTGTTGGTGGGAATGCAAGCTGGAGCAGCTGCTCTGGAAAACAGCATGGAGGTTCCTCACAAAGTTGAAAATAGAACTACCCTATGACCCAGCAATTGCACTACTGGGTATTTACCCTAAAGATACAAATGTAGTGATCCAAAGGGGCACCTGCACCCCAATGTTTATAGCATCAATGTCCACAATAGCCAAACTGTGGAAAGAACCTAGATGTCCATCAACAGATGAATGGATAAAGAAGATGTGGTATATATACACAATGGAATACTATGCAGCCATCAAAAGAAATGAAATCTTGCCATTTGTGATGACATGGCTGGAACTAGAGGGTATTAGGCTTAGCAAAATAAGTCAATCAGAGAAAGACAATTATCATATGCTCTCCCTGATATGAGGAAGTTCAGAGGCAACATGGGGGGTTTGGGGGTAGGAAAGGAATAAATGAAACAAGATGGGATTGGGAGGGAAACAAACCATAAGAGACTCTTAATCTTACAAAACAAACTGAGGGTTGCTGGGGGGAGGGGGGAGGGAGAGGGTGGTGGGGTGATGGACATTGGGGAGGGTATGTGCTATGGTGAGTGCTGTGAAGTGTGTAAACCTGGAGATTCACAGACCTGTATCCCTGGGGCTAATAATACGCTATACATTAATTAAAAAATTAAAATAGAAAAGAGCCTTTGTAGGTTTGCAGCATTTGTTGTAACTTTTCTTTCATTTCTGACTGTATTTTTTAGGCCCTCTTGTTTTTTTCTCTCATTTAAAAAAAATTTTTTTTCAGTGTTCCAGATTTCATTATTTATGCACCACATCCAGTGCTCCATGCAATCCACGCCCTCCATAATACCCACCACCAGGCTCACCCAACACCCCCCACGCCCCTCCCCTCCAAAACCCTCAGTTTGTTTCAGAGTCCACGGTCTCTCCTGGTTTGTATCCCCTTCTGATTTCCCTCAACTCCCTTCTCCTCTCCATCTCCCCATGTCCTCCATGTTATTTGTTATGCTCCACAAATAAGTGAAACAATATGATAATTGACTCTCTCTGCTTGACTTATTTCACTCAGCATAATCTCTTCCAGTCCCGTCCACATTGATACAAAAGTTGGGTATTCATCCTTTCTGGTGGAGGCATAATACTCCATTGTGTATATGTAACACATCTTCCTTATCCATTCGTCCGTTGAAGGGCATCTTGGTTCTTTCCAGTTTGGCGACCGTGGCCATTGCTGCTATGAACATTGGGGTACAGATGGCCCTTCTTTTCACTACATCTGTATCTTTGGGGTAAATACCCAGCAGTGCAATTGCAGGGTCATAGGGAAGATCTATTTTTAATTTCTTGAGGCATCTCCACACTGTTCTCCAAAGTGGCTGCACCAACTTGCATTCCCACCTGATTATTCCCTGCATATTTTCATAACACAATGCTTTGAAACTGGAACTCAACCACAAGAAAAACTTTGGAAGGAACTCAAACACCTGGAAGATAAAGACCACCTTGCTTAAGAATGTTTGCATCAACCAGGAAGTCAGAGAAGAACTTAAACAATTCATGGAAACTAATGAGAATGAAGACACTTTGCTCCAAAACCTATGGGATACGGCAAAGGCGATCCTAAGGGGGAAATACATTGCCATCTAAGCATTACTAAAAAAATTGAAAAATCCAGAATACACCAGCTCTCCTTACACCTTAAAGAACTGGAAAATCAAGAACAAATTAAACCAACCCCACACACAAGAAGGGAAATAATCAAGATCAGAGCAGAGATCATGCAGAGAGAAACCAGAGATACAGTAGAACACATCAATGAAACAAGAAGCTTGTTCTTTGAAAGAATCAATAAGATTGATAAACCACTGGTGAACTAAACTAATCCAAAAGAAGAGAGGACCCAAATTTTAAAAATTATGAATGAAAGGGAAGAGATCAATGAGTCTTTCTAAAGGTTTATCAAATTTGTTTATTTTTTCAAGTAACTAGCTCTTAATTTCATTAATATTTTATGTTGTTTTTTAGTCTTTACTTACTTTTGCTCTGATCTTTATTATTGTTTTCCTTCCACTAAAGATTTTATTTTTTTCTATTTCTTCAGTTGTAAAGTCAGATCGAGATTTTCCTTATTTCTTGAAGTAGGTCTGTATAAACCTCCCTCTTAGAATTACTTTTGCTCTGTCCATAGATTTGGAGCATTGTATTTTCATATTTATTTAAAATACGTCACCAAATTTCCTCTTCAATTTTCCCGTTGACCCCACTCTTTGTTTAGTCTTCATAAGTGTGGTTTTTTCAGTTTTCTTGTAAGTTGACTTCTAGTTTCATACCACTGTGGTTGGAAAAGATGCTTTATAGGATTTCAATCTTCTTAAATTTATTGATTTAAGATTTAGTGATATTATTTGGGACCTAACATGTGATCTGTTCTGGAGAACGTTCCAAGTGCACTTGAGAAGGATGTCTATTCTACTTTTGGATAGAACGGTCTCTACATATTAAGTCCATCTCATCCAATGTATTGGTCAAGGCCAATGATTCCTTGTTAATTTTCTGTTTGCATAAGCCATCCAGCGTAAAGTCCCCCAGTTTTAGCACGTTACTGTCAATTTCTCTTTGCTTTTGTTAACATCCACATTATTTATTTAGGTGCTCCTGTGTTGGGTTTCCTAAGTATTTACAAGTATTACAGCCTTTTGCTGGACTGACACTTTATCATTATGTAATCCCCTTGTCTCTTGTTACAGCCTTTGTTTTAAGGTCTATTTAACCTAATACAGGTTTGGTTATCTCAGCTTTCTTTTCATGTCCACTTGCATGGAATATATTTCCCATCCCTCAGATTTCAGTGTGTCTTTAGGTAAAGTGCATCTCTTCTAGGCAGCATTTGGTAAGCCTTGTTTTCATTTTTTATTCTCTAAAATCCACTCCTCTACCCTGTGTCTTCTGATGGGAGCATTTAGTCCATTTGCATTTAAAGCAAATAATGATAGGGATGTATTTGCCATTTTGTTACCTGCTCTGTTTTTGTAGTTCTTCTCTGTTCTTTTCTCCCTCTCCTGCTCCCTTCTCTACTGATTTGGTAACTTTTTTACTGTTATATTTGGATTCTACGCCTTATTTTTTTGTGCATCTATTATAGGTTTTTGATCTGTATTAACTGTGAGGCATATAGATAGAATGCTACGTCCACAACTGGCTATTTTAAGTTGGTGGTCATTTAAGTTTGAACACATCCTAGAAGCACTACATTCTGGGGCACCTGGGTGGCTCGTTTGTTAAGCGTCTGCCTTCGGCTCAGGTCATGATCCCGGGGTCCTGGGATTGAACCCTGTGTCAGGCTCCCTGCTCAGGGGGGAGTCTGCTTCTCCCGCTGCCCCTCTTCCAGCTCATGCTCCTTCTCTCTCTTTTACATATATAAAATCTTTAAAAAAACCCATGTTTATGTTTTAACATATTTTACATAATTTTATTTACTGTGTGCCTTAACTAATTATTGTAGGTTTAGTTGACTTTACTACTTTGTCTTTTAACCTTTCTACTAGCTTTATAAGTTATAAGTTTATAAGTTAGCTTTATAAGTTGTCAACCCACTACCTTTTCTGTATGTTTGCCTTTACCAGTGAGATTATTTTTCTCATATATTTTCTTATTTCTAGTTAGGGCTTTTTTTCTTCTGCTTAAAGAATTCCTTTTAACATTTATTGTAAAGCTGGTTCAGCAATGATGTACTCCTTTAGCTTTCACTTGTGCGGGGAAACTCTCTCTTTCTCCTTCAGTTCTGAATGAAGCCATGTTGGGTAATGCACCCTCGGTTGTAAGATCTTTTCCTTTCAGCACTTTGAATATACTGTGCTACTCCTTCTGGCTTGCAAAGTTTCTGCTGAAAAGGCAGCCGACAATCTTATGGGAATTCATTTATATGTAACTAATTGCTTTTCTCCTGCTGCTTTAAGATCCTTTCTTTAATTTCTGACGTTTTTATTGCAGTGGTCTTGATGTGGATCTCCCTGGGTTCATCAGTGCTTCCTGGACCTGCACATCTGTTTCCTTCATGCGAAGCTCCCTTCCCACATTAGGTAGCTATTATTTCTTCAGTTAAGGTTTCTGCCCATTTCTCTCTCCTTCTGGAACCTCTATAATGTGAGTGTTAAATCCCTGATGTCATCCCAGGAGGGTCCCTCAAACTATCATTTCTTTTGTTTTTCTTTTTTCTGTACATTTTGGATGAGTTCCATTACCCTATCTTCCAGATAATTGATACATTTTTCTATATCATCTAATCAATTATTTTCCCCTCAAGAATATTTTTCATTTCTGTTACTGTATTCCTCAGTTCATATTGGTACTTTCTTAGATTTTCTTTCTCTTTGTGGAAGATCTCACTGTGCCTATCCACTGTTTTCTGTGTGGTAAGTATCATTATGACCATTTCTTTGAACCCTTTATTGGGTAGATTGTTCATATCCTTTGTTTAGTTCTTTTCCTGAGGATTTTTGTCTTGTTCTTTCCTTTGGGACATAGTCCTCTGTCTCTTCATTTTGCCTGACCCTCTGTTTCTATGTATGACGTAGTCCACCTATGTCTCCCAGTCTTGAAGGTACCTGACTTTACTCAGGAGACATCCTCTGGGACCCAGAAGTGCAGTCACTCCTGGCCACCACAGCCCAGGGCTCCAGAAGTTTCCCTTGTGTCAGCTGTATTTGCCTCCGGTTGGGGCAGAGCCATGACTGCTTCTGGGGTGCTCCTGAGGGGGGTTATCATCCTGTCAGGTGTGAAGTGCAGCCAAGGCACAGGATGCTCCCCAGAACATGCCACCCGGCATTAGCAGTCTAGAGGAAGGTCCCGAAATGGTGCCCACCTGTGCTGGAGTTTGCACTGCAGGTAAGAGAGAAAACGGCTGCTGCCAGTGTCTCAGTGCCAAGACAGACACTCGGGTGCCTCCTGCCTCACCAACACATGCTCCAAGATTAGTACATGTGTCTTCTGTGGTCTACATGCTTTTTGAGTTAGTGTTTTTATGCTGGCTTCCAGGCTAACTAAGTTTGTGTGTGAGCCCTTTAAAAGTGGGATTTCCTTTCCCTACAATTCTATACTTTCCCTGGACATACTTCCTACTGGTTTTGAAAGTCACTTCTTTGGGAGGGTGCATCTATCCTGTGTGAGACCTAGGGTTGCTGTGCTTTATGTGTAGCTTGTATCTCTTGCTACTTGGGGGAACATTCCAAATCTTTGTGATCCCTCTTAAGTTCTAAAGCACCACACCTGGGGTATGTTTTTCTTTCTTGAGGAAGACTATGTCTCTGCCTCTTCTACTGATCACAAGTGCTGCTCCTTGTTGTGATGGCTTTGTTCACCAGGTTTCTAGGTACACTTCAGAAGGAATTATTCTATATGTAGTTAGATTTTTTTTTGCATCAATGGGAGGAGATGACCCCAGGATCTTTCTATGCCACTGTCTTGATTACCTCTTGATGCAAATGTTCTTCAAAAAGTATTAATAAACCAAATTCAACTACACATTAAAATAATTATACACCATGACCAAGTGGAATTTGTTCCTGGAATGCAAGGACAGTTCAACATATGTAAATCTATAAATGTGATACACCACATTCCTAGACTGAAAAATCATAGGATCATCTCAATAGATGCAGAAAAACTTCTGACAAAGTATAACATCATTTCATGACAAAAAGCAATCAACAAATTGGGTATAAACCAACATTCTAAAGGCTATATATGACAAAACCAAGACAACATTATACTCAGTGGTGAAAAATTAGAAGTTTTCCCTCTAAGATCAGGAAGACAATGCTGCACACTATCACTACTCTTATCCAATGTGGTACCGGAAAGCTAAAGCAATAAGACAAGATAAAGAAACAAAATCCATCAAAATCAGGTAAGAAATTGTCATTATTTGCAGATGAAATGTTCTTAAATATAGAAAGCTCTAAGGATGCAACCAAAAAACTGTTGGAATAATCAATAAATTCAGTAAAGTTGAAGGATATAAAATCAACAGAAAGAAATCAGTTGTATTTCTAAACTTTAAGAATAAAACGTGTTCTCAGATGACATGATACTTTACATGGAAAATCCAAAAGACTCCACCCCCCAAACTACTAGAACTCATACAGCAATTCAGTAATTTTACAGGATACAAAATCAGTGTACAGAAATCTGTTGCTTTCTTATACACTAACAATGAAAATACAGAAAGGGAAATTAGAGAATCGATTCCATTTACTATAGCACCAAGAACCATAAGATACCTGGGCATAAACCTAACCAAAGAAGTAAAGGACCTGTACTCGAGGAACTACAGAACACTCATGAAAGAAATTGAAGAATACACAAAAAGAGGGAAGAGCATTCCACGCTTATGAACCGGAAGAATAAACATTGTTAAAATGACTATATTGCCCACAGCAATCTATACTTTCAATACCATCCCAATCAAAATTCCACTGGCATTTTTCAAAGAGCTGGAGCAAACAATCCTAAAATTTTTATGGAGCCAGAAGAGGTCCTGAATTGCTAAGGAAATATTGAAATAGAAAAACAAAACTGGGGACATCACATTGCCTGATTTTAAGCTATAATAAAGCTGTGATCACCAAGACAGCGTGGTACTGGCACAAAAACAGACACATAGCCCAGTGGAACAGAGTAGAGAGCCCAGATATGGAGCTGCAACTCTATGGTCAACTAATCTTCGACAAAACAGGAAAAAATATATAGTGGAGAAAAGACAGTCTCTTCAACAAATGGTGCTGGGAAAATTGGACCACTGTATACAGAAGAATGAAACTCAACAATTCTCTTACATCATACACAAAGATAAACTCAAAATGGATAAAAGAGCTCAACATGAGGCAGGAATCCATCAGAATCCTAGAGGAGAACATAGGCAGTAACCTCTTCAACACTGGCCACAGCAACTTCTTCCAAGATACGTCTCCAAAGGCAAAATAAGCAAAAGTGAAAATGAACTTTTGGGACTTCATCAAGATCAAAAGCTTCTGCATAACAAAGGAACCAATCAACAAAACAAAGAGGCAACCCATGGAATAGGAGAAGATATTCGCAAATGACAGTACAGAGAGCTGATCTCCAAGATCTATAAACAACTCCTCAAACGCAACACACACAAGACAGATAATCATGTCAAAAAATGGGCAGAAGATATGAACAGACACTTCTCCAAAGAAGACATAGAAAAGGCTAACAGACACATGAAAAAAATGTTCGTCATCATTAGCCATCAGGGAGATTCAAATTAAAACCACACTGAGATACCACCTGACACCAGTTAGAATGGCCAAAATTAACAAGACAGGAAACAATGTTGGAGAGGACGTGGAGAAAGGGGAACCCTCTTACACTGTTGGTGGGAATGCAAGTTGGTGCAGCCACTTTGGAGAACAGTGTGGAGATTCCTGAAGAAATTAAGAATAGAGCTTCCCTATGACCCTGCAATTGCACTGCTGGGTATTTACCCCAAAGATACAGATGTAGTGAAAAGAAGGGCCATCTGCACCCCCGTGTTCATAGCAGCAATGGCCACAGTCGCCAAACTGGAAAGAGCCAAGATACTCTTCAATGGACAAATGAATAAAGATATGGTCCATATATACTATGGAGTATGATGCCTCCATCAGAAAGGATGAATACCCAACTTTTGCATCAACATGGACAGGACTGAAAGAGATTATGCTGAGTGAAATAAGTCAAGCAGAGAGATTCAATTATCATACGGTTTCACTTATTTGTGGAGCATAAGGAATAACATGGAGGACATGGGGAGATGGAGAGGAGAAGGGAGTTAGGGGAAATCGGAGGGGGAGACAAAGCATGAGAGACTGTGGACTCTGAGAAACAAACTGAGGGTTTTGGAGGGGAGGGGAGTAGGGGGTTGGGGAACCAGGTGGTGGGTATTATGGAGGGCACGTATTGTATGAAGCACTGGATGTGGTGCATAAACAGTGAATTCTGGAACACTGAAAATAAAAAAAAAAGAATTATTCCTATCATACTAACTAGTCCATAGTTGGTTCACCTGTAGTTATGTTATCTCTAGGAGTCTCTTGTAGAAGTCCTTAAAGAACCTCTCTGAAATTTCTTCATGCAATATGAGGTTTGTAGATTTGATAAAATGAGAGAGACAAACTGAATAAAACTCTCAAGCCAGTTTGGAAAAAAAAAGAATAAAACATGAAAAAAAATGAAATTGTCCCATTAACAATGGCATCAAAAACAATAAAATACTTAGAAACAAATTTAAGGGGGGTTCCACCAAGATGGCGAAGGAGTAGAGGGGCTCCATCGCAACTGGTCCCTGAATTTAGCTGAAATCTACCAAGCCGCTCTGCACACCCATGCAATCAGCCTGAGCTGTAAGATTATGCATGTCTGGATCTCTACGGGGACAGAGGATTATCAATCAAGAGCTTCAAAGGACGGAGCGGGGAGTGCACAGACAGGTATCAGAGGATAAACAGAGAGGGAGAAACAGAAGGGATCTACTGGAAAGCAATACCACAGAGTAGAAGTGCCCTGTGCTTGGAGACCAGTGAGAGCTCAGAGACAGGCGGCTGTGAGGTGGGAAGGGACTGATAACCGCAATCAAACAAAACAAAGGGACTTGAGAGACAATTGCTGGGACCGAGTGGCTGCAGGTGCGGACTTAGCCCACGGTCCTGGGACAGCTGCAGCCGCCACCTGCCCGTGCCTGAGAGGACCTGACATGGACTCGAGTCAGCGGTCCCTGCCACCTCTGCCACCACTGTGGCTAAGAGGACCCAGCTTGGACTGGAGCCCACGGTCCTGGGAACAGCAGCCGCAGGGAGGCAGTTCACTCAGACCAGTATTGCTCATGGTTTTGGTGGCACGGGGGTGCAGAGACAAGCAGGGGGCCGCGGGTGTCCCGGAGACAGAGGCTGGGGGTGCACGCTGCCTGCGGGAGGCTGTGGTGTGCAACAGAGTTTGCAGAGGGGGCGTCTGTGTGTGCTGGACCATTCAGAGAGGAGCAGACTGTGGCTTCTCTCTGAGGCGGAGGTCTGGGTGCGGACAGTTTACTTTGCAAGAACCCTCTGAAGAGGTCCAAAAAGCCGCCAGAGAACAAAAGCCTCCAGAGAACAAAAGCCCCGAAAACCGGTTTCCACGGAGCCCAGTCCCTGGATAGGGGGCCGAGCGACTCTGTCCAAGCAGGGTTGACGGAAAAAAACCGCACAGGCCCTTCCCCAAGAAACAAGCTGGAAGAACAAGAGGACGACAAACAGAGGGTCCCCATGAACTGTAAAACCCTAAAACCCTAACACCAGGAGAAACAAGACAGTAAAGCTCCTGGTATAGCCTCACAGCCTGTATATTTCTGAGATACAACTTTTCTTTTTAAATTCTTTCTCATGATTCTTGATCTTTTTTTTTTTAAACCTACTTGCCATTTCAACTAGATGTTTAATACAGCATATTCCACAGTAACTTTTTAACTTAAACTTTTTCATACATACACCTTTTTCCCCTTTTAAAAAATATATATAGATGTATACTTCAGTGTAGTCCTTTTTTCTCCATTCAATACTACCTTTATATATTTATACCAGCATTAATTTCCCTGTATTTCTGGGAAGTTGAGTTCTTTAGCAATGATAAAAAAAAAAAAAAATACACCCAGAAGAAGTGAAATACCCTTCCTTGCCCACATCAAGGGATTATAACCACCTTCTTGTCACCCCCCTCCTTTTTGGTAATCTTTTTGTTTGTTTTTGTACTTTATAAATCATCCTCTTGGAGCTCATTTTGGTTGTTTTTCTCCCCCTTCTTTTTGGTGGTGACTTCTGATTGCTCCAAACCTTCCCAGGGTGCACCTTGCCTGGGTAATGGTTATTTTTGGCTGTACATCCCCTCAACCAAAACTCAAGAGAATGACTAGGAGGAGGAACTCTCAACAAAGACCCAGAGACAATGGCCTCTCCCACACATCTAATGGCATGGATCTAAGCAAGATGTCAGAAATAGACTTTAGGGTAACAGGTATGAAGACAATAGTCAGGCTGGAGAAAACTATTAATGGCAACATAGACTTATTAAGGGCAGAAAGAAGAGCGGATTTGGCAGAACTTAGAAAATGCTATCAATGAGGAAAATAAAAAATAAAATAAAGAATTTAAAAATGCTATCAATGTGATACAATCGATTCTAGATATTCTAACAGTTAGGGTACATGAGGCAGAAGAACGAATTAGCGATCCTGAAGACAACTGATAGAAAAAAAGGAGCAGGAGGAGGCCTGGAACAAACAGCTTAAAATCCATGAAAAAGAATTAGAGAAATAAATGATGCCATGAAACACCAATGTCAGAATTATTGGGATCCCTGAGGGGGTGGAGAGAGAGAGTTCTAGAAGATATAGCTGACCAAATCATAGCTAAGAACTTCCCTAATCTGGGGAATGAAACAAGCAGTCATGTCCTAGAGGCAGAGAAAACACCTACCTCTGCAAGGTCAGTGAGAGCAGACAAACGCCCAGGTATGTTACAGTAAAACTTGCTAATCTTAGAACGAAGGCAACCATTTTCAGGGCAGTTAGGGGGAAGAGATTCCTTATGTAGAGAGGGAGGAACATAAGAACAATGTCAGAGCTGTCCACAGAGACCTGGCAAGCCAGAAAGGGCTGGCAAGACATATTCAGGGCACTAAATGAGAAGGACATGAAGACAAGAATTCTTTATCCAGTAAGGCCGTCATTCAGAATGGATGGAGAGATAAGGAGCTTCCAGGACTGGCAGAGACTAAAAGAATATGCGACCACTAAGCCGGCCCTGCAAGAAATATGAAGGGGGCTCCCCCAAAGAAGAAAGACCCCTACAGTGATATAGAACAGAAATATACAGAGACAATCCATAGAAACAAGGACTTCACAGACAACATGATGACAATAAAATCTTATCTGTCAATACTCACTCTCAATGTGAATGGCTTAAATGCTCCCATGAAATGGCACAGGGTTGCAGATTGAATAAAAAGACAGGATCCATCCACATGCTGTCTACAAGAGACTCATTTTGAACCTAAAGATATATCCAGACTGTAAGTGAAGGGGTGGGGAACCATCTTTCATGCCAACAGACATCAAAAGAAAGCTGGGGTAGCAATTCTCATATCAGACAAATTAGATGTTAAGCTAAAGACTGCAGTTAGAGGTACAGAAGGACACTATATCATTCTTTTTTTTTTTAAAGATTTTATTTATTTATTTGACAGAGAGAGATCACAAGTAGGCAGAGAGGCAGGCGGGAGAGTGGGGTGGGGAACAGGCTCCCTGCCGAGCAGAGAGCCCGATGTGGCTCTTGATCCCAGGACTCCGAGATCATGACCTGAGCCAAAGGCAGAGGCCCAACCCACTGAGCAACCCAGGCGCCCCCACTATATCATTCTTAAAGGGTCTATCCAACAAGAAGATCTAACAATTATAAATATTTATGCCCCCAACATGGGAGCAGCCAACTACATAAGTCCAACTGTTAATCAAAATAAAGACACATACTGATAATAATACATTAATTGTAGGAGACCTTAACACTCCACTCTCAGCAATAGATCAACTAAGCAGAAAACAAACAAAGAAACAAGAGCTTTGAGTGACACACTGGACCAAATGGACCCCATAAATTTGTACAGAACATCTACAGAACATCCTACTCCAAAACAACAGAATACTCATTCTTCTTGAGTGTGCATGGAACTTTCTCCAGAATGGACCACATACTGGGTCACAAATCAGGTCTCAACCAATACCAAAAGATTGAGATTATTCCCTGCATATTCTCAGTCCACAAGGCTTTGAAACTGGAATGCAATCACAAGAAAAGGTTTGGAAGAAATTCAAACACTTAGAAGATAAAGACCATCCTGCTCAAGAATGTTTGGGTCAACCAGGAGACCAAAGAAGAATTTAATTCATGGAAACCAATGTGATGAAGACACATCAATCCAAAACCTATGGGATAATGCAAAGGCAGTACTAAGGGGGAAATATATAGCCATCCAAACCTCACTTTAAAAAATAGAAAAATCCTGAATACATCAGCTGTCTTTACACCTTAAAGATCTGGAGAATCAACAACAAATTAAACCTAACCCACAAATGAGAAGCTAAATAATTAAGATTAGAGCAGAGATCAATGAATTAGAAATCAGAAATACAGTAGAACACATTAACAAAACTAGAAGCTGGTTTTTTGAAAGAATTAATATCGATAAACCTCTGGACAGAATTATCCAAAAGAAAAGAGAAAGGACCCAAATTAATACAATTATGAACGAAAGGGGAGAGATCATGACTAACACCAAGGAAATAAACACAATTATCAGAAATTATTATCAACAGTTATATGACAAATTAAGCAACGAAGAAATGGATGCATTCCTGGAAACCTATGAATTACCAAGACTGAAACATGAAGAAACTGACAATCTGAATAGACCCATAACCAGTAACAAGATTGAAGCAGAGATCAAAAACCTCCCCAAAAACAAGAGTCCAGGGCCCGATGGATTCCCTGGGGTAATTCTATGAAAAATTCAAAGAGGAAATAGTATCTATTCTCCTGAAGCTGTTTCAAAAAATAGAAACAGAAGGAAAATTTCCAGACTCTTTCTATGAGGCCAACATTACCTTGATCCAAAAACCAGGCAAAGACTCCATCAAAAAGGAGAATTTCAGACCAATATCTCTGATGAATACAGATGTCAAAATTCTCAACAAGATCCTAGCTAATAGGATCCAACACTACATTAAAGGATTATCCATCATGACCAGGTGGGATTTATCATTGGGATACAAATGTGGTTCAACATTCACAAATCAATCAATGTGGTAGAACACATAAATAAGAGAAGAGACAAGAACAACGTGGTCCTCTCGGTGCAGAAAAAGCATTTGACAAAATACAATATCCTTTCCTGATTAAAACTCTTCAGAGCATAGGGATAGAGGGAACATTCCTCAACTTCATACAATCCGTCTATAAAAAAAGCTGAGAGCCTTTCCATTGAGATCAGGAACATGACAAGGATGCCCACTCTAACCACTGTTGTTCAACATAGGACTTGACGTCCTAGCATCAGCAGTCAGACAACAAAAAGAAATAAAAGGTATTCAAACTGTCAAAGAGAAAGTCAAACTCTCTCTCTTTGTAGATGACATGATACTCTATGTGGAAAACCCAACACTCCAACTCCAAGTTACTAGAACTCATACAGCAATTCAGTCATGTGGCAGGATGCAAAATCAATGCACAGAAATCAGTTGCTTTCTTAGACACTAGTAATGTAACTGTAGAAAGAGAAATTAGAGAATTGATTCCATTCACAATAGCACCAAAAACTGTACGATACCTTGGGATAAACCTAACGAAGAGGTAAATGGTCTGTACTGAGGAACTACAGAACACTCATGAAAGAAATTGAAGAAGACAGAAAAAGATGGAAAAACATTCCATACTCATGGATCAGAAGAATAAACATTGTTAAAATGTCTATGCTGCCCAGAGCAATCTATACTTTCAACACCACCTCCCTCCTGCCCCCCGATCAAAATACCAGCAGCATTTTTCAAAGAGCTGGAACAAACAATCCTAAAATTTTTGTGGACCCAGAAAAGACCCCAAATTGCCACGGCAATGTTGAAAAAGAAAAAGCTGGGGGCATCATGTTGGCTGACTTTAAGCTGTGATCACCAAGACAGCGTGGTACTGGCACAAAAACAGACACATAGACCAGTGGAACAGAGTAGAGAGCCCGGATGCAGATTCTCAACTCTACAGACAACTAATCTTTGACATAACAGGAAAAAATATCCAATGGGAAAAAGACAGTCTCTTCAATAAATGGTGCTGGGAAAACTGGACCACTATATACAGAATGAAACGCGACGATTCTCTTACACCGTACAAAAAGATAAACTCTAAATGGATGAAAGACCTTAACATGAGACAGGAATCCATCAGAATCCTAGAGAAGAACATAGGCAGTAACCTCTTTGACATCCCCCATGGCAATTTTTTTCAAGACATGTCTCCAAAGGTAAAGGAAACAAAAGCGAAAATGAACTTTTGGGACTTCATCAAGATCAAAGCTTCTGCACAGCAAAGGAAACAGTCAACAAAACAAAGAGGCAACCCACGGAATGGGAGAAGCTATTTTCAAATAACACAAGAGTCAAAGACTGATATCCAAGATTTAGAATGAACTTCTCAAACTCAACACCCAAAAAACAGATAATCAAGTCAAAAAATGGGCAGAAGACATAAACAGAAACTTCTCCAAAGAAGACATACAAATGGTAACAGACACATGAAAAAATATTCAACATCATTAGTCATCAGGGAAACTCAAATCAAAACCACCTTGAGATACCACCTTACACTAGCTAGAATGGCCAAAATTGATAAGGCAAGAAACAACAAATGTTGGAGAAGTTGTGGAGAAAGGGGAACACTCTTACACTGCTGGTGGGAATGCAAGTTGGTGCAGCCACTTTGGAAAACAGTGTGGAGATTCCTCAAAAAGTTAGAAATAGAGCTGTCCTACGACCCAGCAATTACACTATAGGGTATTTACCTCAAAGACACAGATGTAGTGGAAAGAGTGGTCATATGTACCCCGATGTTCATAGCAGCACCGTCCACAATCACCAAACTGTGAAAAGAGCCAAAATGGCCTTCAACAGATGAATGGATAAAGAAGATGTGGTCCATATACACAGTGGAATATTACTCAGCCACCAGAAAGGATGGATACCCAACTTTTACATCAACATGGATGGAACTGGAAGAGATTACACTGAGTGAAATAAGTCAAATACAGAAAATCAATTATCATATGGTTTCCCTTATTTGTGGAGCATGAGGAACAGCATGGAGGACATTAGGAGAAGGAAAGGAAAAATGAAGGAGGAGAAGTAGAGTGAGACATGAACCATGAGAGACTGTGGCCTCTGGGAAACAAACTGAAGGTTTTGGAAGGTGGGGTGGGAGGTTGGGTGAGCCTGGTGGTGGGTATTAAGGAGGGCACGGATTGCATGGAGCACTGGGTGTTTTCCACAATGAATCTTGGAACACTACATCGAGAACTACTAATGATGCACTGTATGGTGACGCACATAACAATAAAAAAATAAATTTAACAAAGGAAGGGAAGGAACTGTGCAATGGAAACTATAGGACTTTGATTAAAGAAACTAGACAAATAGAAACACAGCCTGCATTCACGAATCAGAAGAATTTATACTGTTGAAATGTCTTCCCTACCCAAAACCATCTATAGGGTTAATGCAACCCCACCAAAATTCCAATGGATATTGGAACACAGAAAAAATAAAGTTTAAAAAAAATTCCAGTGGAATTTCTCACAGAGATAGAAAAAAAAAAGTCCTAAATGTTATATGAAATCACAAAAGAGAGAATGGCCTAAACAATCCTGAGAAAGAAGAAGAAAGCTGGAGGGCTCATACCTCCTGATTTCAAACTCTACTATAAAGGTACAGTAATTAAGAACAGACACACAGACCTGTGGAACAAAACAGACAGCCTGGAAACAAAGTCCCACATTAACAATCAACCGTATGTGATTAGGGAGCCACGAACACTCAACTGAGAAAGAATAATGTCTTCAACAGATGGCACTAAGAAAACTGGATAGCTGCACGTAGAAAAATAAAACTGGATGCTTACCATCTCACATCAATTGAGCTGAAATGGATTAAAGATGCAAACATGAGACCTAATACCATCAAAGTCCTAGAAGAAAACAGAGCGAATAAGCCCCTTGGCGTTGGTTTTGGCAATGATGTCTCAGATCTAACACTAAAAGCAGAAGCAACAAAAGCAAAAA
Source organism: Meles meles (assembly GCF_922984935.1). NCBI lineage: Eukaryota > Metazoa > Chordata > Mammalia > Carnivora > Mustelidae > Meles > Meles meles. The sequence continues at coordinate 150,124,446 of NC_060072.1, read as the reverse complement.
CCAAGTGGGACACATTTAACTAAAAAGCGTCTTCACAGGAAAAGAAACAATAAAAAACTGAAAAGGCAACCTATGGATTGGGAGGAAATATATCAAAAACACATATTGCATAAGGGTTTATTATCTAAAACACATAAACAATCCATACAACTCAATATCATAAAATCAAACATTCCATTAATAAAAGAGAGGACAAGAACCATATGATTCTCTCCACTGATACAGAAAAAGCATTTGACAAAATCCAGTATCCTTACTTGATAAAAACTCTCCAGAGTGTAGGGCGAGAAGAAACGTATCTCAGTATCTTAAAGCCATCTATGAAAAACTTCACAGTGAATATCATCCTCATTGGGGAAAAACTGAGAGCTTTTCGCCTGAGGCCAGGAGCATGACTGGGATGTCCACTATCACCGCTGTTGGTCCACACAGCACAGGAAACCCTCGCCCCAGCAATCAGACAACAAAAAGAAACAAAAGGTATCCAAAACGACAAAGAAGAGGTCAAACTTTCACTCCTCACAGATGACATGATAGTCTATGGGGAAAGCCCAAAAATGTCTAGAACTGATACACAAATTCAGCACAGTTGAGGGACACAAAATCCATGCACAGAAGCCCGCAGCATTCGCACTACACTAACAGTGAGGCAGAAGAAAGGGAAGTCAAGAAATCCACCCCGTTTACAATGCACCGACAACTGTAAGACACCGAGGAATTAACCAAAGAGGTGAAGAGTCTGTAGTCTGAAAACCACAAAACACTTTTGACAGAAAATGAGGACACAAAGAAATGGGAAAACGGGCACCAGACTTTTGTAGTTTTCGTCATACGGATCTTCCCCAAAGTTTAGGTTTACACCGAAGTGTTTCGTCATCGGCTGCTAAAGGAAACGGCATTGTGTTTTTAATCCCAAATTCTACTTGTTCATTTCTCCTCTACCTAAAAGCAACTGACTGTACATCGACCTCATCTCCCGCAACCATGCTATAACTGCTTCCTAGTTCCAGCACTTGTCTGTCAATTCTTCTGGATTTCCTACAGCGACAATCACGTCTTCTGTAAACAATGCAGTCTTATGTCTTCCTTTCCAATCTGTAAATACCACTCATTTCCTTTTCTTGACTTAGTGCATTAGCAAGAACTTCCCGTACACTGTTGAAAAGGAGTGGTGAGTGCGACGTCCCTGTCCTGGGCCCGACCTTAGCAGCACATCTCTGAGTTTCTCACCACGAAGTCCGTTAGCTGTAGGCTTTCTGCAGATGTCCTTGACCAAGCTGCAAAAGTTTCCCTCTGTTTGTGGTTTACTGAGGATTTTTATCATGAATGCGTACTGGATATTGTCTAATGTTTTTTATGCACCTACTGATAGGATCATGTGATTTTTATTTTTTAGTCTGTTGCTGTGACTGACTCCATTCATTGGCGGTTGAATGGTGAAACAGCCATGCACACCAGCACAAATTCCCCTTAGTTAGTGTTATAACTCTTTTCTTCCTAATTTAGACTTATTTGCTAATATCTTCTTGCAGATTTTTAAATCTATGTTCATGACATATATTGGATATGGTTTTCTTTTATAGCTTTTGATTAGGGAAGTCTGATAAAGGCAATACAAGAAACGAAAACTACAACCACAACCAGTATTTTTCATGAACCTGGATGCAAACATTCTGAACAAAACACAAGCAAACCAGATATAGCAGCATATTAAAAGTATTATACACCACTACTAAGTAGGATTTATTCCTGGAATACAACGATGGTTCAAATACAAGTATCCGTCGGCCCCTGGGTGGCTCAGTGGATTAAAGCCTCTGCCTTCGGCTCTGGTCATGATCCCAGGGTCCTGGGATCGAGCCCCGCATCAGGCTCTCTGCTCAGCAGGGAGCCTGCTTCCGCCTCTCTCTCTGCCTGCCTCTCTGCCTACTTGTGATCTCGGTCTGTCAAATAAATAAATAAAATCTTAAAAAAAAATACAAGTATCCGTCCATGTGATACACTAGATTGTCACAATAAAGGAACCACCACATGATCATATCAGTGGATACAGAAAAGGCAATTGACAGAACTCAACACTGTTTCATGACAAAAAAACATTCAACAAATTCGGAGTGGAAGGAAACTAATCTAATGAAAACCATATACAAAAACCCCACAGTGAACATTTCACACAATGGTTAAAGACCAAAACCTTCCTCTTACATCAGGAACACAACAAGGATCCTCCCATGACGACCTTTGTTCGATACAGTACTCAAACTTACAGCCAGAGCAGTCAGAAGAAATAAAAGGCAACGAAATTGTAGGGAAGAAGTAAAATTATTTCTGTTTACAGATGATCTGATCTTGTATTTGGAAAACCCTAAAGTCACCACAAAAAAACTGATGGAACACAAATGAATTCAACAAAGTAGTAGAATACAAAGTACACTAAACATTTCTATCCATGAATAATGAATAAGAAAAGGAACTTTTGAAAATAACCCTATTTACAATGAAAAAGAAAAATATTTCGGAATTAGCTTAACGGAGGAGGTAAAAGACTTTACGATGAAAACTGTAAGACATTAACATAAAAGAGACATAAATAAGTGGAAATGCTTCCCATGTTCATGGATTGGAAGACAATATTATTAAGATGTCAGTATTACCCACAGTGATCTGCAGATCCAGTATCATCCCATCCAAATTCCAAAGACTTGTTTTTTGCATTAAAAAATCCCTCCCACATGAGAGCATACGACAAGGACAAAACTGCTCTATGAGGATGAGTGTGCAAGGAGACCCAAGACCGCACGCATGATGAAGGCAAGAGCGTAGCATGAGGACGAGAGGGTGCGATGCGGACAGGCGAGGCCGGTGAGGGTGAGAGTGCTGGGGAACTCGAGAACGTGCTGCCTAATGGGAACAAGCGTGCACAATGCAGAGGAGAGTGTACTATGAGAGACAAGTGTGTAGTTTTGCTTGTTTTGTTTTTACTAAATGAGTTTAAGCACAACAGAATTCAAAGCAAACCGTTCCCAGCCCTATAATTTCAGTAGTGCAGCATGCCTAGAGAAATGATCCGTGCGGGGCAACAAGCAACACAGCACGATGGCCACCTCCAGGCCTTGACTGGGCTGACTTCAGGAAGTTTCAGTTAAGAAATGGAGAGCAGTGTGGAGCCAGTCACGCAGAGTCAATGATCATGTGGTTTCGCTTACTGTGGAGCATAAGGAATAACACAGAGGACATGGGGAGAAGAAAAGGAAAAGTGAATTGGGAGAAATCGGAGGGAGAGACGAACCACGAGAGACTGTGGACTCTGAGAAACAAACTGAGGGTTTTGGAGGGGCGGGGACGGGGGGTTGGTGAGCCTGGTGGGGGGTGCACGGAGCACTGGGTGTGGTGCATAAGCGAATCTTGGAGCACACACACAAAAGGAAACCAAAAAAACTAAACTAAAAATACCGTGTGCTTGAACATGACTCCAACCCCAACAGATGTACAAGATCCGGTACATAAAAGTTTGTGACAAAACAAAAAACACATTTAAAAAAAGTGACACTAGGGGGCACCTGGGCGGCTCCCGGGGCTAAGCCTCTGCCTTCAGCTCGGGTCTTGGTCCTGGGATCCGGCTCTCAGCTCCGCAGGGAGCCTGCTTCCCCCTCTCTCTCTGCCTGCCTCTCTGCCTACTTGTGATCTCTGTCTGTCAAATAAACAAATAAAATCTTTAAAAAAATGACACCAAGTGAAAACAATTTTCATTTCATGACAAAGGGCTGACCTCCCTGACTGAGAGTGCACAGCGCTCAAGAAGAAAAAGTCTTCATTTTTTATTTTTAAAATATTTACTTATTTATTTTGAAGAGAGCGAGATGAGCAGGGAGGGGCAGAGGGAGAGAGAGAATCTCAAGCGACTTCCTGCTGAGTGGGGAGCCCGACATGGGGCTCGATCCAGGACCCTGAGATTCTGACCTGAGCTGAAATCCAGAGTCAGACGCTTAACCAAGTGGGCCACCCAGGTCCGGAAAAGGAAAAAGTCTTTAAAAGGACAATGATTAAGAGAGAGAATCATGACACCCTTAGAAATAAAAAAATAAACACGTATCAACAACTTTACTGAGCTCATTAGCTGGAAAACAAGGGATATGTTATAACTGGGTTGAAGGAGGAATCCAAAAATACCATATTTAGAAAACAAGGAATTCTGAAATGAATTTACAACCAGGTGTGAAACAGTTCTATTTACGGGGAAATATTCCATTGTATTCATGGGACACAATTTGCTATAGACAAGAATAATGTTATTATCAGTTTTCCACAATTTACAGATTGTAGAGTAGCTCAAAGACAATAAAAGCCAGTGACAGGGGCGTCTGGGTGTCTCCTGGGGTCTCAGTCATCAAGCCTCTGCCTTCAGCTCAGGTCACGGTCCTGGGGTCCTGGGTTCGAGCCCCACGTCAGGCTCCCTGCTCGGTGGGAAACCTGCTTCTCCCTCTCCACCGCTTGTGTTCCGTTTCTCACTGTGTCTCTTTTTGTCAAAATAAATTAAATCCTCAAAAAAAAAAAAAAAAAAAAGCAGCCAGTGAGAATCTGGAGAGGCAGCTTTCCAGGGCATCCGATAACCTTCCCTCCCTACCTTTACACAATTTCGCAGAATTTCCTCCAAGCGCAACACCCAGCCGGCGAAGGGACGTGAACAAGCAGCTCGCGGGAAGAGAACATAAAGGGTCGTTGCGATGTGTCAGGACCCCCAGCGCAGTCCCCGGGGCAGAAGCGCGGCCCGGAAGGTGTCTCTCGCCTCCGCGGGCTCGTGTGAAACCGCCGCGGGCTCCGGTAATGGGTCAGACCCGCAGAGGCATTTGTCTCCCTGTGGGACACCGGCCCGTCACACGTCCTGCTCCCAGACGCCATGAGCGGTTCGGTTCTGCTTCTGTCCACACGCAGGCGACTCTCTCCGACAGCGACAGGCCGGCACGAGGCTGCGTGTCCGCGGCCGCAAAGCCGGGCTGCGGGGACACCGGGCAAGGGTGCCGCCGGGCAGGGCGCACGGCCTCCCACGGACAGTCCCTGCCACAGAGCTCGGGGACCGGGCCAGGTGCCAGACGGGAAAACGACTCCGCAGGGAACGCCTCTTCCTCCGGTTGCCGAGCTTGGACGACGCGGCTGGAAGAGCGACTCAAAACATCATTACATGGAAATGGTCCAAATGCTCAATGGAAGGACACAGCCTGCCGAGCGGATGAGGAAAAAGCGAGAGCCGTCGGCACGCGGCGACAAGAGACTCACCTCGGCCGAGGACAGGAAGGGAAGGAAAAAGCTGCAGCAAATGAAAGTGCCGAGTCTGGGCGGCAACACTTGCGTCAGACAAAACGGACTTTCAAGCAAGGCTGAGGGGCGCCTGCGTGGCTCAGTGGTTAAAACCCCTGCCTCCGGCTCAGGTCATGGTCCCAGGGTCCTGGGATCGAGCCCCACATCGGGCTCCCTGCTCAGCGGGGGGGCTTTCTTCTCCCTCTGTCTCCAACATCCCTCAGTTAAAAACAGAACCGCAACAAAAACAAAGGCTACAAGGAGACAAAGAAGGGATGACGGGAGAGAGACACTGCTCCAAAGAGAGAGTGGGGCAACTGAACACACCGAGCGACCCGCACGGGAGCTGCTAACCTCACCGTGCGGGCGTTGGGAGTGAGGAACGGCAAGACACGTAACAGCACCCACGGGAACACCCAACTTCCCCCACCGGACACATCATCCAGGCACAGAGTTAATGAGGAAACACATGGGACCAGAAGGACCCGACAAATATATACACAACATCCCGTCCCAAACCCGCGGACACACATTCTTCTCCGTGCACAGGGAACCCCCTCCAGGACCGATGACATGTCAGGCCACAGAACGAGTCTCCATAAAGTGAAGAACACTGCACTCACATCGAGCATCTTTTATGATCGTATCAGTATGAAGCCAGAATCACTTACGAGAAGCAACTAGGAAAAGCACAAACATGTGGCTGCCAAAGCACGGAACAAAGAAACCAAAGAAGAAACGAGAAGGGAGACAAACGGAAATGAAAACGCCGCGGTCCACAACCCCTGGGACATAATGAAAGCTGTTCACGACAGTACAGTTTTACTTCGAGAACAACCAAAAACCTCAAATAAACATCCAACCATACACTTAAATAAGTGGGAAAGAAGAACAAAGCCCAAAGTTTCTAGAAGGAAAAAAAAAGAAACTGGGAGCAGAAGTAAATGAAATACTTCAAAACAGAACACCAAGAGCGATCACGCCCCACCAGCCCTGCCCCCGTGTCCCCCGTGTTCTCCGCATTCCTGTCTCCACGTGGTCTGCCCCTGGCTGTTTGTCCGCCTTCTCTCCCCGACGAGGACGGTATTCTCTGGACTCTGTCCAGCCGAGGCCGCTCATCTTTAAAGCCCCACTGGTTCCAGGAACTCAGGACATTCGGCCCCTCTTGTTTCCTAATGCAGTGGTTTTGGGAAACATTCTCCTGGTGCCTTCCCCCTGTGGACCTTTCTCTCTCTCTCTCAGCCTTCTCCACGAGGATGGCTCCCTCCCCTACCGGCACCCACAGTCCGTCTCTTCCTTTGAACTATGGCTCCACACGAACCGAAACCAATACTCGATAGAAAAGAGAAGTGAACAGAGCTGGCTCTTTGAAAAGACACACGGTCTCGATAAACTTTCAGACAGAGTCATCAAGGAGCAGAACAGACTCCAATTAAATCAGCAGTTTAACAGGAGAAGTAACAACTGATAGCAGAAATTACAAAGGATTATGAGACTACTACAAAACGTTCTATGCCGTCAAACGAGAGCCCAGAGAAACTGATTATTCCTGGAAACAGACAATCTTCCGAAACTGAATTAGAAAGGAATAGAAGATCTGAACAGACGGAGTACATGTAATAAAACGGAATCAGGAATGAAAGAACCGCCAACAAACCAAAGTGCAGCCCCCGATGACTTCACAGGGAAATTCTACCAAACATGAAAAAAAAGTTAATACCGACTCTGCTCAAACGATTCCAGGTCGAAGAGGAAGCAAACCTTTCGTACTCATTCGGTATCACCTGATATCAAAATGAAGATAGTACGAAACAGGGAAACTAGAGGCCAATACCTGAACAAAGATGCAAAAATCCTCAAGAATATATTAGCAAAATGAATTCAGCAATACACTTCAATTAAATGTATTTTAAAAAATCATTCACCACAATCGAACGGGATGCAAGGATGGCTGGATGTCACGAAATCAATCGACACAACACATCGCATTAACGTGGGGATGAAAACTGCGTGGTCAGCTCAATAAATGCAGGAAAAGCACTTGACGAAATTCACCATCCATTCGTGAGGTAAGTGTAACCACGTGAGCTTAGTGGAAACACCACGGCAGGATCGACAGCGTAGAGGACAAACCCAAAGCGAACAGTCGTACCGAATGGTGAGATGCAGCTTTTCCTCTAAGATCCGGCATAAGACAAAAATGTCGGCTCTTCCCCTTTTTCTACAGCTCAGCACTGGAAGCCCAGCCACAGCCGCAGCAGCCAGACAGAACCAGCAACAACACGCAGACCTTGCAGGGCAGGGTCAGAGCAGGAGGCTGGTGAGCTCACCTCACCCTGCACGGAAACCTCAGGAGCATCACGCCGGAGTCCATCACCCGGACAACGGCCCGAAGACGGTCACAACAGCTCCCCGGGGCCGACTGCAGACAGGAGGCCACAGCGAGGAGCGCGGAGAGGCCTGAGCGGTGGCTGGGACCTCAACGACCCGCTCGGACGTCACAGGAGGGAGGACGCTGCAGGCGTGCAGAGGGGACAGGAGCAGATGAGCAGCGGCACGCGGGCACGGGGCACCCACGCGAACATGAACCCCCTCAGATCTGCCTTTGAAAACCGGACAGGCTTCACTCCACCCGTTTCTACAATCACAGGGCTTAGCACTGGGGACTTTAAAACTCAGTGGGCTTGGCTTTGGGACCGGCTTTGGGACACATGTGGGCAGGAAGAAACTGAGCTTCTGCCCTTAAAGAGACGGCACAACCACCCCCCACGGCAGCACAGCCCCGAAGCGGCCATAGGAAGAAACGGGAGCGCAGGAAAATGGGTTTATTAATCTCAGATTGTGCACAGGAGGGCAGCAATTTCCAGATTTCTCCACCAACAAAAGAGCTGTCGGGTGCATTTCTCTCCCCGGGGCACCCAAGACACACAAACACCTGCACCAATACCGTCCGCCCGGCTTCGCTAAGAGTGTGTCCGGACCCGGCGCTCTGCTGTGGGTCCGCCCCCTCCCGCGCACCCCACTCTGCAGGAGTCCACTCGGAGCAGGCAGCCCTGAATGTGGAAAGGACCAAATGACCCTGCTCTGGAGAGACGAGAAGACACACACGCCCCATGTCAAACGCAGCCCTACCGGGGGGCTGGGACACCATCTGCTCTGACCGCAGGGGCCACCCACCCACCGAGGCCTCTCAGGGGGCAGCGCGGGGAGGGCCCCCGCCGTGCCATGTCTCTGCGTCTCTGTCACATAACTGGCGTCACCCACCTGGAGCCCACGGCAGCCCCGGAGAGGAGAACAGGTTCACAGTCCGTCTGAACATAATGAAAGTAGTAGATCGATCACTTACAAAACACGGAGGTCAAAACAAAACAAAAACCACAGTAAAATCAAGTATATCTATAAAAATCAGTCAAGGAATTCACGAAATAAAAGAATGTAAAGGATACTAGCAGATACACACATCATAGCAGGGGGGTCAGAATGCTAGTGTCTTTAGCACGGGGTCAAACTTGAGAGACCATCAACTTATCGGAGACTGTTCTACGCATAAGATGTTACAGATAAGCCTAATGGTAGCCACAGACCAAAACCTATGATATGCAAAAAAATAAAGGAATGCAAACATATCATTAAAGAAAGCCGTCAAACAAACAGAAGAGCTACAAAACCAAGCCTAAAACAAGTAACAAAACAGCAGTAAGTACGTACTGACCAACAATTACTGGGACGCCTGCCTGGCTCAGTCCCGCATCGGGCTCCCTGCTCAGCAAGAAGCCTGCTTCTTTCTCTGCCTCTGCCTGCCACTCTGCCTGCTTGTGCTCTCTCTCTCTGACAAATGAATAAAATCTTAATAATAATAATTACTTTTGATGTAAATGGACCAAATACTCCAATTAAAAGACATACAGGTGCACCTGGGTGGCTCAGTGGTTAAAGCCTCTGCCTTCAGCTCCGGTCATGATCTTGGGGTCCTGGGATCGAGCCCCGCATCGGGCTTTCTGCTCAGCGGGGAGCCTGCTTCCTCCTCTCTCTCTGCCTGCCTCTCTGCCTCCTTGTGATCTCTGTCTGCCAAATAAATAAATAAAATCTTTTAAAAAAAAAGACATAGGAGTGACTGAATGATTTAAAAAAAAAAAGCAAGACCCATGTATCTGCTGCCTATAAGAGACTAATTTCAGACCCAAAGACACATGTACGTTAGAAGTGAATGGATGGAAAAATTTTACCATGCAAATGGAAATGAAAAGAAAGCTACAGTAGCAATACTTATATGGGACAAAACAGACTTCAAAACAAAGATTATAACGAGAGGGCGCCTGGGTGGCTCAGATGGTTAAGCAACTGCCTTCAGCTCAGGTTATGATCCCAGGGTTGCAGGATCGAGTCCTGTATCGGGCTCCCAGCTCCACGGGGAGTCTGCTTCTCCCTCTGACCTTCTCTCATCTCATGTTCTCTCTCACTCTTTCTCTCTTTCAAATACATAAATAAAATCTAAAAAAAAAAAAAGATTACAACAAAGAGACAAAGAACCCTACACGATCGTACGGGGAACAACTTGACAAGATATCCCAAATGTAAATATTTAAACACCCAACATGAGAACACCCGAACACATAGAGCAGCTATTAATGAATATGAAGTCATCGACAGAAATACAAAGAACAGGAGGGACTCCAACACCTTACGTACTCAACGGATAGATCATGCAAACAGAAAATCAACAAGGAAATCGGGGCTGTAAGTGACACGTTGGACCAGATTGCTCTAACGGATATAGTCAGCATGTTCCATCCCAGAACAGCAAAACCCACATTCTTTGCAAGCTCCTATGGAACATTCTCTAGAGTAGATCACATAGCAGGCCACAAACCAGTTAGACAAATTCAAAGACACTGAAGTCCGATCACACATCTTTTCTGAACACAATGGTACAAACCCAAAAATCAACCGCACACACACATACACACACAATCTGGAATGAGCATAAATCCATGGAGGTTAAGTAACAGGAAACTAATCAATGAGGGGTCAACCAAGAAATCAAAGAGGAAATAAAGTACACGGAGACAAACAGCCAAAGACACAATGTCTAAGGTCTAAAACCTTCGGGAAAAACCAAAAGCTGTTCCGAGAGGGAAGTTAGTAGCAAGACAGGCCTACCTCAGGAGGCAAGAAAAATCTCAAACAACCTAACCTTACCCCTAAAGGAGTAGAAAAAGAAAAACAAACAAAAGTACTAGAGTAGAAATAAGTGAAACAGAAACAATAAAACAGATCAATGAAACCATCATCTGGAAAGACGAATAAAACTGACAAAACTTTAGGCAGACTCATCAAAAAAACAAAGTGAGAGAGGACTCGAATAAGGAGAAATAACCACCGAACCACAGAAATACAATCATTAGAGAAAACTGTAAAAGGTTCTATGCCAACAAACTATAGACAGCCTAGAAGACATAACAAAAATTCCTAGAAACATATAACCTCCCCAGACTCAGTCAGGTAGAGAAAACACGAATAGAGTAATTACCAGGAATGGGATAAAATCAGTAAAACAAAACAAAACAACCCCCCCCCAAATCCCAAAACAACAACAATAAAACTTCCCAACAGACAAAAGCCCAGGACTGGAGGACTTCACAGGTGAATCCCACCAAACATCTAAAGAAGACTTAACATCTATTCTTCTCAAACTCTTCCAAAAATAGCAAAAAACAGTAAAAGAAGGAAAGTTTCCAAATTCATTCTATGAGGCCAACATTACCCTGATACCAAAACCAGATAAAGCCATTACCGAAAAGAGACCTACAGGCCAGCATCTCTGACGAGCCATGAGAAGGGGTCGGGGCGTGGGGAGAGGGAGAGGAGAGAAGCCCAAGCAGACTTACCGCTGAGCGCGAATCCTGACTCGGGCCTTGATCTCACAACCCCGAGACTGCGTCCTGAGCTGAAACCAAGGGTGGGTCGCTTACCCAACTGCACCCGCCAGGCGCGCCCACTCTCGTCTCTTCTACCCGACCCAGTACTGAAGTCCCAGCCACGGCGATCACACAGCAGAAAGTAAAAGACACCCAAGTTGGTGAGGAAGAAGTACAATTTCCCTAACCCGCCGGTGACGGGATACTGTGCATAGAAGACTTCCAAAGATTAAAGCCTGGAGACTCTGCTGATACAGCTGCTGGGTAAAACCCGCTGTGCGAGAACTTGCAGTAGTTCCACGCACTCGTGAGGAAGCTGCAGCAGAAAGAGAAAGGAACAGAACAATCCCATTCGCAATTGCCCCGATATAATCACTGCCCAGGAGTCAACCTGACCGAGGAGCTAAAAGATCCGTCCTCTGGAAACTCCAGGACACCGGTGAGAGACGTCGAAGGGACAGCAACAGCTGGAAAGACACTTCGCGCTCGTGGACTGGGAGAGCAAACGTCAAGATGTCGTCAAGATGTACGCGCTGCCCGGAGCAGGGATTTCACGCAATCCCTACCGAAACACCAACGAGCATTTCCCACAGAACTAGAACTAATGATCCTAAAATTGACATAGAACCACAAAGACCCAAACTAGACAAAGCAATCTTGGAGAAAAAGGGAAAAAAAATGAAAAGGAAAAGCGAAGCCGGAAGCATCCTGGTTCCGGACGTCAAGCTGCATCACAACGCTGCGGACGGCTGGACAGTGCGGTTCCGGTGCAGAAACGGACACGAGCACTGATGGACCGGACGGAAGGTCCAGAAACCCACCCAGGACCATATGGCCAATTTATCTGTGGCGAAGGAGGAAGGAATACGCAATGGAGAAAGAGCTTCCTCAACAACTGGTGTGGGGAACCTCGGACAGCCACACGCAGAAGCATGACAGCGGGCCACGGTCTTACAGCACACACAGAAACAAGCTCAAAACGGATCAAGGACCTCAGTGCGAAACTTGAAACCGTAAACACCCTAGGAAAGGGCTTGGGCAGTAATTTCTGTGACATGAGTCACAGCAACACTTTTCTGGAAGTCTCCTGAGGCAAGGGTAACACAAGAAAAAATAAATTATTGGGACTTCATTCAAATAAAAAGATGAGAAGATATTTGCAAACGACACATCTGATAGAGAGTTGGTATCCAAAATATATAAAGAATGTATAAAACGCAACACCAAGTAATAATAATGATAAAAATTAATAATAATAATTCCATTGAAAAATGGGGAGGGGGAGGGCGCCTGGGTGGCTCAGTGGGTTAAGCCTCTGCCTTCAGCTCAGGTCATGGTCTCAGGGTCCTGGGATGGAGCCCCACATCGGGCTCTCTGCTCAGCAGGGAACCTGCTTCTCCCTCTCTCTGCCTGCCTCTCTGCCTACTTGTGATCTCCCTCTCTCTGTCAAATAAATAAATAAAATCTTTTAAAAAATGGGGAGGGGGAAAATATGAACAGGTATTTTCCCGAAGAAGACACACAGGTAACCCACAACACAGGAGAAGACGCCCAACATCACTCATCATCAGGGAGACGCAAACGGAAACCACGACGAGCCATCACCTCTCACCTGTCTGGACGGCTGGAATCAGCAGCACAAGGAATGACAGGTGCTGGCGAGGCTGTGGAGACACGGACCCTCGTGCACGGCTGATGGGAACGCAAGCCGGGGCAGCCGCTCTAGAGAACAGTGTGGAGGGTCCTCAGAAATTGAAAATATAATTACCACGTAACCCAGTAATTCCAGTACCTGGTATTTTCCCGGGAAATATGAGAACACCAACTAGAAAAGATACATGTGCCCTGTGTTTATTGCAGCACTATTTACACCAGCCAAAACAGGTAAGCAACCTAGTGCCCACCCACCGGCGAACGGCAAGATGTGGCGTGTGCGACGGGGCACCGCTCAGCCATAAAGGGATGCAATCTCGCCATCTGCAACAACGTGGATGGACCTAGAGGACGTAACGCTGAGAAGTCCCGAGTACTGCACATGGAATTCAAGACACAACAAAAAGAAGAGATGACCAAGAACAGCCCTCAACACAGAGACTGCGGTGACCGTTCCCAGAGGGGCAGCAGTCGGGGTGGGAGGTGAGAGACCGAGAAGCCTCACTGTGACAAACCCTGACTAACCTAGGAGCTGCTGAGTGGCTCCACGGTGCGCCTGACGCTAACACACCGTAGGTGAATCGCGCCGCACTCGTCACAAGTTCCTGCGGCTGCAGTCGCACACAGGGTGTCCCACCGCTGCACGAGCAGAGTTGGTGACTCAGCGCTTCTCTGAACCTTGCTCATCACCACGACAGCACTGCCTGGTACTTACCCAAAGGAGACATCAATATTGACCTGAAGGGACACAGGCGCCCTGGGTGTAAAGCAGCGTTATCAACAGCAGTCAAATTACGGAAAAAGCCCAAATCCCCACCAGCGTGTGAGTGCGTGTGTGTGCAATGGAGTATCACTCACCTACGGAGAGAAGGAAACCTCGCCGTTGCCGTGACGCGGTACAGCTAGACAGTCCTAGTCTGAGGGGTACTAGCCCTGCTTCAGTTTCCTGCCGGAATTCACCTGGGAAGCCGTCTGGCCCTGACTTGTTTGTTCCAAGACCCCTTATTACTGAGTCGGTTTCTTTGCTGGCGATCCGTCTGCTGAAGTTCCCGACGTCCTCCTCTCCGTGTTGGAAGTTGTCGTTTCTAAGAATCTATCCATCACTTCCCGACTGTCCCGTCTGCGGGCAGACAGGTTTTCATAATACTCTCTTGTAACTGTGTTTCTGTGGTGTTGGTCATTTCTCCTCTCATGTACGACTTTACGTAGTCGGGTCCTTCCTCTTCTCTTTCTGATAGCTCTGGTCAGAGGTTTGACAAACGTAGGAAGGCTTTTGAAGAACTCGCTCCTGGTTTCACTGATCTGTGCTACTGCTCCTTGTTTCTGCGCTAATGTTTGTTAATAATTTTCCATCTGTTGGCTCTCGGATTTGTTCCTTTCCTAGCTCCTTTAGGTATCACGTTGAATTTGTTTGTTGTTGTTTTTAAGTGTTGGTTAACGTACAGTGCAGTACTGGTTTCTGGGCAAGTCAGTGACTCATCGCTTACCTGCAACACGCGGGGCTCCTCACGGGCACCGCCTCCCTACAGCCAGCGCACATCTAGCCTATCCCCATACCGCACCCTCCATCAACCCTCGCTTCTCTGTTGGTAAGAGGAACCTTTTCTCTCTCTCCTTTTCCTCTTTCCCCCTTCCCATAGGTTTGTCTGTTTCCTTAAATTCCACGTGAGTGAGATCATACGGTGTTTGTCTTTCTCTGACTTACTTCATTTAGCGTAAGACACACTAGTTCCATCCATGTCTTTGCAGATGGCCAGGATTTGTTTGATGGTGAAGTAATGTTCCATGGTATGTATCTGTCGGGTTTGGCCAGCAAAACCTGAGGCAGCGAATGAAACGACAACTCCAGTCACCCTCGTCGGAGAAAGGAGAGGCCTGGGGACCAGACACCCCAGTGGCCAAAGGCCTCAAACCTAGCTCTGTCTCCACTTTTGAGAGTTTAACTAATAGACCATGAGCAAGGCCGTGACCCCTAGAGGTGCCCACATCCAGCATCAAACATCTACTCCCTAGATGAGACCTGGAGCCACAGGAACAATCCGGCCACGTTCAGCCCAGACACTCCCGAGCACTGCCAGTGTTCTGGGCACTCCTCCTCTGCTTTTCAATTAGTCTCCTCCTGGGAGGTTCTACCCGCCCAGGCTCTGTGTATCCCCACGTGTACACACGCACACATCTACTTTCCCCGTTCACCAGTCGATGAACATTTGGGCTCCCAATCCCAGACTTGCAGCTCTACAACAAAGCTGTGACCATCAAGACAGTATGGTTCCGGCACAAGAACAGACACACACATCGATGGAACAGAATAGAGAACTCCAAAAGGGACCCACAATATATTGTCAACTAACGGTCAGCGAAGCAGGAAAGAATGTGCAACGGGAAAAAGCCAGTCTCTTCAACAAACGGCGCTGGGAAAACCAGACAGACGCGTGCAGAAGAACGGACCTGGACCATCTCCTCACGACACCCAGAAGTAAATTTACAAGGGATGGAAGACCTCGGTGTGAGACAGCAAACCACGACAGTCCCGGAGAAGAACACAGCCAGAGACCTCTCTGACCTCAGCCGCAGCAACTTCTTCCTACGTGCTGCTGGGGCCAGGCCAACCACGGCAAACATGAACTACTGCGACTTCATCCGGGTGAGACGCGTCCGCACAGCGCAGGAAACGAGCAACGGCGGCAGCCGGCAGCCCGGGGTGGGAGACGCGCCGAGCAGCCGATGAAGGGCTCGTGCCCAAACCCTGGAAGGCTGCGCTGAGACTCTCCTCGCCGCCTCTACTACCACACACTTCCCCCTTGGGACCGCTTTTGCTGCATCCCAAAGGTTTGCACAGTTGTGTGTTCGTTTTCATTTGTTTCTGTGTAGGTTTTCATTTCTTCCCTGATTTCTGGCTGACCCAGTCTCTCCGCGTTCGGCGGCTGACCTCGCGTGGCTGCCTTCACAGCACTGCACAGAAGCAGGCGTCACTCAGTCTGTTTGTACGTGTTGCGGCTGCTTTGTGACCCAGTACGTGACCTATTCTGGAGAATGTCCCGCGTGCACGTGAAGAGTGTGTATTCTGCTGTTTTTAGGACGCGATGTTCTGAATATGCCTGTCAGGACCGGCTGGTCCAGCGCGTCATTCAAAGCCGTTTTCTCCTTGTCGATTTTCTGTTTGGCACCTGTCCGCTGACGCAGTGCAACGTAAAAGCCCCTTTGATTACTACACTACCGGTCAGTTCCTCTCTGTTTGCTGCTGTGTTACGTATCTGGGCGCGCCCACATTGGGTGCATAAATATTCACCGTCATCCCATTGGTCTGCCCCTTTATGATGACTCTGTGCCCTTCCTCAGCTCTTGCTAGAGTCTGGTCTAAAGTTGCATTTGTCAGGGGTGCCTGGGGGGCTCAGTCATTGAGCGTCTGCCTTCGGCTCAGGTCATGATCCCAGGGTCCTGGGATGGAGCCCCGCATCGGGCTCTCTGCTCAGCGGGAAGCCTGCTTCTCCCTCTCTCGCTCCCCCTGCTTATACTCCCTCTCTCGCCGTCTCTGTCAAATGAATAAATAAAATCTTGAAAAAAAATGAAGTCTAGTTTGTCCGATGTCAGCGCTGCTACTCTGGCTCTCTCTTGACGTCCGTTTGCACGGTGACGACTTCTCTACCCCTCACGTTCCGTCTCCAGGCCTCTGGGCGTAGAAAGCATCTCCGGCAGGCAGCAGACAGACGGCTCTTGTTTTTCAAACCCATTCGGACACCTGGATTGTTGGATTGTTTGGTCCACGTACATTCAGAATAACTACTGATAGAATGTGTGTGGTGCCATTTTATTACTTGGCGCTGGTAACAAAGAGCCAAGACTTTAAGAACAGACATTCAGCTGTCTGATGTCTGTTTCGTTTCCCAGATTAGGGGAGTTTTCATCTATGATTTCCTCAAATAAATTTCTGCTCTCAGTTCTCTTCTTCTTGTGGGACTCCTATAATACGAACATTTTACATTGGATGGAGTCACTGAGCTCCCTGAGTCTAGTCTTAACTGCTAGACTTAAGCATGTTGCATAATTCTTTTTCTCTTTTGTTCAGTGTCAGTATTTTCCATTATTTTTATTTCTAGAGCACTAATGTCTTCCTCTGCTGCTTCTACAGTTTGTTGCACCAAACCTGTTTCCAATCTGTTTTTGCATTCTTTGTTTCTGACTCTTTTTAAGCTCTTTTGTCTGTGATCAGGGTCTCCTTGATGCCTTCTTTTCTCAAGTCCTGTGAGTATCAGTATGATCAGTAATTTAAGTTCTCTGTCAGGCATGTTTCTTCTATCTGCTTTGCTTAGATCTCTGGCCATGGTTTCATTTTGTTCCCTCATTTGGGACGAATTCCTCCATCTTGACATTCTGTCTAAGTCTCTGCCCTCTTCTCTGTATTAGAGAAGCCAGTTGTGTTTCTGGCTCTTGAAAGGAAAGGCTTCATGAAGAAGAGGTCATGTAGTGTTGGGGGCCCGGCACTTCAGGGAAGGGCTCAAAAAACAAACATTTTTTAAAAAGAAAGAAGAAATAAAAGGCATCCAACTGGAAAGGAGAAAGCAAAACTGTCTCTATTTGCAGATGATATATATGCAGAAATCTTTAAAGACTCCACCAAAAAACTATTAGAATATATATATTCAATGAAGTTGCAGGGTACAAAATTCACATACAGAAATCTGTTGTGTTTCTATACATTAGTAACAAAATAACTCAGAGAGAAATTAAGAAAGCAATCCTAAATGGCAAGATTTCATTTCTTTTGATGGCTGCATAGTATTCCATTGTGTATATATACCACATCTTCTTTATCCATTCATCTGTTGATGGACATCTAGGTTCTTTCCATAGTCTGGCTATTGTAGACATTGCTGCTATAAACATTCGGGTACACGTGCCCCTTCGGATCACTATGTTTGTATCTTTAGGGTAAATACCCAGTAGTGCAATTGCTGGGTCATAGGGTAGTTCTATTTTCAACATTTTGAGGAACCTCCATGCTGTTTTCCAGAGTGGTTGGACCAGCTTGCATTCCCACCAACAGTGGAGGAGGGTTCCCCTTTCTCCACATCCTCGCCAGCATCTGTCATTTGTGACAACGTGGTTGGAACTAGAGGGTATCATGCTGAGCGAAGTAAGTCAATCGGAGAAAGACAACTATCATATGATCTCCCTGATATAAGGAAGTGGAGATGGAACATGGGGGGTTTGGGGAGTAGGAAACGAATAAATGAAACAAGATGGGATCCGGAGGGAGACAAACCATAAGAGACTCTTAATCTCACAAAACAAACTGAGGGTTGCTGGGGCAAGGGGGGTCGGGAGAGGGTGTTGGGGTTTTGGATACTGGGGAGGGAATGTGCTACGGTGAGTGCTGTGAAGTGTGTAAACCTGATGATTCACAGACCTGTAACCCTGGGGATAAAAATACATTATATGTTTATAAAAAAATTAAAAAATTAATAAAACAATTTTTAAAAAAAAGAAAGAAAGCAATCCTATTCACAGTTGTACCTAAAAGAATAAAATACCTAGAAATACAATCACCCAAGGCAGTGAAAGATCGATACTCTGAAACTACAATCACCCAAGGCAGTGAAAGATCGATACTCTGAAACTAATGAAAGAAACTGACAACACAAATGGAAAGATTTATCATGCTCAGGGATTAGCAGGATGGATATTGTTAAAATATCCATACGACTCACAGTAATCTACAGGTTTAACGCAATTCCCTTTAAAATACTAATACTATGTTTCACAAAACCAGAACAAATAATCCTAAAATTGTGTGGACACAGAGACCCTGGTCAGACTTTCAGATTTCAAGATATACCATGACGACACAGTAAATCAAACGGTATGGCGTAGGCATGAGAACAGACACGTCAGCGGAACAGGACAGCGAGTCCAGAAACAACCCCCTGCTTATATATGGTCAGTTAACACCCTACAAAGCAGGCAAGAATACAGTGGAGGAAAGGGCGTCTCTTCAGTGACCGGTGTTGGGAACTGGGCCGCTGTCCTACAACACAGAAGTGAGCGCCACATGGACCAAGACCGACAGGTGAGACCCGAAGCCATAAACCCCGAAGAGTGAGACAGGAAGTCACCTCTTGGAAAGCAGCCTGAGAACATGTTCATGGACGCAGCTCCTCAGGGAAGGAAAACAGAAGCAAAAATGAACAGACGAGACGATGCTAAAATAAAAAGCTTTTGCACAACAAAGGAAACCATCCACGGAACAAAAAACGAACTTACTGGACTGGAGCCACTCCCGGCAAATAATAGATCCAATAAAGGGTTAACACCCGAAACATATAAAGAACTCATACAAATCAACAAAAATAATCCGATTAAAAATGGACAGATGACCGGAATGTTATTTTCAGAAGCTGGTGTACGGACGGCTCAGACACACATGGAACGGTGCTCAGCGTCCCCTGTCACTGGGGAGACGCAACTCAAATCCACAATGAGACATCGCCTCACACCTGTCAGAGTGCACAGTCCCGAAACGACAAGAAATAACAGGCATTGGCGAGGATCTGGAGAAAAGGGACCCCTCCTCCACTGTTGGCAGGAAGGTGGAAAACGGTACAGAGGTTCCTCAAAACATTAAAAACCACACAATCTAGTGTTTCCACTGCTGGTTATTTATTCAAAGAAAACAATAATGCTGGTACAGAAATGTACGTTTACTACAGTATTGGGTATGGGAGCAGCCTACGTGCCCGCCTGCGACGAACGGATAAAGAAGCTCACACATGGGCACACGCGCGTGCGCACAGGAACATCCTTTAGCCATGAAAGCTGAGATCTTGTCATCTGTGACTACAGGATGGACCTATACAGTATTCTGCCAAGTGAATTAAGTTAAAGACAAATACGTAATCTCACTTGTATGTGGAACCCGCCAGACAGAAAAAATGACCGAACCCAACAGAGGCACAGTCATAACTACGGAGGACCTGCGGTTTCCGGGGGGGGGGTGAAACAGGGACGGGGGTTCAGAGGTACAAATGTCCAGGCATACACAAACAAACCAGGCAATGAAAGGCGCGGCACAGGGAGCAGCAGCATTACAGGACGTCTGTGCGCTCACGGCGGCCCGAGCACGCTGCTGTGCACCTGCACCTCTGGGAACCTCACACGTCAGCCATACTATAAAAACCAAACATGTTTAAAAGTTAATTTTTTCAAAAATGAAAAAAAAATAGGTTTTCCTAATAGTTTACGTGGTAAATGCTGTCGGCAGACAGAGGCGATCTTCTTCTCTTCTTTCCCCTTGTCTAACTGACCTTCTGAGGGCCGGTCCTCACACCCACACACGTAACGTGCTGTCCACTTCTCGCTATCCGGCCTTATTTCCCTAACTATGCTGTTGTCACTGGCAGTTCTGTGACTCCTGGATCCCCATCTCTACACCCGCTTGAGCGCTCGAGAGCACAGTCAACGCCTTCAGTGCCGTGGACGTGCTGCCCTCGTTCTCTGAGCAGCTAGGCGGCCTGGATGCCCGCGGCCGTGCTGCACGGGGACCGAGTGCGCAGACGTATCTGAAAGCAAACAGGTGGCGGGGGGGGGGGGGGGGAGGAGGTTTCAGTAGAACCCCTCACCCCCGTCGTCCTTTTATATGTTCTTTCTACACAAAATACCGACCGTAAGACCTGAACGTCTGACTGTACACAAACCAAACGGAGGTTTAACCGTTCACATCACGCACAGCGTGGGGGCTCTTAAAGATCTTCCTAGTGCTTCTCCACACAGCCTTAACACGCGGTAGAGCTAGGAGCCAACAGCAGACAGGGTCGTCTCTGCTGACCGGTCATCCATGAGGCACTACCAGCAATTCTGAACTTTGCTGTTTAAAAAGCATCTTGACATTTGGGGGATTTTGTTGCTATTTTAGGCAACAAGAGTCCTGGAGTGTTCGGTTCAGTCCTGGACCCCCAACACCACCACTCCTGAGTTAGGATGGGTGTTGGCTGGGAGAGAGCGAGCCACATGCTGGGCTTGTCCCCTTTACCTGCCGAGAGGCCACCAACCTGACACGGTCACCCTTGTATAGCCACTGTACGCACAAAAAAATGCCCCAAACCACCCAAACCATGTCTTCAGTGACCCTCTGGGTTTACCTGGGGAAATAAAAGGCACTTTCTGTCAGAGCTCCCTGGGGGGCTCCTGTGTCGGAGGAGCCCCGAGAAACGGACGAAGGAGCCCTCGGCTTGAGATCGTATCTCAGAAGACAGGTCGCAGCGGTGGCGTGTGTAGGCAGAATGAGACCACCGACATCATCTAGTCTTACCCCTTCTTTCCAGAGACAGCAAAGCTTAGGTGGCTTCTCTGTGTGCCGCAAAGCCCGAGTCTCCAGGTTGTGTGGAACTGGGGACCCACTCATGCCTCCGTCTCTGCTAACCCGAAACCAAAGCCTCACAGTTGCGTCGCGTCACCCCAGCGGCCACAAGTGGCACGTGCTCAGAGATTTAAGTGAATGATACAGAATTTGGAACATTAAATTTTTTGAAGACCCAATAACCAGAGAAACTAATTCCTCTTGGAAAAATCAGAATCAACAGTTCATTCTCCAAAAGTCTGCCTTACTACTTTGTATCCTGGAACAGGAATCAGCAAACCATGACCTTGGGGCCAAATCCAGGGACTGTCTCTAGAACCCCAAAGCTAAAAATAGCGTTTATCCTTCTAAATAGTTCAAAAGGCTAATAGAACGGTGTTTGTGATAAGGAAGTTACACAAGGCGCCGGGGCGCAGTGCACTCACCTGAGAGCTGCCGGCGACACAGACGACCTCCAGCCACTGCAGAAACCGGCGGAAGCCCGCGGAGCTGCTGCCCAGATGCGGCCCCGCTTGGCCCGTCTTTGTTACCTCGCAGGCCCGAGTACCCACGACGACCCACGACTGCGTCTGACCAGAAGCCCCGGGGTCTGTGCGAGGGCAGAGGAGGTCCAGGTCTCCCTGGGGCCGCCCTGATGCACCATCTCGGGGCGGCCCTAACCTTCCCTTCGCAAGGCCGAGGGCGAGCACTGCCCGGCGCATGGCTCTCGTCAGGCGTGCAGCGGCCCCGCCGCCGAGGAACACGCACACGCGGCTCCTTCCCGCCCGCCGCGTCCTCGCCCTTCCTGCCGCTCCCTTCTCTGCTGGGTTTCCCTACCGCGCCCCGGCCCGAGCGTGACCCAGGCCTCGCGGGCCGCCGAGCTCGGAGTTCTCCCCGGTCCCCGCTGTCTCCCTGATCCTCCTGCTGCGTCCGGACATCCGTCCCGTGTCGGGGCTCCGGGGCCCCGACGGCGGGTCACTGGGGTCCGTAAGTTCGGCCACAGGACGCAGCGCGCACCGGGCTCGCCGGACCTTCCGCACGTTCATCCCCGCGGCGGCCGCGACCGGGCCGGCTCGGGGTCAGTCGCCTCCGGACGGGCCGCACCCGCGGGCTCTGTCCCGCTCGGGGGGCTCGGGCGCCGCCTGCTCGCGCCCCGAGAACAGCGGGACGAGGAGGAGACCGGCCTCCCCCGCTTCCTGGGGCCGGGCCCGCTGCGCGCTCCACGCGGGAACGGACCCCGGCCGGGCCGCCCTTCTCGTCGGCCGGGGAAGACCCGGAGCGAACCGCAGCCCCCAGGCAGCGGCGGAAGCTGCTGTCCCCCGCGTGTGCCGCAGGCGCCGTCCGTCCCGCGCGCTCGGCGCCCGCCCTGCACCTGCTCCGCGCGGCCTCGGGCTCCGGCCCCCGCGCGCGCCCCCGCCCCTCCCCAGGTGCACGGGCCGCCCGCCGGCGCGCCCAGGACCTTGCGCGGGGCACGACCCCACAGGCAGACGACCCCGCGGCCACCGAGCCGACGCTCGGCGCGCCCGGGAAGCCACCGTGGGTCGGGGAGCGCGGGCGCCGCGTGCGGGTCCCGCGTTCTCACCGCAGATGCCGGCTAAGCCCCGGGACGCGCGCAGGCGCCGCCGGTGTCCTCGTGCGCACCACCTGCGCCCGATAACATTGGCGGGTGCTCATGGCTTCCACCTGCTCCTGATAACCAATCGGCCGAAGGTAGGTCCACCTGCCACCGCCTTCCACGAGACGAGCCTGCAGGACCCTCGGATCCTGGGCCGCAGGCCGGGCTTCTGCGCTTCTCGGGCGCCAGGGTGCCGTGGGCCGGAGAAGCCGCAGCCCAGTGCCCACACGCGGGCTCCCCGCCACTCGGCTGACGGGAGGCGTTTGCATTCGTGCTTCCTTTGTCCCCAAATCTACCAAGAATCTGTACACTTGCAGCAAATGTGAACAAATATATTTAGATATATTTAAAAGAATTAAAAAAAAACATTTCACAAAACATTTGTTGCCATAGGAATTTTTTAAGCAATAAATGCCCACATCAAAATTTAAACATCGTTCAAAGTATGATTATCCGTACTCGTAAGTAATGCAACAAATTATGTAAACAGAGTGAGATACATTTCCCGTGTCCCTGCGGGAGTCACTCCTTCCTGGGGTGGAAGCCGTCCCAGACAGTGTTCCAGGGACCAATTAAGAAACTGCTATTTTCAGAGCAACAAAAATAAAAGCTTTTATTTGTTCATTTGAATATAAAACAGGCGTTATCACAGATGTACAAAGCTTACCGGTGGTTTAACATACGAGAAGGTTGCCGTCCTTTGCACATAAAAATTTTGTTTGAAACCGTGATTGGTTGAGTACATGAATTTCTCTAACCAGTCACACACTCTATGAAATAACGCTGCTAACATTCAACTGATAAAAGGGGCAGTTTCCCTTGGGTAAAGTGTCAAGCAGGATTAAATATACATAATAAACAAGCACCATGAGGAAGCCGCCCTGTTGGGTTAGGTCTGTGTTTCAGTGCTCATTGTATACCCTTCTTTGTGCAAGTTGACCACACGGTTTTGTCTGACTTCAAAAGCACAAGGTCACAAGACAAACATTGTTGCATTCCCAGGAATGATTTATCTACGGCACAACTTCGAACACCGAACAATCCGTCTTTATTGCTGAATATTTCCTTCTTGCACAAACAACCTCCGATCCCAGCCCCCAACCCTCTGGACCTCAACGCTAGCATGAGAGATGACAGGACGTCCCTAACCACTTTCACGACCGCCCCCCCTTGCCCATGAAGCTGACTTGGTGAAGGTGAAGGTCATACTTGGAAGTGATAACCTGATTTGTTGTTTGCTTCTGACGTCAGCTGGGCCTCACGATTATCCTGTAGCTGGTTTCCTAGTCAGTGTCTTACCTGACACCGCAAACCTCCTTCCCCTTAACCTAGGTGGGTGTGTGTAAGAAAACGTCTTTTCCTGGGTGTGGTGGGGTTTCTTCCCCTTCGGAAGCAGAAGACTGTAGGAATGGGTACCTGACACGTGTAGAGAACGATTCACACACGGTGACGAACTCAAACAATATTTTAAAAACCAAATAATTTGTGGAGATGGAAGGATGCACCCACATGCAGACAAATTAAAAAAAAAAAGCCACTTAAAATTTTTAAAAAACAGCCTTGGATCTCGGAAGTCAAACAAAACTCTGTTTTAGCAAAGGGCTTACTGCTGGTGCAGACGGCAAAGGCAGATGGAGACGTTGCCTACGGTATAACGAAAAAGACTCTAAGGTTTGCCCAGCAACAATCTCGGTCATGCACTTCCAGCAACAAGGGCCACTGCAGGGTCATAGTGGAGCATTTACAAGAGAAATCGCGTGTGGACAGTGGGTACCTCTTCTGGGCTGGACACAGAGGGGCCAACTTGGTCGAGGCGCGTACAGATGAGACGTGGAAGCCGGAAGGCATGTGTGGGACAGAAATCAGAGACGTGTTGTCCACAGGGGGCGGAACGAAGGCCGCCAGGAGGCTTTCTTGCTCCGGCCGGTGGCTCCATGAGGAGTTCCTGGGCAGCTCAGGAGGGGTGCCTGCAGGTTCTGCTCACGCCGGGCGGGGGAGCCCCACAGAGCTGGCCGAGGGGACGGTCTCCGCTGTGAGTCTTTTCCCTTAAAGCTGTTCTGGACAGTCTGTCCACTCCGGACGACGGCCGTCCGAGGGGAATCGACGCAACCCGGTGCAAACAACCACGGAAGAGCATTCCTTTCCATACCAAGACCAAAAAGGGTGACGTGAACAAAAATGATGAAGAACAAGGAATTCTCGCAGCTAAGAGAACAGTGGCACTCACCACCTGCCTTCCCTGATGCCCGCTCAGTGCCGCAAGCGCGCACCGGCACAGACCGCTCACCGTTGCCCCCACGGCAAAGGGAAAATAGTGCACGTTTAGCCTCCGATTCCTTCCCCATCTCTGAGATGGCAACAACTTCACTTGCTGGTCTCTGGTTCTGGAAGAAACAGGCAGACCGGGCTACAGGCAATCCGGGATTGCTCGTGTCAGCAAAGTGGGTGTGAGACAATCTCGCTTTATCTACAGTACAGTGAGGGGAACACCATGCAAGTGACAGGTTCTGCATTTTAAACTTTAAAATCTCCTTTGTTCATTAGTGAATTTATATTTCATATATATATATTTGTTGTGATACTATCCACGCAAGATAATACAACACTTTTTTTATATTAGCAAACATTACAAGACTTTAATGTTCTTGAATGTTTTTCTCTTTTATACTTCTAAAGAGATCAAAATAAATTAAACGTTTTGTACATAATTACATGTGAAGAAGTTAACTTATTTTATCTTTTTAGTTTAGTACAAAGATATCTGCAAGATAGTTGCCGAAATACACCTTATTTATAGTTTCTCTCACTCTACGCTAACTTCAAAGGCCCATGTCAGCCTTTGCTTCTCCGGCACACTTCTGACAAAGAAAGCTGCTAAAGTCTAATTGGAAGGTGCTATTTGGAAGGTTTTCTCGTACCTCAACAAACTTTCCTAAAAGGATGAAATCTAACAATGGCTTAAATTAGTAACAAAGTCCATGTCATTAAGATTCCATGACACATTAAACAGAGAAAACAATTCTTTGTCACACTACATGAATTGTTTAAAAGAACCCGTCTGGAGGGCAGAATATTTTTTTAATTGCTATTTTGGCTTAACAAAATACCACATTTACGAAGAAAGCACTTATTATCCAATAATTAAAAACAAAAAGAAAAGAAAGTTTTTGAAACGGGTTTTTCCAACAAACCGAAGGCAGTAATCCAAAGTCCTTCTGAGCAAGCCTCAGCGGTAAACGCACATCCCACATTTCACCCCATGCCGATCAGGACCGCTATGGACAGTCGCACCCCCGCGCGAACAAAGGCTCCATTCCCGTGAATGTCGCCCCCATGTCTGCAAACTTTAGTGACACTGAGCGGAACGGTTACTCTCCTAGAAAAGTCTGCGGGAGCCGGAGACGACACTACATGTTGTAGGCCACGTAGATGGGATCGAGCTGGTCGGCCAGAAACCCGTCTCGCAGGTGCATGCGCTGCTTCTCTCCCCGGGAGTTGATGGGGATGACGCCGATGTCCACCACGACCACGACCCCCACCACCAGGTAGTGCTCCTCCAGAACCACATTGGTCACCAGGGGCACCAGGTCCAAGGCTTCCTGCTCTGACCCATCAAGCTCAACCACGACCACCAACAAATTAGTCCAGGTGAACACCGCGCTGCAAGACAGAGAAAACCGTCACTAGCCGTGAGGCATTTCTGCCACAACTGTGTTTGCTTTCCGGCAAGTTCCCCCGGTTCTTTCCTGACCTGCCTGCGCACTGACGGTCTCTCTGAGCCCGTGGCCGTTAGCTCACTAAGTGGCCGCACTCACTCCCGTGGGCAGCGCTTCCTAGCGGCCGGCGCTCATGGTGGCTGCCGTGCACGCAGGGGGTCTCCGTGCCGGCAGCACCCTGACAGCTGTGGCCGTGGGGCACGGGGTGCCAGGACACCCCAGGCACCCCCCCTTGTGTGCATGGGGCCCCTCAGGTGCAGTCCTGTCCTCGGGCGTGTCAGCGGATAGCGGGCACAGGCGGCAGAGCAGCGGGGGTTTTGGGGCCCGTCCTGACCTCCCTCTGCCACAGCAGGAGGGGACGTCACGGGAGGGAGAGAAAGATGGACTGCCGCCAGCTCGGTGTCCGGCGGACCATGGGCCCCGGTCACACTGGGGCAGACCCCCAGTCAGCTGCAGATGTGGGGGCCCAGCAGCGGACTGCACCGCAGCACTCGGTCTGGGAGGGGTGTCCGGCAGGGGGAAGGGGACTGAGCGGGCAGAAGTTCCTCGAGAAGGTCAGCGACTCACCCAGAAGCACCGGGAGATTGGGTCTGGCCAATGTGTGGGAGCCTAAGCCGCCTGCAGTTTCTAGGCTGGTCTGGAAACGGGTGGTTACAGGCCCTTAGTAGGCATTGCTCCTGGTGCCCGTGGTCCGCGGGCTGGTGGGGGGCGGTGGGCGGGGGAGGCCTGTCGGTGGCCGGGCTCCAGCGGCCTGCAGTGGGCCGCGGGCAGGAAGGGCCCAGGGGGCAGCAAGTGTTTGGGAAACGCACTACCGTTCCCTACGACCGTATGCTTAGGTCTGGTCAGAAAAAAGCACACGTTTTGTTTAGTGTGACCCGTACACACGTCAGCATGGAAGGGAAATTCTGGAGAATGGGTTCAACAGACGACTGCTCCCGGAGTTGGCTGTGACGAGCGTGCAGCTCAGCAAGGGTCCTGCAAAGGCCCGTTCCCAGGACGTGCTGGTGCCACGTTCCCGTACTAGGGCCTTTATGACACGACAACATTGCTCCGTGTGGCCCAAGTGAGCCCACACTGGGTTTGGGACATCACAGATGTTATATCATAGCAGCCACCTGGGGTATAACTTTATTACAGCGTCTGACGCTTACGGCACAGTATCAAGAGTCGGGTTTCTGCGTCTGATGGAGGAGGGGGTTTGCCAGGGAGCCACGGGCTGGACGGGCGTCGTCCTCCCAGGGCCAGAGATGGCGGACACTGGGGACAGCGGATGAGAAGGCGGGGTCTGGCCCGGATGAGGTTAGCTGGCCCGCGCCTCCGTGAAACAGCCCCACGGAGGGACGCAAGCGTCCGCCCTCGCCGTGGAGTGAGTCACTGAGCAGGTGCCTGGAGGGGGAGCCCAGGCGGGGCCGGTGGGGAGAGAAGGAGCAGGAACAAGAGGTTCAGCGGGGCGGTCTCCGACGGACAGGGCCCCGCGGGACGGAACCGTGGGTGCGCGTGTGGAGGCGAGGTGAGTGTGACACCCCACGTGCCTCGGCTACTGGGCCACGGGGCAGGGGCCACAGCAGGGCTTAGAACACACCCCAGGGGGCGGCAGGGAGCCCCCGTCACAGACCCCGAAGGTGGAAACAGCCCTCTGCCACCAGAGGGAAATGCTTGCGGCAGAATGAGCCCAGGAGGCGTCGAGCTAGTGGCGCGGAGACAGAGCTAGCCTGTGCCGTCCCTGCGCGCCTGTCTCCAGGGGCCCGGCTCCTGTCCACACTCACGTGCACAGGCGGCTCCTGCAGCCTCCGGGTGAGAGGACAGCGCCGCGTTGGAAGCATGGGGCCGCGCGGGGCTCGCCAGCGCGCTGTCTCTTCCACGCGGCTGAGCCGCCGTCAAAGGCCGCAGATACCTGCCTGTTATCAGCTCCCAAGGGGCAGTAAAGGACTCAGGCTCTCGTCCCCACCAGGAGGGACTGCTCGGGGGACATTCTGGCACGTGGCTCCCTTGGCTGCTGAGCCCGAGAGCACATGGGTCCCGGCAGCTCTGGGGCCAAGTGGACCAGTGAACCTACAGCAGAGGGCACAGAGCCACTCTGCACCAGCGTCCTGCACCACGGCCACTGTGCATGGCCCTGCAAGGCCCCCAGGCCAGCCCCATGCAGCAGGAGGCAGGAAGCTGTGCTCTGGGACAGCAAGCCCCACATCCCCGAGGGCCCTGCCTGCCTGGTTACTGGCCTCTGGCAGTACCTCGGGTGGGTCCTGTCCTCCACATCTCAGCCTTCCCCTGTGGGAACCGGTCACAGCTCCCAGCGTGACAGGCGTCCATGGGGTGCGCCCATGTTTCAGGGCCTGCTTGTGTGTGTGTGTGTGCGTCGCACATCCGTCCAGCTCTCAGAAACAAGACATAAACAGCGACAACCTGGTCTCCTAGGCCTCGCCCCCCAGGGGTCAGTACCATGTCCTCCAGGAACACGTGGGACACGGCCTGCAGGCTGACAGTGCCCCGTTCTGGCCAAGCTCTTGATCCCAGAGCTAGTGGAGCACAAACCCCTGCTCGCCCGCACGGCGCCCCCAGACTCCCGTCACGCCCGCCGCACTCACCACTCCGTGACGCTCTTGTGGGCTCGGATGACCGAGGTCTCGATGTCGATCGGGTGGTACCGCATGCCTCGCAGCTCCATGGCTTCGTCCAGCGCGCCCACCACGTACAGGGCGTCGTGGCGCTCTGCGGGGGCGGGGAACGCATGTGAGCCTCAGCACAACGCGGCTGCGTCGTGAGGACTGAAGGTTACACCACTCGAGTCGGGCATGGTGGCTGAGGAACGGGGTCGCTGAGCTCCGGCGGCTGGTCTCTCATGGGTCCGGCCACCAGGACCACCCGGGCCCCAAGGACACCTGCTGGGCCGGCTGTGCACCGTGGCACCCCGGGGCCCGTGCGCATCCCGCCCCGGTCCTGCACACCAGGACATGGTCTCCTACTCCTCTGGGGCCCCTCCGCCCCATGGGCGCCGCCGGCGGACACCGTGCTCTCCCGGAGCCGCAGGTCAGCGCGCAGCACGGCCTGAACCAAACCCTGTACCCTCGGACGGCATCCCACGAGGTTGGAGCTGCTAGAAATCAGCTCCGAGTGGGACGAACGAACAGTCTCTGGTAGTGTCCACGAACAGAGACCCCTTAGCTCACACAGTCCCTCATGTACACCTTGGACAATGACAACGGGACGTTGCTCCATCTTCCCTTAAAGCTAAGGAAACCCTTCGTCTTTAGGGTAGTAGGTGTATCGAGAAGAGTCTGAAAGACGTAATCGGCAGACAGAAGACCGGGAATCGCTCCAGTCTGAGTCGGATGAGACCAAGACGTTGATTTGCTGGTTTCCACTACTGCGGCAGGCATCCCACCTCTGGGGGTCCCCGAAGGGAGGCTCTGGGGGTCCCCGAAGTGAGGAAACGGCAGCTGTGCTGTCCCAGAGCCCCCGAGTCCGGCGGGACGGGACCCTTCCCTCCTCCTCGGGGTCTGGATCACCACGGCCCTGGCTCGCTGGGTACTTCACAGGAATCCCAGAGACCACGCTCAAATAAAAGTCTATGATTTTCCCAAATTGCCGATGTGACGCCAAAATATTTTTGTGTTTTCCCCTAAACATGCCAGTTCAGCCAGGTTCAAGCCCCTTGAGCACCGCACCATCTGAAATAACGGAGTCCCACCTCTCCGCTGAGCGGCACTGGGAGCTCAGACTTCCCCTGCACGGAGGCCTTTGTGTTTGCACCTTCTAGAACTCTCCTGCCCGGCACCAGCCCCATTCGGAGGAGGCAGCCTACACCCGCCGGCCTGAGGTCTGAGCGCCTCCCTACCTCCCTTTCCTGACCAGCCAGGCCCGGGACTGTCCCCACAGAGGGCAGTGAGCGTGCCCCTGCGGCCACTGTCCAGCCTGGGTCTCGGGCGGCCCTCGGTGGGACGGGTGGGTGAGGGGCCCATCCGCTGCATGGAGCAGCGTCCTGGCTCCTGTCCCTGGTTTAAACCTGTCCTCGGCCCCAGGACAGTGCAGAGTCTGGGACATGTGGCTTTGGCGTGTGGACTCCTGCTGACCCTCCCCTCCTTCCCGCTCAGCTGCATCCCCGGTGCCGGGCAGCACGCGCACACAGCGCGCTCTTGGGGCTGGGGCCCGGCCTCTTACCTCCGTTTGCGTCTGTGAGCTCCGTCCTCCGCAGGAACCCCAAGTAGCCTGTCCGTGCCCAGACTGTCTGCGTGTCTCCAAAACTCAACCTTGAGTTGAAGTGGTCTGACTGGAGGGACTCGTCTCCGTAAATGGTGAAGTAGCCACTGGCGTTGTGGGCGCTGTGAACCCAGATCTGCCAAGGAAGCGACAGAGCCAGGAGCTCGCTTGGGGGGTCTGCGGTGACCCCACGCAACGCCACCGCTCCTCCTGGACAAGAGCCACTAAGCAGACAGTAACGCTGTCTGCCTCGCGAGGAACCCATGAAAACGCCCAGAGGGTTTTTAAAGTGAACACAGCAAATGTGTCTGCCACTGGGCACCCGCAGCCTCCCGGGCACCCCACGTCAGCAGAGACAGAAGCAACACGGTCCACGGGCAGATGGAACCCATTCCCGCTCCCCTGCACACAGTCTTCTCGGTAAGACACAGCCCCGGTCAGAAAACAACAGTGAGGGGGCTCCTGCTCAGGCGCCCAGGGCAGCGCGCCATCCTCCCCGGTCTCATCTGGGAAAGCGTCCCCGAATGAGGCTTCCATGGAATTCCGTCACCTCCGCTCTGATCTCCACCTGTGACCCAGAACGTGGAATGAAGGGCCACGCCCCAGCCTGCAGAGAAATGGAGCCTGGGCAGCGCCCGGCACTCACAATGCCCTCCAGAAATAGGCGCCAGGCCGCCGGGAGAAGCGTCCCCTGAAGGAGGCCGAGCCACGAGGTCACCGGAGTGTCCCGTGCACAGCGGAGTGACTGGACACTCGTCCGCGTGACAGGGCAGTGACCAGTCCCCCAGCAACATCATCGCATCCCCTCGCCGCACTCCCTGAGCCGCACTGTCCTCCCGGGCCTCACTCACGTCACAGCCGCAGCCTGTGCCTCTCCATCCCCTCACCACTCACCCCTGAGCACCTCCTCCCCTCTGCCAACCGCCAGCTGCTTCCCTATGTGTTGAGCGGTGGGGTTTCTAATGGGGCGTCAGCTACTACGGGGCAGGTCTGGAGGGAGGCAGGGAAACCGACCACACAGCGCTGGTGGCCCTGCAGCCAGGAGACCGGCTGCCCAGCGCACACGGAGGGCTCAGCCTCGGAGAGAGCGGGAGGGAAGGAGAGGGTGTTGGCACCCTTCCCCGACGTCCTCTCCGTCCTCCATGGCCAGCTGAGCCGGGCGGTGGCAGATCGGGACGGTGGGTCGGCCGGGAAAGGTCTCCTGGTGCACATGAGCGAGCGGAAGGGCTTCTGACCACAGAAAACACCCGTCGTTCCCGACCCCGCTAGCTACGGAAACGGACACGCTAGGACCCTAGGCTGCGGCCGTGAGCTCCGTGCCCACTGCTCCAGCCCCTCCCAGACGAATTCTGGGCAGCAACGGCCAGGACACAGGCAATGCGAGAGCCTCGACATGAGGAACCTCAGTCCACGTTGTTTTCTCCCCCAGTTCTTCGAAGAGACCGTCCGGGCTTCCTTACGGAGAGCCACTCTCTAACCCGAACTCGCACAACTCCTCGAAGCAGTAGAGCTCATTTCCGGCCACTTTCCGGCCAGCCCGTGGCGACCCACCCAATCCGGTGGCATGCACAGTGGCTTAGCGGTGCCAGAGGGGTTTGCTGGTGTCGGCAGGGCCGGGAGCGGACAGCAGGAGGGCAGACCTGGTCTCAGAGGCTCCGTCTCTGAGGACGGCCCATCCTTACCTCATCCAGACACCCCACACCTCACCCGGGGGGGCCCAGGTCCTGCCTCACCGGGGGGGGGCCCCCGTGGCTCACGTCTCCCAGGGGCCCCTCGTAACTCACCTCACCCAGGTGGGAGTCGCCCAACGGTCCTTTCGTTTCTGGATTCGCAATTATGATCCGAACCCCTGGAAGTATCTATGTGGGAAAGGAGGACGCTCTGGTCAGTGGATATGGAGGTACGTGCTGTGCACCAGTTGGCCTTGACCTGACCTTCAGGGTTAGAAAGTACCACGGCTTTAAATCGAAATCCCCTGCCGCAGCATGATGTAATCGCCACGCGGCAACGGCGTCTTACCGCATTTGTTACTACGGTGACGGAGACCGTGCTACTGTGACCTTCACATCAAGCCCCTGAATCAGAACAGCATAAATGATGCAACTCAGCTGGAGAGGCAGCTTCAGGCCTCTCAGCGGATTTTCCAGGCACAGTCAACACTGCGCGGCAGCATGGGACGCCAGCGTGGAGGCGGCCTGCGGTCGGCGCGGGGTGAGGACGTCGCGGGTCAGGCTGCAGAGACCCGTGTGCCCTGAAAGCGCAGGTGGGCACGCACGGCTCCACGCAGGGACGGGGGAGAGCCGGCACGTCCCGCCGTGTTCTGACCTGAAGACCCGTCCAGCTCTCACCCTTGGTCACCTTCCACACCCTCCTGCACTCAGCGTCTTGTCTCTGAGTGTTCGCATCAAGCGTTTCCTTCTCGACGGAAGTTTGGCTTGGAAAGTCTGAATTTCACTAAAACCATGTGTGTATGGCAGCAAAAGCTGGTTCTGCAAATTTAGAAGACCACCCGTGTGCAGCCAATGGGAAGCACTAGATCCGGCAAAACACTGGTGGTGAGAGGTCCGGTCCTGTCCCTTTCCCGCCCGTTCAGACTGACGTGTGGCGTGACAGCTCTGGTCCCTCCGTCCCGCTAACGGCTGGCGTAGGGCGGGCAAGCCCGACGTCCTCACCTCAGAACCAGCTTCGTACTAAGAACTCTAAGTGGAGCTCATGAAGACGGAGATTATAAACGGTCCAGAAGCGACACAAGGCACTTCTGGAATTACTCCAGTTGGAGGACAGACAGGACAACCGGGGCCAAAAAGAGGACAAAGTCTTCACTTAGCCGTAAATACACGTCCTGCCCTCTAACCCACATAAAAAAACACATCCACTGTGACAGGAACTACACTGTCCCCTGACCACCCGTCTTCGTTCACTTTCACAGCAATCGGTACCGGCTTTTTCCCCCCCAGGCCCAGGACATTCAGAACTAATACAGCGTTTCCAACTCTCTTTCAGCCAGTGTGACTGCGTGACCAGGTTCTGGCCGGTGGTATAAAAGTGGGTGCAAGGCAGCTTGGGAGCCTTGCTGAGCTCTGTGCCTGCAGTTTCCTGCTTCTGCTGCGGCTGGAATGTGGAAGTGATGGCTGGAGCTGGAGCAGCCACTTCCGACCCTGAGGCACCCTTGGGAATGGAATCCGTGCAAACTCAAGTAAGACAGAAAGGGGCGGGAACCCTGGAGTTTTCATGATTTCTTTCATGTGAGAGGAAAAAAACCACTAACTTGTTTAAAACACGGTTGTTGGAGTTTCTGGACTCATGGCCAAACCCAGTTCTGAAATGTTACATTTAAGAAAGCTTTTTGGAGAAAATATTCTATAAAATGGATTTCTTAAAATGTCAAAGCCCATACATGCTGAGCCTGAGACTTCTGCAGAAACACACCTTTCTCCCGTCAGCACTTACTTTTCCTGATTCCATGAGGGGTAGGCTGTGAGGAGAGCCTCTCTCCACCAAGCGGACCCTGCAAACAGAGAGAGAAGGTGTGATGACGTGCGTGCTCGGGAGCCGACGGTGCCCTTTCCCCATAGTCTGCACCTGCTCGGGGCCGGGCGGGGGAACGTTTGGCCGGCTGGCGAGCGCCGTCCCACGCAAAGACAGCTCCGAAACCAAAGAAGAAGTGGTCCAGCAGCAGATGGCTGCTGAGCTCTGGTGGGGAGACAGAGAGAGACACGGGACAGGCCAGAGAGACAGAGGCCATGCCCCAGCCACCAAGCCTGCACAACAGCTAGGGAAATGATTCCGCACCCAGAGGAAGCAGGATTGGACTCAGCACTTGCAGAAAAGGACAGCAGTTAATGTCCCGCCCCAGCTCTGAGCCCGGGCCGGCTGTGGGGACCGCGCTGCCCAGGAATGAGGCGACAGGAGGCCAGGTCGGGGGCTGCAGGAATCTGGCGGGAGTGTCTGGGCCCCAGGGGGACAGGACCAGCCAACTCAGATAGCAAACACTTCTTTCAGAAAAGAAACTCTTTTCCATTAAAGCAATACTTAATGGTGATTTAATCTTAAGAACTGTGGGCGGGGCGCCTGGGTGGCTCAGTGGGTTAAGCCTCTGCCTTCGGCTCAGGTCATGATCTCAGGGTCCTGGGATCGAGCCCCACATCGGGCTCTCTGCTCAGCAGGGAGCCTGCTTCCCTCTCTCTCTCTGCCTGCTGCTCCCCCTGCTCACGCTCTCTCTCTAGTAAGTAATAAAATCTTAAAAACAACAATAGAGAACTGCAATGTTGGTGTGATCACAGCCAGAGCTGGTTAAACCCTTCCCACCATTTTTCCTAAGTGCCTGGTCCCTCTCAGCCCCCGTACAGTGGGCTGCGATGCTGTTCACTCATCTAAAGGACATTTTTTTCTTGGAGGAGAGTGAGGCACAGGAGAATGTGGCCGACACTGCAGAGTTGGGGGCAGGAGAGGGGGGATGTCGTGTGTCTCTGTGCCCACAGAGAAGGGGAGCTGGGCATGCCTGCCCCCACCAGCGACCCTCCTCCTAACTTGCAAGTACCCCAGAGACAGAGGGGGGCAGGGGAGAGGCGCCGGGGTGCCGCAGGAGCAAGTGTGCGGGCCGGAGGGGCCTCCAGGCCCCGGATGCAGTGCCTTCTGCTGCTGCGGGTTGGAGCTGCGTGGGCTGAGTCGTGCCGCAAGCATGCTGGTGCGGGCAGGAGTGGAGGACGGACACCAACCCTTAGGCAGCCCCCGGGAGGGGGAGCGAGGGCCAGACCGGTGCCAGCAGTGACCCGGTGAGGCGGAAAACTCACTATTCCAATTTGGGACCTGACAGGAACCGCTTGGATCTCTGGTGTTTGTCTTAAGGGAGACCTTGATGCTAATGGTGGGAGACGAGCGGTCATCCAAGAAAAACAGCCTGGACCTCAGGCACGGTTCTAGAATATGCCGTCAGGCCCAATGACGTTAACCTCCAAAGCCAGCGGCGTGTGTGGTCATCCAGAACTGCGGGATGCAGACCCTCCTGGGTCCAGGCAGGCCGTGCCAGGACTCAGGGCTGCCTTCGCAACAGCACCGAGGGCCCGAGCCCCGGCCTCGCTGCAGCACACAGCAGACAGACGCACCGCTCTCGCGGGGTCGGAAGTCCGGGCCTCAGTGCCGAGTGAGCGCCAGGTGACGTGGACGCGCCTGTGTCTGGCGGCTCCTGCCCAACAGTGGCGTCTGGACAGCAGTAATTTGCTGCACAGGGAGAAAGCCACAGGGCCGTGCGGCCACACTGGGCAGAAAGTCAGGAGTGGGCAGGCGGTGGAGAGAAGGATGGGTAAGGAGCACGGGCCAAGCAGGCGCAGCCCGGTCTCTGCGGGGGCAGGGCTGCTGTCCGCGGTCCACAGCTGGCCGTACCCAGGGCAGGTGCCCCCCAAGGCGAAGGGTCAGGCTGGGGAGCACCGCTCTGAGCCAAACAGGACGGCTGTCTCAGACACACGTCCCTTCTGCCTGCTGTGCGTGCACAGCCGTTGCTCCTTGAGGCCGTCGGAAAGCCCTGCCGGCACTTAGGACGGCCCCAGCAGCTCTGTCCACTGTATCAGGACCGTGAGCACGTTGGAGAGGACATCCTGGTGTCAAGGGTGGAACCAGAACATGGAGGGCAATGTCCCTGGACGCTGGCCTCGGGGGCTCAGGACCTCCCTCCCTGCAGGCTTCCACCCGGGCCCGGGCCTGACCGG
The DNA here is from genome assembly GCF_922984935.1 of Meles meles. Classification (NCBI taxonomy): domain Eukaryota; kingdom Metazoa; phylum Chordata; class Mammalia; order Carnivora; family Mustelidae; genus Meles; species Meles meles. The sequence continues at coordinate 150,088,015 of NC_060072.1, read as the reverse complement.
TCGGAGGGGACAGCACAGGGCAGGTGCTCCTCCCTGAGTGGGGCTCCTGGCCGCACACACACGCCAGCCTCCCCTGCCCTCGTCCTGCTCGAAGGGACTGGTGTCCCGTCCTTCCCGTCTGATCCGAAAGGAGGGACCTCGTCCCACACGGAGGCTGGTCCGCGAGAGTGTCTCCTCTGGCCAGTATGGAAACGGTGTTCTGTGTCCGAGCCCCACGGGAGCAGGGACAGGGTGCTGGCGTCGCTCACGAGCAAGCCACAAATGCCACGTAAGACTGCCCTGCATCCACGTGGGAGGAGGAACATCCAGAGAGTGACCAAACCCAACCCAGCCCTTCCGGGACCAACAGGCAGAGCCGTCTCCTGAACATGCTGGATCTGCGTTTGCAACACGCGCGGGAAGGATGGTTTCCTGCGCTTGCGGAGATGAACAGAGACACACGGTGAGCTAGAAGGGCGGCCTGTGTGGGTGCAGCCCTGCTCAGTCTCCGACTGCCTCGGCATGGGAGGGCACCGCCCACGGGGCCGGCTGGCGTCGGGTCGGAGGAGCCCTGCATGCCCGTGGGCCCCCGCCTGCCGCCTGTGGCCGTGGGGCTGCTGTGGGCACTGCCTCTCCCAGTGGTCTGGAAGGTTACATCCACACGGCAGCACATGCCGGGGTTGTGGGGACAGGCTGTCTGCCAGCGAGCGGCTTGGCTCCCTGCACAGGGACTCGGGGCGGAGAAAGCGGTCCTGTCTCCCAAGAGAGGACAGACTGAGCCACAGCGGAGACCCTCTTGGGGGAACTCCGGCGGATGCGGCAGAATCTCCAGGCGCGATGCAGCTGCCGACCGACCCACCAGCCGGGGACGCGATGTTCTGCCAGTGCCCTTGCTGCCCCCAAGGCCGTCCCTGTGTACTGAGCCGGCTCCCGGAGGGCTTAAGAGCCCCTCCCCCAGCCGATGCGGGTTCTCAGCAGCTCACGAGCTCCCTCAGGGCGCTGGTCGCTCCCATCCTCTCTAACCCTGCCGGGCCGCTGGAGGGGAGGAGCCCTGCTCATGGCTGACCTTCCCAAGCTCAAGAACAAAGCCGGGGCTCCCCAAAACACGGTTTCCTGTCTGGTCTTTCTTAACGATGCGAAGCTCAGGCTTTTGCCAGAAGAGATAGCGAGGAAGACCGCGAACATGGGGCAGATTCATGATTTCCGATGAAACCCCTACCTTGTGCTCTGAACCTGGACCGTTTTGGCCCTGACCTGAGCTCTGCCCTGCCAGGCTGCAGCTGTTGCGTGACGCAGGGTCGCTACAGGAAGACATTTGCTTGCAAAGTGTTCCTTCCTCCTCAGAATGTCCTCCGGCCTCGTGGGATGCACCGGGGGGCCCGCCACCGCCTCATGAGTCCCCCACGCGCGCCCCTTCCTCCACCTGCCACGGGTCTGTGGACCATGACTCCTGCCCCGGGCCGGCCCACCCACGCTGCCCCACGCAGCTGGCCACCTGCGGACCAAACTCGACGTCACACTACCTGCCCCAGGGCTGCCAGGAGCATCCGGATAGGGTCCCCATCCCTGCTCGTCACGTGGCTGCCCAGCTCTGGCTGCCTGGTGGCTGCCGTGACCTGGAAAGCGAGCACCGTCTGCGCCTTCGATCGCCACAACCCGCTCGGCTACAGCAGATGCAGAGGAGGGGACAGGACCCAACGTCGTCGCCAGGGGGACAAGTGGCTGTGCGCCTGCCCCCGATGCCACGGACGTGCTACCAGAAACCCCAGGGGTTTCACGGAAACGTCCTTCCAGTGTCTGAAGCAGCTCCGAGACTGAACGTAACATAATGACACCATTTGCACGAGAAGTTTTTTAAAGTTCCAGAAGATGGCGGAGGGGGAGGGGCGCGGGGGGGAGAGATCCCTAACGATGGGGTGTGGCAAATGCTCCAGGACGGGGTCCCCGCTGCTGGTGCCGTGGCTGAGTCTCGTCCTCAGCCTCCCGGCAGCCAAGGCGGAGGGAGGAACATGAGACCCGTTTTACTGCCCGGGTTTGCCTGGTTAACAGCCTGCGGCATCCTGTGGGGCTGGTGAAGCGTACCCGAGGACTTACGGGGACGACACGGTCATACCCCACAGCAGGGGTGATGCTGCGGGACACACCGAAGGCTGTGGTGCCTCTAAGGGAAGCTCGTCCCCGGGGTCAGCCCTTGATGACTGTGAAGGGTGACAGCGAAGGGTTCCAGCCTGGGGGGTCACGGAAGACCCAACCCAGCAGAAGTCACCCCAAAGCCAGGGCCAGCAGGCAGAGCAGAGGAGCAGGCGTATATCATGTCACCATGTGTGACCGGTGCCGCTGCTACAAAATGACGAGCCGGACATGCTCCTGCCCCCAGCAGCCCTCCTGACTTCTGGTTTCTCCTCGGCTTTCCCGCAGGCTGGAAGGAGCCCTGCAGCCTCTTCTCCCTGTTGCTGTCCGTCTGTGGACCCTCGAAGGGCGTGGGTCAAGCCCTGTGTCCATTCCTAAGGTTTTGATGCAAACTCATTCAAATTAAATTTAGGGAAAATATCTGTTTTTCAGACATCTAGGCTTTTCCTTTTAACTAGTAGCATTTATTTTCAGGATAGTTTTATTTTTTAAGACTTTGTTTACTTGAGACCATGAACGGAAGAAGTGCACGTGAGTAGGAGGGAAGGGCAGAGACAGAGGGAGAAGCAGGCTCTCCGCTGAGCAGAGAGCCCAACAGGGGTCTCGATCCCAGGACCCCAGGATCATGAACTGAGCCGAAGGCAGACGCTTCACAGACAGAGCCCCCCAGGGGCCCCCGGACAGTCTCAGATTCACAGCAAACCCGAATGCCCAGGGTGGCCCCACCAGGCTCCCAGTAATAACCCCGGTCCTGGACACAGAGGCGCGGGCGTGGAAGGGGAGGGACGTCCACTGCCAATAAGGAACCAGCACATCCACACTTTTCTGTCACCTCGAGTCCATGCGTCATCATATTTGGCCAATGACCTTCTCCTGCACCCCAAGGGGTATCCAGCTCCCACGTCTCCGTAGCCCCCGTGGTGTGGTCACTCACACCTTCCATTTTAATGCCTGTGATAGCTGTGGGGAGCCAGGCGAGCTGGTCTGTGGGACCATCTGGTGTCTCTCCTGGGGGGGACGGAGGTTGTGCATTTGGGGAGGAAGACCAGGGAGGTGAAGCCCCTCTCACCACGTCCGGTCGAGGGCACGTACTCAACACAACATACCCCTCTGTGCTGGCCTGACCTCCCTCCCAAGACAATGTCCATCAGGTGTCTCTCTTAGTGTGACCCCTGCCGCGGTCCACACCGCTGCTGGGGCCGGCGGTGTCCTCCGAGGATGTCGACGAGCCGATCCCTCTACGAAGAGGCCTGGCAGAGCCCCTGCTGGCGCACAGGGCGGTGTGGAGTGCCCCCCAGGGTGTTCTGGTGTTTGCTTCTACCCTGGGTTCCATCGGACACCCTGTTCCCTTCTCCATGGGTCCATGTCTGCCCCAAACAGTGGGCATTGGTCTGCCACCTCCCAGCAGACGGTCTCACCAGGTACACCTCCTTCCCCCTCCTGAGAACAGAAAGGCCTGCAAAACAGTTTCTGGACTTGATACACTACAAGCATCGTTTCCTGGAAATGTCTCTGAAAGTAATTTCAAAATTATAGAAAACTTCCAAAAATGAAAAGAGTACAAAGAACCCTTCTAATATCCCTTCGTCAGGTTCACCTGTTGCTACCATTTTATCTCGTTTGCTTAACCACGTTTGCTCTCTGTCCTGCTCCTTCCCCCTCCCTCCCTCCCTCCCTCCGTCTCTCTCTTAGACACACACACACACACACACACACACACAGGCGTGTGCGTCTTTCTGAGGACAGGTGGGGACGCTACTTCCATCATGACCCTCTGCTGCTCAGTACTCCATCACGTCCTCCGAGGGGGCGACTCACACATAGTCACAGCACGACCGTCCGAAACAGGCACCAATCTGAGCTCCGACCCCAGCTCCGCCCGTCAGCCCAGCGACGGCCGCGCTAGCATTTCCCCATGCCAAGGACCCGCCGAGCACCAGGGCTTGTGGTTGGCTCTCCCATGTCTTACCCTCCGTTACGGAGGAACACTCCAGAGCTTTTCTGTCTTTATGAAATCGACGTTTAAACAAAAAATGCAGCTCCTGCCTTTTAAAAATCTCACTCGGGGGCCCCTGGGCAGCCCAGTCAGTTAAGCATCCAGCTCGCGACCTCAGTCTGGGTCTTGATCTCAGGCTGAGTTCAAGCCCCACACTGGGTTCCATGCCCAGCATGGAGTCCACTTAAAGAAATCAATAAAAATAAAAATAAGAATATCATTTGTCATCATTTAACTCAAAATTGTGTCAAGACCTAACACAGAAGTTAGAAGCATAAGAATGTTCTGAGAAAACAGGGCAGAAGCTTAACGTCAGATTTGGCAAAAACAAAAAAAACAACCAAAACCCCCACCAAAAACCCCCAAACCCTGCACTAGGACAGCAATGCACAGGCAGCAAAAGATGGAAAACCGGACCCACCAAAACAAAGACCCGTGCCCTGGACGACCTCAACAGAGCGAAGGGGCATCCCTGGGATGGGAGAGAACACGGCAAGTATTCTTGGCAAGGCCCAAGAAGGGACTGAGACCTGGCACACAGAAGGAACTCCCACCGCTCAAAAATCAAACGGGCAAAGGACATGAATAGACACGTCTTCAAGGCGTTCGTTCTATGCACGGCCAGCAAGCCCACAGGACGCCCAGCAGCACTGAACCCCGGAGTTCACGTCGAAACTACCATGAAGTCCCACGGATCCCCTCACACCCGTCGGAGCGGCTGGAATCAGCAGCGCGAGGAACCACGGGTGCCGGTGAGGATGCGGAGGAAGGGGAGCCTCGCGCATGGCTGGTGGGAACGCGCCAGGGCAGCCGCTCCGGGGAACGGCACGGAGGGCCCGCAAGAAGTTGAACACGGAGCCGCCCTCCGATGCAGCACCGCACCGGCCTGTTCGAGCAACCGCTTACATGGTCGGGGGCCGGTGGCACAGGAGGAGGTCACATGTCACTTCAATACGCAGGCCATGGATAAATCCCGTGAGGCAGAAGCCACGCCGTCCTTCCGTGGTGCCTGTCACACTCACAGCCCTGGGGTCCCCTGTGCCCACCCCAGGCTGCAGTCAGGCCCACGTCTGAGCACGCGGCCATCTCTTCCTCCACAAAGAGACTCCCCCCGAAATAAGTTTATTTAAGCAAAGAGATGCCTCCCTTCAGGGGAAAAGTATCTAGGATTCCTTTCTTCTAAAATAATTTTCACTTTCTAATGAGGGAAACTCCACAGGACAGCCGCGCGGGCCATTATTAGCTGGCTGCCCTTGGCTTCGCTCAGATCCTACAATCACACGCGCTTCCTAGGGTTTTACGGTGGTCGCGAGTCTGTTAACAGCGGGAGCAGAAATACTCACCAGGACACAGACGGAGAAGCTGAACACACAGACCGGTAAGAAAGCAGGTTTTCACAGACTTGTATTTTCCGTCATCCTCTCCCTGTACCCACCCATACTCTGGGCCATTTAATTACAAACCACGAGCTGCGTGTGCACAACACCAGAATGAGGAGGGAGGGGAGAACAAGGACGCGACGGGGCAGCCTTTCTAATGGCTGGTCTGAGGGGGCTCTGCTCTGTCTGGCCAACGCCCCAGCCCAAGGCAGGGGGTCTGCTGACCCCTTCTCCTTCTCCGGGTCTGAGTTCCGACCCCACACGAGAGCACTCCTCAAGGCCTTACCCTGCACCGCGGAAACCCCCAGAGCCGGCAGGATCGGACTTGCCGCACAGTGTGCCCAGGAAGGGCTCTCATCGCTCTGGCCACATGTGCACGACTCACAACGAGAACTCAGGGACCGTGTCCACCTTCCTCGGGAAAGATCAGTGCACGGGCCCCAGGGAACATGTGGGCATGCACGAGATCTCCACTGTCACAGACGACACAGCACGTGACACGGTGGCTGCGAGAACACGGCAGACGTCTCCTCTCGGGTAGGGGCCGGACTAGCAAACAGAAATACAGGCTGCTCGGTTAAATGTGAATTTCAGACCAACCAGGACACTTTTTAAAGCGCACGTTCACCCATGCGCTTCTGGACATATTGGTACTAGAGGAATGATGCCTCTCGTGTCCGAAACTCAGATTCAGCCAGCTGTCCCGTATTTCATCAGCCGCTCCAAGTTAGAGGATCTGGTAGAGACCTTTGGGATTAGAGTTAATGAATAAACCAGTGGGATAAAAACTATCCCATCAATACATTATTTTTTACTTAAATTTGGTCTTTGCTGGAAAAAGACTGCAGAACAATTTCTCAGAAGAACCTAAAACGTTCTAGGAAAGGACACTTAATCAAAACCCCGCAAATGTTTGAATTGTGGAAAGGACTCAAAAGCCTGACCTGAGCATTCAGAACCAGGGGGGACCTGTAACGAGGGGCGGGACATGGCAGTCTGCTCTGGACACCCTCGTGCCCAGGCCGGGGATTCAGAGCCGTGGTCTGAGGCCACACGGCCAGCTGGTGGCAGAGTTGTGACCGGTGCCTGGACCAGCCCCCTGGAGCTCTCACCCCTCCTCTCAGAATCTCCTGATGGGACAGCAGGTGTCGGAATGAGGTGCAAAGATCGGAAATACGTGATGGTTTAAAAGGTGTGTGGTCTCTAAGGGAAGCTATGCTGGATGGGGGAAAAGTACAGAAAACATCGAGGGGAAGAGCTCGTCCTTAGTGTGGGGCTGGGAGCCTGAACCTGCCTCCCGCACCCGACCAGGACCTCTCAAACACGGCTGCGGGGCTCCCCACCCGCACGGCTCCCCACCCGCACAGCCAGCTCAGGAAACTTCGACAGCCTGGTCATGCTGGGCTGGGTTCTAAAGGCGGAGAAGAGGAGAAAGGGGACTCATGTTTGTATATGAAGCCACCAACTGGGGAAGGTTCTTACAGGGAAGAAGGGGCTGGAAATTCAGCCGCAAATTAACACGTTGCAAAATATGAACTCTCCCTTTTTATTCCATTTTCTCCATCGATAAAGTCATCTGATTTTCAAGTACACTCCTGAAGAACTATTTAAGGCACAAACACTATTTAATGCACAAAACCCACAGCGCTCCAGCCCGAATCTAGTCCTCTCCGATGAGGTAGCCGCCATTCAGCTGGCCAAGCGACCAGCAGCACGTGTGCCCGCCTGCAAACAGGCAGGCCGGCGGACGGAAAAGCAGGTCTGTAAGTATGTGTACAAGGAAGCAGGTCTGTAAGTATGTGTACAAGGAAGCAGGTCTGTAAGTATGTGTACAGGAAGCAGGTCTGTGAGTATGTGTACAAGGAAGCAGGTCTGTGAGTATGTGTACAGGAGGCAGGTCTGTGAGTATGTGTACAGGAAGCAGGTCTGTAAGTATGTGTACAGGAAGCAGGTCTGTGAGTATGTGTACAGGAAGCAGGTCTGTGAGTATGTGTACAAGGAAGCAGGTCTGTGAGTATGTGTACAGGAAACAGGTCTGTGAGTATGTGTACAGGAAGCAGGTCTGTGAGTATGTGTACAGGAAGCAGGTCTGTGAGTATGTGTACAGGAAGCAGGTCTGTAAGTATGTGTACAAGGAAGCAGGTCTGTGAGTATGTGTACAGGAGGCAGGTCTGTGAGTATGTGTACAAGGAAGCAGGTCTGTGAGTATGTGTACAAGGAAGCAGGTCTGTGAGTATGTGTACAGGAAGCAGGTCTGTGAGTATGTGTACAGGAAGCAGGTCTGTGAGTATGTGTACAGGAAGCAGGTCTGTGAGTATGTGTACAAGGAAGCAGATCTGTAAGTATGTATAAGGAAGCAGGTCTGTGAGTATGTGTACAGGAAGCAGGTCTGTGAGTATGTGTACAAGGAAGCAGGTCTGTAAGTATGTGTACAGGAAGCAGGTCTGTGAGTATGTGTACAGGAAGCAGGTCTGTGAGTATGTGTACAAGGAAGCAGGTCTGTATGTGTACAGGAAGCAGGTCTGTGAGTATGTGTACAGGAAGCAGGTCTGTGAGTATGTGTACAGGAAGCAGGTCTGTGAGTATGTGTACAGGAAGCAGGTCTGTGAGTATGTGTACAGGAAGCAGGTCTGTGAGTATGTGTACAGGAAGCAGGTCTGTGAGTATGTGTACAAGGAAGCAGGTCTGTAAGTACGTATAAGGAAGCAGGTCTGTAAGTATGTGTACCAGGAAGCAGGTCTGTGAGTATGTGTACAAGGAAGCAGGTCTGTGAGTATGTGTACAAGGAAGCAGGTCTGTGAGTATGTGTACAGGAAACAGGTCTGTGAGTATGTGTACAAGGAAGCAGGTCTGTGAGTATGTGTACAGGAAACAGGTCTGTGAGTATGTGTACAGGAAGCAGGTCTGTGAGTATGTGTACAAGGAAGCAGATCTGTAAGTATGTATAAGGAAGCAGGTCTGTAAGTATGTGTACAGGAAGCAGGTCTGTGAGTATGTGTACAAGGAAGCAGGTCTGTGAGTATGTATAAGGAAGCAGGTCTGTGAGTATGTGTACAGGAAGCAGGTCTGTGAGTATGTGTACAAGGAAGCAGGTCTGTGAGTATGTGTACAGGAAGCAGGTCTGTGAGTATGTGTACAGGAAGCAGGTCTGTGAGTATGTGTACAAGGAAGCAGGTCTGTGAGTATGTGTACAGGAAGCAGGTCTGTGAGTATGTGTACAGGAAGCAGGTCTGTGAGTATGTGTACAAGGAAGCAGGTCTGTGAGTATGTGTACAAGGAAGCAGGTCTGTGAGTATGTGTAGAGGAAGCAGGTCTGTGAGTATGTGTACAGGAAGCAGGTCTGTGAGTATGTGTACAGGAAGCAGGTCTGTGAGTATGTGTACAAGGAAGCAGATCTGTAAGTATGTATAAGGAAGCAGGTCTGTAAGTATGTGTACAGGAAGCAGGTCTGTGAGTATGTGTACAAGGAAGCAGGTCTGTGAGTATGTATAAGGAAGCAGGTCTGTGAGTATGTGTACAAGGAAGCAGGTCTGTGAGTATGTATAAGGAAGCAGGTCTGTAAGTATGTGTACAGGAAGCAGGTCTGTGAGTATGTGTACAGGAAGCAGGTCTGTGAGTATGTGTACAAGGAAGCAGGTCTGTAAGAATGTGTACAGGAAGCAGGTCTGTGAGTATGTGTACAAGGAAGCAGGTCTGTGAGTATGTGTACAGGAGGCAGGTCTGTGAGTATGTGTACAAGGAAGCAGGTCTGTGAGTATGTGTACAGGAAGCAGGTCTGTGAGTATGTGTACAAGGAAGCAGGTCTGTAAGTATGTGTACAGGAAGCAGGTCTGTAAGTATGTGTACAGGAAGCAGGTCTGTAAGTATGTGTACAGGAAGCAGGTCTGTAAGTATGTGTACAAGGAAGCAGGTCTGTAAGTATGTGTACAGGAAGCAGGTCTGTAAGTATGTATAATGAAGCAGGTCTGTGAGTATGTGTACAGGAAGCAGGTCTGTGAGTATGTGTACAAGGAAGCAGGTCTGTAAGTATGTGTACAGGAAGCAGGTCTGTGAGTATGTGTACAAGGAAGCAGGTCTGTGAGTATGTGTACAGGAAGCAGGTCTGTAAGTATGTGTACAAGGAAGCAGGTCTGTAAGTATGTGTACAAGGAAGCAGGTCTGTGAGTATGTGTACAGGAGGCAGGTCTGTGAGTATGTGTACAGGAGGCAGGTCTGTGAGTATGTGTACAGGAAGCAGGTCTGTAAGTATGTGTACAAGGAAGCAGGTCTGTGAGTATGTGTACAAGGAAGCAGGTCTGTGAGTATGTGTACAGGAAGCAGGTCTGTGAGTATGTGTACAAGGAAGCAGGTCTGTGAGTATGTGTACAAGGAAGCAGGTCTGTGAGTATGTGTACAGGAAGCAGGTCTGTGAGTATGTGTACAAGGAAGCAGGTCTGTGAGTATGTGTACAGGAAGCAGGTCTGTGAGTATGTATACAGGAAGCAGGTCTGTGAGTATGTGTACAGGAAGCAGGTCTGTGAGTATGTGTACAAGGAAGCAGGTCTGTGAGTATGTGTACAGGAGGCAGGTCTGTGAGTATGTGTACAAGGAAGCAGGTCTGTGAGTATGTGTACAGGAAGCAGGTCTGTGAGTATGTGTACAAGGAAGCAGGTCTGTGAGTATGTGTACAGGAAGCAGGTCTGTAAGTATGTGTACAAGGAAGCAGGTCTGTGAGTATGTGTACAAGGAAGCAGGTCTGTGAGTATGTGTACAGGAAGCAGGTCTGTGAGTATGTGTACAAGGAAGCAGGTCTGTAAGTATGTGTACAAGGAAGCAGGTCTGTGAGTATGTGTACAGGAGGCAGGTCTGTGAGTATGTGTACAGGAGGCAGGTCTGTGAGTATGTGTACAGGAAGCAGGTCTGTGAGTATGTGTACAAGGAAGCAGGTCTGTGAGTATGTGTACAAGGAAGCAGGTCTGTGAGTATGTGTACAGGAAGCAGGTCTGTGAGTATGTGTACAAGGAAGCAGGTCTGTGAGTATGTGTACAAGGAAGCAGGTCTGTGAGTATGTGTACAGGAAGCAGGTCTGTGAGTATGTGTACAAGGAAGCAGGTCTGTGAGTATGTGTACAGGAAGCAGGTCTGTGAGTATGTATACAGGAAGCAGGTCTGTGAGTATGTGTACAGGAAGCAGGTCTGTGAGTATGTGTACAGGAGGCAGGTCTGTGAGTATGTGTACAAGGAAGCAGGTCTGTGAGTATGTGTACAGGAAGCAGGTCTGTGAGTATGTGTACAAGGAAGCAGGTCTGTGAGTATGTGTACAGGAAGCAGGTCTGTAAGTATGTGTACAAGGAAGCAGGTCTGTGAGTATGTGTACAAGGAAGCAGGTCTGTGAGTATGTGTACAGGAAGCAGGTCTGTGAGTATGTGTACAGGAAGCAGGTCTGTGAGTATGTGTACAGGAGGCAGGTCTGTGAGTATGTGTACAGGAAGCAGGTCTGTGAGTATGTGTACAGGAAGCAGGTCTGTGAGTATGTGTACAAGGAAGCAGGTCTGTAAGTATGTGTAAGGAAGCAGGTCTGTGAGTATGTGTACAGGAAGCAGGTCTGTGAGTATGTGTACAAGGAAGCAGGTCTGTGAGTATGTGTACAAGGAAGCAGGTCTGTAAATATGTGTACAGGAAGCAGGTCTGTAAGTATGTGTACAAGGAAGCAGGTCTGTAAGTATGTGTACAGGAAGCAGGTATGTAAGTATGTGTACAGGAAGCAGTTCTGTAAGTATGTGTACAGGAAGCAGGTCTGTAAGTATGTGTACAAGGAAGCAGGTCTGTAAGTATGTGTACAGGAAGCAGGTCTGTAAGTATGTATAAGGAAGCAGGTCTGTGAGTATGTGTACAGGAAGCAGGTCTGTAAGTATGTGTACAAGGAAGCAGGTCTGTAAGTATGTGTACAAGGAAGCAGGTCTGTAAGTATGTGTACAGGAAGCAGGTCTGTGAGTATGTGTACAGGAAGCAGGTCTGTAAGTATGTATAAGGAAGCAGGTCTGTGAGTATGTGTACAGGACGCAGGTCTGTAAGTATGTGTACAGGAAGCAGGTCTGTAAGTATGTATAAGGAAGCAGGTCTGTGAGTATGTGTACAGGACGCAGGTCTGTGAGTATGTGTACAGGAAGCAGGTCTGTAAGTATGTATAAGGAAGCAGGTCTGTAAGTATGTATACCAGAGACGCATCTACAGAAGCGATACATCGTTCAGATGCGTTACATGAGTGAATCATCGCCATGCTTCCAGGAGTAGGTCCTCCTGTCTCTCCGGTCAGACAGGGGGTGCTCGGGCTCAGCGGAGCGGAACCCAGGAGTGCGGCTGGTGTCTCATCGAATGCCAGGGAGACAATGCTCACGGCAGCCAGAACTCCTGGGGTCAGCTCCGTCCACCCGGGGCCTGGGCAACAGAGGTACCCCCCTCCCCCATGCCTCCCAGTGGCTGTCGAGGAGCGTGTGACTGGAAATCAGCAGTCCAGTAATAAGTGTGAGCTCCCTGTCAGCTTCTGCTAAGACCCTTGTGCCGGTCACGCACACACCAAAAGCCGGACCAGAGCGGGATCCCTCTTCTGCTATTCTGTGTTCATCCAGGCCCCCTCCTGCCCTGCACAAAATCGTGAGTCTCACAATGCACTTGAACTCTGCGCTCACTTCCCTCGGGGTCTCTGTCCTTGGTTAACCACTGACCAGGACTTAATGGACTATCCCTGCTTTCCAGAGACTCAGCACCTCAGGTTAGGAGGAGTGAGGAACCTGGGGAAGGCTTTACACTAACATTGCGTCCACAAGACTTAACTCCTAAAACTATTCCCTTAAAAGCTGGAAATTTTTTTCTTCCCCATCTTATGTCTGCAAACTCCAAGTGCTCAAGGAAAGATCCAATTGGAAGAGACGGAGAGACCGTAAATTCATCTTAAATGAACGTATTAGAAAGAGTATTTTTAAAAAGTAACGGTCACTTTCAAGCAGCCCCCAAATCATTCACCATCTCCCCCTTGTGCACAGTGAGGCTACGTCCACTCCGGCAGCAGGAGAGTCAGTCCCTTGCTCTGTGAGGCCGACATGTTCTCCACAGTGACCTGCCATAAACAGAGGACCAAATCCCAACACTGGGTCACAGGAGACAAGAGGCAGAAAGTCACGTAGAAACCAAGTCAATTTGGGGAACTATTTGATCACAGGCTTCCACAATGAGGCTCTCCTCCGTCACCTGTCTGTCCCGTGTGTGCACGTGAGCACGCACAATCTCTCTAGGGAAGCTGGACATCCACACGGACCAGGTAGCCCTCTCCAGGTGATTAGCTCTTAATTAAGCAGGTGCCCTGGCGTCCTAGTGAATGCACCAAAGCAGCCGGAGGAGTGATCACTCCCATTGCTGAATCTCAGTGTGTCTGAACTCAGCACAACAGCTTCGTTTTTTTTTTTCCCCACAAACAGTGACAAGATAGAGAGTCAATATTTACAAATGCTCCCCCGTTTACCTGCACCGCAGACACCTGGAGCCCGGCGAGCTCCCTCCTGCCCTGGTTCACGCTGGTGCTGTGGGAGGGACAGCTTCAACCCCGCTGCCCTCACAACGCCTCCAGGGCCCTCAAGGGTGGCTGTATCGTGCCCGTTCTGGGCACAGGGAGACTGAGGTCACAAGCCTGCCCAGATCTGGACTCTGATCCGCTGGACCCCATAGCCTCTCCGTCCCATTAGCTGTTGCTAAGACACTTCTGGGTACGTGTTGATGAAGGTCAGCGGTGAAGTCAGTGGTCTTCTCGCTGGGAAATGCACAGGGTAGATGGTGGGATGGAACTGCATGGAGCTGGGCTTGAGCGCAGGAGGATGTCACAGACTTGGGGAGCTGTGGACAGTGGAGAGGCCCCTGGGGCACGACTCCCAGCTCAGGGCAGGTGTGGGAGTTCTGGCCTCCAGGGGCAGGGGCCTCGCCGGTGAGGGGAAGAGCCGGGGAGGTTTTTGTGAGCGGCGTGTCAGCCAGCACACTGGCCTGACCTAGCCGGGAAGGCCCATCACAGGGGGTGACGGCAGCGGACGACACAAAGGACACGAGAGCTCAGGCTCCCGGCCACTGCCGCTCTGGGGACAGACCAGACCAAAGGAGGGCAGAGGACCACCTCCCTCAGCTCCCAGCCTCCTCCGTCCTCCGCCTGCAGGAGAGGCGAGGATGTGAGTCAGCTGGACTGCAGCGCGGGTGGGCAGTGCAGGCCCCGTGCAGGAGGCTTTCTTAGGAGAGGCCCAGCCAGGGTGGACACAGCTGCGTGCCCTGCCTGCCCTCTGGCCCCTCTGACTCGCATCGACATGGCCAGAAACCGTGACAACCAGCAGCCGCTGGTGATGCATGACTGACAGCAACTCCCAGCTCCCCAAGCGCTTCCACTTCTGTCCCCAGTGACCTCGCCAGAGAGCACACACCTCGGGACGAGGGCGTCACTTAAGAGATTTACGGATCTCGATGACGGGGGAACTGGTAGGTCACCATGAGCACGCACCGCATCGCAGGCCCTGGCTCCCTGCAACGTGGACCGCTGTGCCGCGCTGCACACTCTCGGCGGGAAGAACTGCCCTCGGGACGTCCGCAGGGTCAGTCCCAGAGACCGGAGACAGTGGTGCCTCCGCTTTCTGTCCGAGCCTCCGTCCCCTCCATCCGACCAGCCCCAATGCTCCAGGATGCACGGGACACACGGGGCTCAGACGGTCGTCAGCTGCCCCTCCCGTGTCAAAGGATCCATGTCCTTCCGTGTGCCCTTGCGGAGCCTGCTTGTCCCGTGCGTGGGGCCGGGCCGCAGTCGACCACACAAATGCTACCCCAGCAGGGAGCGACTGCTCAGCTTCGGGACTGCAAAAGGTCTAATCCTGGGCCGTTTCCAAGTACCGTCTGCGGAGCGTAAAGCCTAGAAGTCCCGTCTGGAAACGCCGACGACCCTGCAACGAGTCACTCGGACTCTGAAGCCAAACGCTGCGTGTCGTGAAGATGATCCGAGGGAAGGCGCGGCCAGGGAGCCGGCCCGGGGCGGGGTGCGGCCGTCTCCACCCTCAGCCTCCCAGAGGGGCGTCTAGCTCGGGGCTCTAAGCCTGACTCCCCTTGCACAGCACAGTCTAAAACGAGGCGCACGGGGACCAGGCAGGCTTCACGCGGGACACGTTAGGGGAGCCCTCTCATCTCAGCACACCGCACTGGGACCATCCGTGTGTGGCTGCCCCCCCGCCCCACCACAGTGTCGGCGGCACCTCCAGCCTCCGTCCCTGGGACGCCGGCATACCACTCCCCAGACTGTGCTCATCAGACATGGCCTGACGTCCACGGGGCCCGAGATCCCCGCGGGGGACGCCCGGTGTGAGTCGGGGCGGGTACTCCCGGCCTGGAGGGTGTGTGCACGGCCGCCTGGACCGCTCCTCAGCCTCCACAACCCCGCTGCCTGCAAATGGACGCGGGTCATCCGGGAAATGCCAGGCCACTCGCTCCGTCAGGCAAGGCTCCCCGTCCACTCACGGTGATCGCTAACTCCCTTGTCCCTTCGCTCAACAGCGTGACGACCATGTCGGCGGGTGAGCGGAGGACAAGACACGTGGTGTCTGGCTGTCGCAGGGCCTTTGTCAGGCGCCTGCTTGTCCTTTATAGGAGACGCCCGCATGCAGATCCACGCTCCTGGCTCCCAGCCCAGGAACAACCGCGAGCCTGCATCACCGGAGTCGCTCAGTAGGGAGCCTCGGGCACTCAGGGACGTCCTCCCGGCTGCGGCAAAATTCCCGGCAAGGCTCTCATCTCCTTTACCTCTGCCTCCTTCCCCCGCTTGAGGAAAACGGACAAACGCTCACCTTTCGTTTTTGCTCAAGGCTGCTTGGGGAGCCGCACAGAAGGTGACTTCACCCGTGTTTTAATTTTCATGGAAACACCTTCACAAAAAATTTCAAGTCCCGTAAAGGAATGTGGGCGGACCGCGTTGGGCTCCCCTCGCTCCCTCTACCCCGCCCCCTGCTCGAGTTCCCGCTCTAGCTGTCTGTCGGACGAATAAATAAAATCTTAAAAAAAGAAAGAAAGAAAGAAAAGAAACATGGGCAGAGTGCTGGCAGCTCTAAAAGGTGCCACACAGTGCCCAGGCTTCTGGACAGACCGCTGGAGAGGCAACTGCGGTTGTCCTGCCCGGTCTGCGGCGGTCTTAGTGCACAGCAGACTGCCCCAGCGGGAACCACAAGGAGGCGGAGGGGGGCACGGTTCAAGCCAACTGGCACAGCTCTCCTGCTTGGTCCACCGGCAACGTGTGCACGGCGGACAGACGCTGCGCTCCTTCCCTCGCTAGACGGCCCTGCACGCTGGACAGCCAAGAAAGAAACCCCCAAGCGCACCGTACCTGTCGTGCCTCAGAGCTCGCATATCAACATAGACGGTGGTTGGGTCAGGTCCCGAGGTCCCCTGCAAGCAAGGACACAGCGCGGTTAACTCACGTTTGTGTGGGAGCCCTCTGGGTCTGTGCTTCCTACCAGTTAGCGAGAATTTCTTTGGTAAAATCGCAAACCGAACAAAAACTAAAAAGCACTAGACCCATACTTCTCTCCAAGATGCCCATTAGTTTCTAGTTTGGTAACCTCAGCTCTAAAGGGAGCGTCTTAGTAGGACTACGCTGGATTTTCACATGGCTTGACTGTCCCTCCTGTCTGCAAAGATCAGAAGGAAAGGGGGTGTGCTGTGCGTGTTGCTGAATAAAGAAAGGCTGAAGCTGCCGAGACGTCCGGCTAGCAGGCTGTCGAGCACAGGGAGCACCGTTCCTGAGAAGCTCCTACTACACGCATCCCAAAAGGTGTGTTTCTAGAGCTCAAGATACTGAAGCAGAACGTGGGACTCAGACTGACAGCTCGAGAAGGAAGAAGTAAGAGATAATTATCTTGTTCCATTTAGCTCTGCCTCTGCCTTGGCATTCCTCCAGCCGAGGGAGGTTATTTTCATCCGGGACACGGGTTGGGGAGGTGGTACGCTGATCAACAGTGCAGTCCCCCGGGAGTGCTACGCGACTGAGCTACCGAATGCGGAGGGCAGAGGTCTGGTCTTGGCAGCACAAACCCCTTCAAAACCTGCTGGGTTGACCTCTGACCAGTGACTTCCCGCCACCTCCCTGCAGTGCACTCACGGCTACGTTATAAACCGACAATCGTAGCTGTTTCCCGGGAAGGCCAGGTAATAACTTACCTAGAAGGGGATGGAGCCCAAAACAAATTTCCAAAAACTGAAAGAGCCCCTCAGAATTTACTTGAAGAGCTGTGCAAAAATTCTTCAGGAGAGGATCTTAATCTTGTTTCATAAAAGACTAAGCTAAACACGGCTTCTCCCAGCCGGCTGCACGCTCAGCACTCCCGGCCGCCGGTCTCCAGCTGCGAGCACAGAGAGCGGGCGCACCGTCAGCCTCCACGTGCAAGCTCACGGCCCGTGTTGCGCCGAGAACGTTCTCTCCCAGCGACGGCTACTCACGGAGCCGTGTGACCAACCAGCGCCGAGGACAGCACTGGTCTGAGGTTCTGAGTAGCGGAAAGCACGTAACCACAGACGGCCAGTTAAAAAGTAAACAAATCAGAAAACAGGTCACCAAACGTGGGACGTGAAGTCAAAGGGACAGGACCCCAGACGGGCAGAGAGACGAGCGACTATGTGTAATGGGAGTGTGTGTTGCGAACGTGCAACGTTCGAGGAGGTCTGAGAGCGCACGTTGCGCGGGGCACCAGTCCGACCGTGGCCTGCGCCCAGAGCCAGGCTCCGCACTCGACTTCTAGTGTGTCCCAGTGCTGGAGGCTGACACGACGGTGCTGGGTGGGGGGCACTGGTGTGGATGAAGAGGAGAGTCCCCTGCCCGCTCGGCTTCCACAGCCTGTGGGGCTGCAGCAGCAGGGGCGGGACAAGACAAAAGGAGAGAACACCGACCGACAGACCACAAATGAGCGACACACGGACACGCAAACGAAACAACCCAACAGTTAACATGGGATGAGGAAGTGGGAGGGAGGGAGGGGAGTGCAAAAAGCCGGGAACAAAGTAAAAAGAAGATCAAAACCAACGTCAAACCTGGACATCGTTAAAGTCAATCACTGCATCATTAAAGGCTAAAAAAAAATAATAATCTCAGATGTCAACAAACCCATAGAGCCACAGAGGAGAGCGACTCATGATGGTCTCGGGCCAACAGACCGCGTCACCGGTTCACCATACGAGGTCAGTGGTAGCACCGGTATTTGGACTGTAGGAGGCCTGTGCGTTCTTTTCCTTCCTGGGGGGGAGGGGCGTGAATTTTATGGGCAAACTAGTGGCGGTCCCCTCTCTGAAATGCATTTCCTCCGCGTGCATGCGTTTCACCGAGGGGTTCCATCAACATGAGGACTGGTCCCGAGAAGCTGGGGCAGGAATGGACACAGACTTTCTCTTCCCTCCGATGTTCCTATAACACCCGTGTTTGTCTCGTTGACGTCACTGTAGCATGCAGGATAGACACAGGTGACACAAAACAGGTGTGAATCAGCTACTTCTGTCACCACAGGGCGTCTGGTCAACAGTGGGCTCCTGGTAGGGTTTCCGGGGTGTCAGAAATTCTTCCTATGTGGATGTTCCACCGTGTGGGGTTGGCGCCCGAAGCCCCCCATGCTCCCGGTCCGTTGCAGCTCCAGGGCTCCGAGGACAATCATGACGGGCAGCCGGATGCGCTCCCGGCTGAGTCGGGATGCCCGGCCCGGCTCCGGCGTGAGAACCGACAAGAGACGACGCCCGGGTCAGATGGAGGCACGAAGGACCCGTGCCCCGGGCTTGCACCAGGGCCAGGCGGCTGTCGTGGCTGGGAGCTCCTCCTCCCGAGCATGCGCCCGAGTGGGCCCCCAACGACGCTTCCTCCTGGTTAGCTCTCCTGTTCCCTGGTTCTGGGGCCCTCCACCCCGCATAATATCACTGAAATGACCGTGGCGGAAACTTTCTGGGAGCCATGCAGGGCCCTAGTGTGAGTGGGTGTCCCCAGGTGAGCGGGCGTGGACGCCAACCCTCCCGGCAGCGCCACCGGGGGCCCTGGATGCGGGACGGTCGCTGGCGCCATCTCTGGCCCGACCCCACAGCCCTCCACCCTCACCCCGCAGGGTCCGGGCGCAGTCCGTCCGGAGAGGACAGCCGCAGTATCAGGTCGTCCGCGGATGGACGTGGGTGACCCCCACGCAGCACGGAGACGCTGCTGCCCCCCGGGGCCTTGGAGAACAGCACAGCCGGCAGATCCAGACCGAGGTCTCCACCGCTCCAGCCCTGCCTTCCCCGCCGGCACCGCAGCGACCAGAGCAGTGGCTTTCTGGACGGGGGCTGTGGCCCGACTCCAAGAAGGAGCGGCCAGGGAACACTGTCGGCCCCCGGGGCGCGGGCGACTTTCACCTACTCAAGCCCAGTGCAAGGTTTGCAATAATCCCCTTCACGATTCCACGAATCCCAAATATCCCAAATATTAGCTGGACCAAAATGAGCCCATCTTTTCTCTAAATTAATTTAATTCACAGATTTTTGTTGTGATGGCTCAAGGGTCAATTTTCTCAGAGAAAAATATGTATGACAAAGAATAAATTTCCCAGCTTGGAGGCGCACAGAAGGGACAGCTCAGCATCCGCAGCAAACCCCCTGTCGCGCTGATAAGGGACACACGGGGAGGGAGGTGCAGGGTTAGTTTATAGGTGTTTCCAGACTTCAGAAATCCTAAGGTTCAAAAAATGGAGATTTCAGGATACATATGAGGGAGTGTGTATTTAACAAAAATTCCTCACTTGCACAAAACTAACTCTGCCAAAAAGGTAAGCTGGTGTTTCTTAAGGAAGGAGAGCTCTCATGCGTGAAAGTGCTCCCAGGTTCTAAAGTCATCAAATATTTGCAAAAAAGGACCAGCAGGAAAGAAAATCCACTCATTCCAACTGGAGCTTACTCAGAAGCGGAGACAGAGCATGTCTGAAATTCCAGGTTACAATAATGAGAAAAGGTCTACACTGTAAAGGTCAGCTGTACAACACCTACGTTGCAGGTGGACACGTTCATACTAAAAATCATTTTTTCTTTGGTATAAAAGTGCTATGTCAATGTCAGTCAGGCACTGAACGCTTCTCGGAACACGTCGGTCAAATTCAAATCTCCTCTGAAGAGATACAGACTTACATCCTCGCCCCAGCGCAGAGCACCCAATGCCTCAGCCCAGTGCGTCGTTAACCAGCCACGGGGTCGGACGACCTGGTATCAGCCCACGCCCCGCAGGCTCACGTAACCAACTCCTGCGTGGAAATGCATGCCACCAAGTCAGGCTTCCAGAGCAAAGTGTTGGAGGGGCCGAGGCAGTTAGCATAAACAGGGGCCAGGGAGAGGGTGTCCCCGGGGCAGGTTACGGGGAGCACAAAGCTGACCCAGGGCACAGCACGGGCTCATCGCGGCCACCTCGGAGCAGGGGTCCCCCCTGCAGGCCTGCAGCCGGCGCTCCCAGCCGACCTGCACAGCAGCCATGACCGTCGCACCGTTTTAGCTGTAACTTATAGACAACCAAACGGACGGGATTTCCACGTTTGACTACAGGAGTCTGGACAGTCACATACATCCATGTAACACCCCCGGCCCCGAGAGCATATAAAGACTCCTTCAGCTCCGACCCCAAAAGGCTCCCGCTGTGTGATTTCTCACACTACACCTTCATCCATTATCAGGTCGGCAAAAAATAACATAGCGCGTGTTCCCTGGGGTCGGCCGTCGCTGCACACAGCGGCTCTGGGGCCCACACACAGCGGTTCGGCGGTTCGGAGCCTGCGCACGGTGTCCGCGGAGCAGCTTGCCCCTCCACACTCTGGGACGCCTGCTGCTGTGTGAACGTGTCATCTGTACCTGCCCATCCTGCTGCTGGGGGGCATCTGGGTCCTTTCCAGTCTGGGGAGATCATGACCATACCTGGGCGGGTAGCGTTGTGTTCCGGGTGCGCACCCCGACACGCTGGCTCCCCGGGCTGACGCGCACGGAGCTGCGGGAGAAACTGATCAATGTGTCCCCGAAGCAGCAATGAATAGGGTCCGGCTGTTCCACAGCATCTCCGTCAGCCTTGCTGATCGAAATCGTTCTGGGCTGACACATGGAATCACTGTAATTTTTTTCGAAATGAAAATCATGATTTCAATGGAGCACATGTCGTGCCTTGACTCATTTTTTGGGAGCTCATGAGCAGACGGCGGAAGCACCCACAGGAGCTGCACGCCCCTGTCCTGCGCTGTCCTGCACGCCCCGGTCCTGTGCTGTCCTGCACGCCCCTGTCCTGTGCTGTCCTGCATGCCCCTGTCCTGCGCTGTCTTTCACGCCCCTGTCCTGCGCTGCCCCGCGCTGTCCTGCAGGCTCCGAGCTGCCTGCGCGAGCTGTCCGTCCGCACTCTCCTAGAGTGATGCATCCAGAAGATGCTGAGCGCATTCTCTGCAGGTCTCGGTCCTCTGTGGGTCTCCTTCTGCCAAGCGTCTACTCAAGGCTTCCGCCGGTTTGTCACACGCGCTCCTACAAACACATTTTCCCAGTCCGCATTTTTTCTATTAATTTTCTTACACATATTAAGGTTAATTTTAATCTTGATAAAGTCCACTTTCTCATGTTCTCCTTTTATGCTTAAGTGCTTTTCTGGGCCCTAAGAAATCCCTGCACATCCCAAGTCACGAAGACCTTCTTTGCAGCTTCCCAGAAGCCGCACTCTAGAACTGCCGCCGCAGACATCGGGGTCTGTGATCCCCCTAGAATGGATTTTCGTGTGTTCTCCGAGGAGATGACACCATCTAACCTTCAGTCGGTCCGAAACATCTGCCAGAAACCCTCCTTTCCCTCTTCAGCGGACCTGGTAACAGTAACAGGGTTCTACTTCTGGGTTCGTTCTCTTTCCAGGTTTGCTTTTTGTTGTTCTGCTCCTCTCAGTCAGTCTCTCCAGATGCCAGGGCCACGTCGTCCTGACGACTGCAGCCTTACGGGAGCTTCAAAGCCAGCACCAGGTCCTGCCGCACCGTTCTTGCTCAAGACTGGTGATTCCTCTCTGTGGTGTGCAGCCGACAGCGACTTCAGAAGCATTTTGTCGGTTTCCTCGGACAAGCCTTCTTAGACTGTGGTTGGGACTGATCAGTTTGGGGGGGAAAAGTCACCTTAAAAATACCAACCCAGGGGCGCCTGGGTGACTCAGTGGGTTAAGCCTCTGCCTTCGGCTCAGGTCATGATCTCAGGGTCCTGGGATCGAGCCCCGCATCGGGCTCTCTGCTCAGCGGGGAGCCTGCTTCCTCCTCTCTCTCTTCCTGTCCCTCTGCCTACTTGTGATTTCTGTTAAATAAATAAAATATTAAAAAAAAATACCAACCCATCGGCTGGGCGTCTGTCTGCCTTCGGATCAGGTCATGATCTTAGGGTCCTGGGATGGAGCCCTGCGTTGGGCTCCCTGCTCACTGGGGCGTCAGCTTTTCCTTCTCCCTCTGCCCCTCCCCCCACTCATGTTCTCGCAAATAAACAAATCCTTTAAAAAGTGCTGACTAATCCACTCCACAACTCTGACACACCCATTCATTTATTAGGATTTCCTTTCCTTCAGCACTATTTTGCGATTTTGGTGGACACCTTTAACCGCGCCTTTCATTCTCAAGTACGTAAAGGTTTTGGACAGTAAATGGCATTTACAAAATTCCATCTTCTGGCTGTTCGTTACTAATGCAGGGGAAGACGGCTTACTTCTGCTTTAAACCCAGCGTGGCTGACATACAGTCTTACACGAGTCCCAAGGTACAGTGCTCCGAGCATTGAATACGCACTGAGATAGTACGTTCTCCGCCCGTTCTCTCCCTGACACGCCCCACATCCTCTCTCGTAGCCGGCAGTCTGTTCTCCATGCCTAGAGCCTGTGCTGTGGTTTCTCTCTTTTCTGTTTTCTTTCGTAACCCCGCATCAGTGAGCTCGCTGGTGCTGGTCTTTCTCTGACTTACTTGGCACAGCACATCTAACTCCGTCCGCACAGCCGCAACGGCACGATCTCACGTGTTTTTACAGCGGAGCAATACTGCATTGTGTGCGTGTGCATACGTACACGTACCGCACCTTCTTCACTCATCTGCCGTCGGACACGTGGGCTGTTGCCGTATTCTGGCTATGGTAGATAGTGCTGCCGTAGATACGGGGGTGCGAAGGAATACTGTTTTTTATGTAGAAACTTTGCAAAAAGGTTTTATTTATTCATTTGAGGGAGACAGACAGAGAATGAAGAGGCAGTGGGAGAAGCAGACTTCTGATGGGGGCTCGATCCCAGGACTCTGAGATCATAACCCGAGCACAGGCGGATGCTTAACGGACTGAGCCAGCCAGGTGCCCCATGTATAAACTTCTGCTTTTGTGCTATTCCTAACTTTACATATCAGCAGTTGTGGTTTTCGTTCTACAGGAGTTTTTACTGCACTACTGGGCAGTCTGCAAATCACACGCTTTACTTCTCCATTGCTAGCATTCGTACGTTTTATTTCTATATCCTATCACTTTGGCTAGGACTTCCATACAATGCCGATGTTCCTGATTTTAGGGAAAAAGCTCTCAAAGTGGACGACGAGAATGAGGTTCTAGCTTTCTGTATACTTTTTTTTTTCAGACTGAAGAAGCTCCCCTATCTTCCTAGTTCTCCCATGAACGAGGGGTTTCTTGCATGATACGGTCATGTTTTTCTCCTTCACTCTGTTACAGTATGGTGAATTAGACCGACAGTTTTAAGTGGGGAAGCAACCCTGCACCCGGAGCTAAGACATGCTTGGATAGGACGCACTACTCTCTACATGTCGCTACGTTCAATATGCTACTATTTTGTTCGGAATTTTTTCCACATGGGCTATTGGCCTGGATTTTTAGTTTCCGGGAATTTTTGTCAGATGCTGGTATCTAGGTTATGCTCACTTCGTAATACGTGTTGGGTCATGTTCCCTCTTCCTCTATGTCCGAACGAGTTTCTGTAGGGTTGGTACTTTCCCAGGGACACCATCTGGGCCTAGAGGTTTTCCTTTTCTCTCCTGTAACGGTTTTGGATTATGGATTCAATTTCCTTCACACACATGATATTACCTTCTTCTGAAATGACCGTGCTCACCCCTGGCAGCATTCTTTGTTCCGAAATTAACAAGGCTTGACATGCACGTAGCCGCTTCAGCTCCCCGGGAAGATTAGTGTGGAACTTCCCTGTCCTTGTACTCAATCTACTGTGTCTTCATGTTTAAGAGGAGTTTGTCACAGGGGCCATGTGGTAGGTTCTGATTTTTAAAAATCCAGTCTCAGGATCTCCGCATCTTCCTTCGGGTGTTTAGATCAGTTGCACGGATGCCTGACCTGTGTTCAGCGTTCAGTAGGGCCCTCCATCCCCTCTCAGAGGTCCCCTCCATCCCCCTGCTGGCTGGCACTTCACCAGCGGCTGGAAGAAACCCGGTCTGTGGTCCCGTGGAGGTTGTCAGCCCACGTCTTGCTCACAGCCCACCTGCCCGTGGCACCGCGCTGTACAGCATACGCGCCTTGTGACGGTCTCTTTCCACCCCTCCCCTCCCAACCTCTGGGCAGCGGTCATGCATTATACACCCACAAGCTCACACCACCTTTGTCCGAGCCGTCCGTAACCTTGTAGCGGTCGAAAACGCGCTGAAGATCTTCTGTGTTTATCTCTGCAGCTGCCATTTCCAGTTCTACTCATTCATCGTGTGGATCCAGACGGAATCTGCTATCATTTCTCTCCTGCCTAAAGGATTTCCACTAATATTTCCTCCTGTGCGGGTGTGCTGGCAGAAAATTCTCAGCATTTTGTTGTCGTTGTTGTGCTTACGGCTAAAAAAGTGTCTTTACAGCCTGTGATCTTGAAAGACATTTCCGCTGAGGGTAAAATTCTAGGTCGACGACTCTTCTCGTTCAGCACTTAGAGACGTCTTCTACTGTCTTCCTCCTCACGTCACTTCTGACAGGAGTATGAAATGATCCCTACCTTTGTTCCTCTGTATGTAACCTGACTTCTTTTTCATCCTGCTGCTTTTACGACATTGCCTGCATCACTGGCTCTGAGCAACTTAAGCAGTTCCCTTCACATTATGTTGGAGATAGTTGACCTTTGAGATTTGCGGGTTTGTACCGTCACCAAATTTACAATAGTCCTTCATGTGTACTTTCTGGACCTCTATCCCTTCTTCCACTGTTCTGGGGACAACATGTGGGTTAAGTCACCTGAAGTTCCCCACAATTCCATGATGGTCTCACTATTAAAATTCTTTTCTTTTTTTTATTTTGCAAAATTTCTGTTGCTATGTCTTCAAGTTCACCAATATTTTCTTCTGCCATCAATTCCATCATTGTATTTTTCATCACAAATATTGTAGTTTTCATTTCTAGAAGTTCAATTTGTCTCTTCCCCCTCTAACATTCCATACAGTTAAAATAACTTTCAGTATCCTTGTCTAAAAATCCAGCGTCCGTATCAGCCTAGTTCCGTTCTGACTTACTGACATTTCTCCTCATTGTGGATGGTTGGCATGCCTGGCAATTTCTGATAGTGTGTCGGACACTGTAAATTGACTTGTCGGTGCTGGATATTTTCCTGTAAATACTCTTGACCTTTGCTCCATGCTAAATTACTTGGAAAAATCTTATTCTTCCCAGTTCTTGCTTTTAATATCTGTGAGATGAGCCCTGAGCACTGCCTCGTGAATTCTGAGATTTCCAGTCTGGCTGCTGGGAACAAGCCATACTCACTCCAGCCCTTTTGGCTGGTTCTCTGTGGGGCTCGGAGTAGTTTTCTGACATGAACTGATGCTGACGGTGTTCATGAGATGACCCGAGGAGCATGCTCTACAACACTTGAGGGGTTCTCTGGGGATCCCCAGAGCTGTGTCTCCTTCCTCTGTAGCGTCCTCCTCTGAGGATAGCAGCCACCTTTTGTCTCCTCAGACTCCGCTCCATGTCCTGCACTCAAAGAGCTCACTGGGCTGCGGTGACCCAGAGAAATCGCGCGGCCAACCTTGCTTCTCTCAGGGCTCTTCCTTGTCACCTGACATCCAGGTCATGCTTCGTGTATTGACCATTCTTTATTTGTTTAGGGAAGAGGTGAATCCGGCCCCTGCTACTCCGTCCTGACCAACAGAAGACCCGAGCCCTATTATGTGTGAATTTCCCTCCCTCCATCACTCCTTCTCTCTCAGATGTATCTAGGGGATCTGCACGCAGTAACGTTCATCCCTATGCTGACAGGTTGACAGACTTGACCACGTGCAGCCACGGAACCACTGTCACAATCAGGACACAGAAAACCTTTACCACCCAAAACGCCCCTCCTGCCTCTTTGCAATCAGTTCCCTCCTGGGGCCCTCAGCACCTGGCAACACGGATCTGACTTGTACGTACAGTTTTGTCTCACCCAGGAAATCATATAAGTAAACTCATAGGGTGTGCAGACCTCTGTGTCTGGCCTCCCTCACCCGGAAGACCATTCCTGAGGTCCAGTCACGCCGTTCCTACAAGAGCGTCTATCCCTCCCAGGGCAGGAGAGCAAGCCGCTGCATGAGCAGAGTACAGCCTGCCCTTCCGCTCTCGGGGGATGGATGTGTAGCTGTTTGCAGTTCTTGGTGATCATGAACATATCTGCTGGGCACGTTTGTGTGTCGGCCCCTGGGAGGATGAACAAGTCCACTTCTCCGGCGTGACCACCCGGGAGAGAATTCTGGGTCACAGGCAAGTCACGTTCAACAGTACAGGAAACTCACAAACTGTTCCCCGAAGTCGCGGGACTGTCCCACATCCCCAACAGTGACACCTGCGGCCGCAAAAGCGCCCCATTCCCTGCCAGCATGTGGCATCCTCAGTCCCCCTCTCGTCTCGCACTAGTGATGAGTACTGCCGGCCGTTTCCCAAACTTACTGAGTTTTTGTAAAGAACCAACTTTTCACGATACTGAGTTTTCCCTTTGTCTCTGTTCTATTTAACTCATTTCCACATTTATTTTTATCTTCTCCAATTTGGGCTTGAGTTTTTTGCTTTTTCCTAGATTTTTCTGAAGTGGAAGTTAAAAGATTTTAGTCTCTCCTCTTTGTAATGCAAACATTTACTGCTGCGCCCTACGTTAGGTGCAACCAACAAAATCTGACACGCTGTGTTTTCGTTAACAACCCTCTTCAAGTATTTTCTCATCTTCCTCATGGCTTCCTTTTTTATTCATGGGTTATTCAGAAGTGTGTTGTTTCATTTCCAAGTACTTAGGGATTTTTCTGGCCATCTTCCTGTTATTACTAACTTAATTCCATCACAGAGAATGTACACTGTGATTGTGGTCATTTACTATTCCTCGGGAAGTGTTTTATAGTCTTCCTTGGGGAACTTCACGTCTGACAAAAACAACGCTACACATGCTGGTGTCTGAGTCTGCCAGGCTGCCATCACAGGGTACCACAGACCGTGCGCCTTAACGGAAATTTATTTCTTCACGGTTCCAGAAGCTGGAAGTCTGGGACCAAGAAGCCAGCACAGTTGGCTTCAGTTGAGCGCTCTGGCCCGGGCTTGCTGACCGCTGCCCTCTTGCTGTGTGTTCCCAAGGCTTTTCCTCAGTTTGTGTGCATGGAGAGTGCGGCCCTGATTTCCCTCCTTCTTCTTGTAAGGACACTAATCCTATCAGATCAGGTCCCCACCTCTAGGACCCTTTTAACCGTTGTTACCCTTTCATGGGTGCCACGTCTCCTGTCACAGTGGGGTCGAGGCTTGAGCGTATGAATTCTGCAGGCACACGACCAGCCCACAGCAGTACAGCGCCGTCTCTTTTTTTCTTTTTTTTTTATTCGTTTGTTTATTTACAGCATAACAGTGTTCATTGTTTTGGCATCACACCCAGTGCTCCATGCAGTACGTGCCCTCCCTATTACCCACCACCTGGTTCCTCAACCTCCCACCCCCTCCACCCCTTCAAAACCCTCTGGTTGTTTTTCAGAGTCCATAGTCTCTCATGGTTCATCTCCCCTTCCAGTTTCCCTCAACTCCCTCTCCTCTCCATCTCCCCATGTCCTCCACGTTATTTGTTATGCTCCACAAATAAGTGAGACCATATGATACTTGACTCTCTCTGCTTGACTTATTTCGCTCAGCATAATCTCTTCCAGTCCCGTCCATGTTGCTACAAAAGTTGGGTATTCGTCCTTTCTGATGGAGGCATAATACTCCATTGTGCATATGGACCACATCTTCCTTATCCATCCGTCCGTTGAAGGGCATCTTGGTTCTTTCCACAGTTTGGCAACCGTAGCCATTGTACAGCGCCGTCTCCTTAAACACTGGTGTGTTTAAGTTAGGCCACGGTGTTGTTAAAATCTTCTGTATGCTGATATTTTTCTCATTTTATCAATTACTGGGAGAGAGATGTTACAGTCTCCAATTGACGATGAATTTCTTTTTTCCTTTTGAATTCTGTCAGTTTTGCTTCATGTATTTTGAAGCTCCCTTTTCAGGGGCATATGCATTTAGGATTTTTGTTTCCTGCTGAACCGACCCGTTAATCACCATGTGACGCACACCTTCATTTCCCGAGACCCTCACATCGCACACGTCTGTCACGAACACGGCACGGCCGTCCTCCTCGCGGACTTTGTGCTTACTTTCAGCCTGTCGATACCCTTGGAGTTAAGGTTTCTCGTAACGAATGCAGTTGAATCTTTCTAGCCTGACAATCTCTGCCTTCTAATGGCCTGTTTAGTTAAATTACTTTTAATCTAATTGTTGATACGATTGGCTGTTCGTTGTTCTTGTTCCTTTCTTCCCCCGCAAACGGAATATTTCGCGTACAGCACTTCATCTCAATTGACCTGCTTCTTAGAGGTTGATGCAGAGACGAAAATCTGCGCATTCCCACCGTCCGCCATCACAGGACGTGCTTCAGGAGCCAGAGCAGCGCATCTCCACCAGCCTCACGTGCCGGTGCTCTCAGGCTGCAAATGCCTCGATTGTCTTTTCTTGCTTTTAATACTTAATCGCCTTTAAAGAAATTAAAATACGCTCATAGCCATACATTGACAGAAAAATTTCCAGTGTTTCCTCATATTTACCTTTTCTAGCACTCGGTACTTCGTGCTACAGATCTGACCTGCCTCGTGCACTTTCCTCTCTGCCCCAAGCAGCTGGCCTTCCCGCAGCTGTGTGTGTGAAGGAGGCTCGCCGCACCGCTGCGTCTGCACACACCTGCCGTGTCCTCCCGGACGCAGTGCTGCAGGGTGAGCCATTCTCTTCGCGCTTTGCACGGCCCAGTCCAGTGTGTTCCGGCTTCTGTCGTTCCTGTCATTTCTACTGCTCCTCTCTGTGCACTGTATCTCTATCCGTTCCCAGCCGCTGGAAGACCACCTCTAACCTGGCCCTCAGCACTGCGGTAAGGATTCAACCAGGTTTGTTTTTATCTACGCTGCCGGAGCTCACAGAGATGCTGGGTCTGTAGGCGGACACCTCTCACGGGTCCTTGCCGTCACGTCTTCCAACGGTTCTCTGTCCCAGGCCCCGCACCGCCCGCTTCTGGGCTCCTGCTGTCGCCCCAGAGACCCCTGACTGTTCCACTGGATGTTCCTTCCTTCTCTCCAGTGCGGGACCTGGGGTTCACCGGGCCTGTCCCCCTGCATCCCGTCTGCTACCAGAGCCACCAGGGCTCTTGTCTCTACGTCCGCAGCTTTCACTTCCAGCATTTCCATTTGGTTGCCTGGTGTCGTGTTTATGTTTCCATGATAGCGTCCCCCTCTCCATGCAGGGCGCGTCCCTCTTCAGCGCTGCAGGAAACAGCGGGCTCTCGGCAAGGGCACCGCCTTCTCCAGCCTCACCCGGTTGTCTCTGTGGCCCGTGCGGTATCGGCGGCCTGGGCACTCTCACAGCTCCACTGACGTGCCAGTCGGGCTGGCTTTGTGGCTCTGGGCAGGATCCGAGACTCTGGACACCCGTTCTTTGTCTGACAAGGTGGTTCTCCCTTCTCTCCAGCTCTCTCCCTCCTGCAGGCCATGCGCAGCCTCTGGAGGTGCACGGGCTGTACTTGGGAAAGGCCCAGGGGGCTGAGACACACGTGCTCAGCCCTGTTGTCCCACCTCTGTGTCTGGGGTGCAAGGGGGATGTCTCGAGGGGACCTCGCAGCGGTCCTCCTCCCTGCTCCGCCCTCCGTGCCCCTGCCTCCCACCCGCTGGGGGCCCGCTGTCCCTTGCGTTCACTAGAGGCCTGACGACCCTCAGATGATTCTCGCGGCTCTCAGCTGCTGCCGGCTTCTGCACATGCGCCCCTGTCCGGGGCAGAATGACGGAGCGGGGCTCCCTGGGATTCTCACTCACTGTGCTGCACGGTGCCATGTCCTCTGCTCAAGGAGCCGCTGGTCTCCACGCCGAGTTCCTCCCACCGCCCCTCTGCCGGGGGAAGCAGGGGTGTCTTTTCTCCACAGGGGACTTCAGCTCACAGAGACTTCCGCTCCTCTCCAGCGCCGAAGGCTCTTAAGACCTGTGACTTGGGTGTTAACCAGATCGTTTTCATGGTTAGGGTTGGAACAACAGGTTCTTATGACTTACATGGCCAAAGAAACAACAGAAGTCCAGAGTCTGTCACCTATAAATACACTCTTTGCTCACACCGAACCGAGCTGGCTTCCCAGCTGATTCAGAAATGTACTGGGAGTGGCTGCGGCAACAGAGAGCCAAGGAAATAAGGGTCTGAAATCAATGAGTGGGTGTGGCAGGAGCCAAAAAGGCAGTAACAATCCAGCCCGTGTGCCAGATCCGGCTGTGGCAGTCCATGCCGGTTACCGACACATCGGGTCATTAATGGGCCTTCACAAAGGTCTGCAAACCACGTGCAGAAAAGGAGGCTGCTCCTTCTGCAGTTCCCGAGAAACACAGCCATGACCGCTCACCACGCGTGGCCTGCTCTGCTCTGAGCTCCACCAGCGGCGCCGAGTCATGCACAGACGGGATGAGGACCACAGGCCCAGGCTGCCCGTTCAGCCCGTGTAGACAGAGTGCTGCTGAGGGCTCCTGGTCAGGGGACAGTGGGAATGCAGCAGGCCATGGAGCGGGGAGGCCATGTCCCTGAGTGCTGCTCACCAACGAGAAGCTCAGATGCCTGTGTTCTTGGTGCAAGGCCCAGACTGAAACCCAGGACATCCCTGCAGCCAGTGAGGAGCCAACCCAGACCCAAGTGAACCCCTGCCCATGAGGCCTGTGCCGCTCAGCCGCGGGGCCCAGCTCACCGCGGTCTCCTAGGACCCAAACTCTTCCTGTCACTCCCGAAGCTGCGGACCATCCAAACGGGAAGACACGCCCAGTAGCCAGGAGACCCAACACCAAGTCTCTGTTCACTGGGGCAGCCCTGGTGCATAGCACACACCCCAAAATGCCACACAGAGGGGAGCAGGAACGTGCCCTCTCTTCTCTCCCTTCGTCCCAGTTCACAGAGCCCGTCCGTCCATGGCGGTGACCTTTACGGCCGCAGCTGGCAGAGGAACCGCGCACCACCCAGAAGCACCCGCAGCAGCAGCAGGGGTCGGGCCCGTCCCTTTCGGAGGGAGCCGCTGTGTTACCAGTTCTGAGCATGAAAGCTGGGTTAGGACAGGACTTTCTGCAGCGGCGTGGGCAGGGCAATGTGTGAGAATGGCAGAGTGTGCGTTGATTTGGGCGGCCAAAGAGATGGGCTGAGGTCGCCGTCCGTCACGTTTTTGGTCACCAAGCACCTGAACCCCCTTTCTGTATTTGGGGAACCCTGTGTTTGGAGCTGCACAGTACGCGATGCTAAGTGCCCTCGCCCCGGCTGTCCTGGCTGCCCGCACGTGCGCTGGAAACCAAGGTCGCCAGGGCCCCCGCAGCCATCCGTGGCCCCAGGAAGCAGGCTTGCTCCCGCTGTCTGTGGCACGTGCCCGTCGTGGGGCCCAGGACCAGGACGGACGGCACGGCTGTTCCTGGGCACGTGGTCCTACGCCGGGTCCCCTGCTCTGGAGG
This sequence comes from Meles meles, assembly GCF_922984935.1. NCBI lineage: Eukaryota > Metazoa > Chordata > Mammalia > Carnivora > Mustelidae > Meles > Meles meles. The sequence goes on along the minus strand of NC_060072.1, from coordinate 150,056,532 downwards.
CCCGGGAGAGCCACCCAGAGCACGGGGGAAGGGATCTATGCTCAGCGCAGACGAGGACATGAGGTAACGGGAGGCCCATGGTCCTTCTCATTCCCGGGACAAGGCGGGTCAGCGAAAGGGGGTGCAGGCTTCGGCTGAGTGTGACTCATTCCTGTGAGCACATAAGCCCCACAACACCCCTTTATGGTCCTTCCCCACCTAAAAGGAGTGGGGGAGGAAATGAACTGAGAGCTCCAATTCATCAAAGTGTTAAAACTACCAATTCTCTTCTGAGAATTACTTGAGATTTTTATCAGCCTCTGCGCTTCCTGGTTTTTTCTTCCCAACAGTCAGTTTCGTCACTTCTCATGATTAGGACGGCCGCGTTTCTCTTCACTGTGGGAGCTTTAAGATGGAAGCTGGCTGCAGCGTTACTGCTGACTTAATGCCGCACGGATACGTACAGTAAGAGCCTCCCAGATCCATTAACCATCGCTTTTTTCCAAATATAAGGATCAAAGTTTCTGAAAAGGGGACTTAGAAGTTTTGGAAAAGAGAAGACCCCACTTTCCCGCCTTCCTTCTGCTGGTGAGGAGGGCGCTCATTTTTCTGTTATAAAAAGCTAAATTTCTTAATCGAGTACAACCAAAGACCTTTCGGCTTACACTTCCAGAAAGAGTAACTGGTTGTAGGCAGCGTCTTTTTCAACAGAGGTTAACGCGTACGTGACACTTCCTAACAGCACTAAGGGCAATTTATGCTGAAGTTAATTAAACTCAGAAGTCATAACTTGACCTAATGTCCACTTTTGTCATAGATTCAACAAATCCAAATTGTTTTCAAGTCATTTTATGACTAAGGATTCTGGGAAGTTCATTTCTAAGCATAAAAAACGGCACATCCTTCTACATTTCGTCCTCACACGACTCTATGACATGCCAGTATTTTGTGTAAAATTCACGTCAGCCACAGTCCATTTTGGTCCATTCTTTTGCCACAGAGCTACGCCATCGACATCAAGGGGGCTGTGTCGGAATAATTAACGTGGCGATTCCTGCTTCAGAACGACAAGGGAGTAAATAACTCACTCGTTTCTCAGAACAGCTGAGTCAACAGCAGCACAGAAATCGTGAGTGTCCCAATTTTCTATTTTCTGATGGTCTCATAGTTAGATTTTTTACACTTGCCCACTTGTATATTTGACAACAAAACATTTGTCATTTCTCAGGATTTTCTCTTAAAGCCGGTTTCACGCAGCAGCACAAGCAAGCAGCCGTCATGGCTCTGAGCTGTCTGACGCCTTCCGGCACACTGGCCACCCACAGCCACGGCCACGGAGGGGCGGACGCCCCCAACCTCCCCCACCCAGAGACACACGTCTTTGGGTTGCCAGTGAGGGTCGTACGAAATAGCAGATCTGATCTAAAGCGTGAGAGGAAAGGAAAGCGCTAGAAAGCAGATGGGCTCCTCTGCAGACACAGTCATCTCTGCTTCGAGGACGTGTTCCACGGTTCCGTATCTGCTCGCTGCCTGGCCACCAGGCACGTGCTCTGAGCTGCTCTGAGGCGCAGTGTCTCCCATCTCAGAACTCCCACTCGCCCCCCAGGAGCCGTGGTGACCGTGTCGCCAATGAGACGTGGTCCCAGATCATCCTCCTTTCAGAGAACGCTTCTGTTTTGAGGGTAAATGTCTTCTTTCTTGAGTGCAGGCCCCGGCCTGGCCGTCTGAGCCAACAGTGGGCAGCGAACCCCGGACGCTTGCCGGCAGGAGGAGCTATGTGATGCCAAGGCCGTGAGCCGGTGGGGACTCAACCGTAGGCTCGTTGGGCAGGACAGTTGTTGCTGCTGCGGGCGCACGTCACACGGGACGCTAGACTTCAACAAAAAAGTGTGTCTGGTTTCTCCAAAGTGGCTTTTTCCCGCAGCTAAAGGACTTGCGCTGCGGTGCGTCCACGAGGCCGACTAAGCCGGGAGGGGCTGTCCTTCCCCGGTGCGCGGCTCTCTGGGCGTCCTCTCCTGAGCGGGCCAGCGCGTCTTCGGATACGATGGAAGCAGTGGCGGAAAGCGTGCTGTGGGGATGAGCACCAGGGGAAGCCGGAGCAAGGGAAATGCCTCCAGCCTCGGGACTCATAGGGACGTGGGACAAGGAGCCGTGCCGGGCCGCAAGAGGGTGGCAGGGTCCGCCTGAGCCCGAGGCAGCGGGAGTCACAGTACAAGAACGCGCCAGCGCCCAAGATCCTGCGGGGGAGGGACGATGCTCGGGGAGGTGCGAGGACATGTTCATCTGTGGGAACCCTGGCCGAGAAAAGATGAACCCCTAATTCACCTCCACGGAACACCAACGTCTCATGCAGTGGGTGTGTTTACTCCACAGTCTCCACTACCTGCCCGCCGGGTAAGTCAGCCGTCCCCCAAAGACCAGGGAACCGTGGAGACCCCTCCACACTCAGACGAGGACAGGTCACGTGCACATGGAGATGCTTCCCTTCTCTGAATGTGGCTGCCTCGGAGAACAGCGGTCACACCGCAGGCCCGCTCGGTGGCCGGGACGAACCGTCCTCTGGGCAAACAGCACATGGACGGAAAACAGGATGCCCACCACCGGACTGCATGTGTGTCCGTGTGTCCCAGCTCTGCCGCAAAGGGACGACTCAAATTCCCGATGCCTCTAAACATTCTGGTTCAGAGTTTGGGACTGAACATTGTAGGCTCCTGTGTTTTTGATATTTTTACATCAAGGCATTAATGGTGATTATTTCTGGGTGGATGGAATTACAGGTTTAATCATTTATTTGTTGGCTGATCTGTATTTTCTGATTTTTCTAAAAGACTCCTTTATTTAAAAAAAATTCAATCTGTAAGAAATTCAGAACGATGAGGCTTTCCCTTATTTGCCGAGTGATTCATAAAAATTCAGTTGTAGAATATCTAACAACCCCCCTTAGGCACTTCCTGTGGGTCAGGCTGCCTAGAAACACCATGGGGAGCACGACACGGGGTTTCTGCTCAGACCGCGGGCTCTGCCTGCTGCTTCTCTACCGTCATCTCACGCGTTGTAATTTTTGGAACAATTATAAGAAAACTAATGTCTCCACTGACCAGCTCTACCTCCAGGCCTCTGCCCCTGCCCTCTGGATTCCTGGGGGGACCTTGCTGCCTCGCTGCCCGCTGTGGAGGCCTTCTGTGACCCCGTGTCCCAGTCACTCTGCACCCTCCTGCTGGGTCTCACGAGGAGTGTTTTACTCACTCACTGCAAACTGTGTGTTTGCTTCCACCTCACTGAGCGTAAGGGAGGTTCAGAGGAAAATCTGACTCAGACTGACACAAGGCTACCTTATGCCTGCGGTGTCCCCAGAAGCTGCAGGGACACTGCGGTGAGGGACCGTGGGGTGTCCCCAGAGACACAGGGACACTGCGGTGTGGGACCGTGGGGTGTCCCCAGAGACGCAGGGACGCTGCGGTGAGGGACCGTGGGGTGTCCCCAGAGACGCAGGGACGCTGCGGTGTGGGACCGTGGGGTGTCCCCAGAGACGCAGGGACGCTGCGGTGAGGGACCGTGGGGTGTCCCCAGAGACGCAGGGACGCTGCGGTGAGGGACCGTGGGGTGTCCCCAGAGACGCAGGGACGCTGCGGTGTGGGACCGTGGGGTGTCCCCAGAGACGCAGGGACGCTGCGGTGTGGGACCGTGGGGTGTCCCCAGAGACGCAGGGACGCTGCGGTGTGGGACCGTGGGGTGTCCCCAGAGACGCAGGGACGCTGCGGTGAGGGACCGTGGGGTGTCCCCAGAGACGCAGGGACGCTGCGGTGTGGGACCGTGGGGTGTCCCCAGAGACGCAGGGACGCTGCAGTGTGGGACCGTGGGGTGTCCCCAGAGACGCAGGGACGCTGCGGTGTGGGACCGTGGGGTGTCCCCAGAGACGCAGGGACACTGCGGTGAGGGACCGTGGGGTGTCCCCAGAGACGCAGGGACGCGGAGGTGTGGGACCGTGGGGTGTCCCCAGAGACGCAGGGACGCTGCAGTGAGGGACTGTGGGCTGCCGCATCTAACACAGCACATCAGCTCTGCTGCCTCCTCGAAGCCAGAAATCGAGGTCCTCCGGATGTGCCCTCGCCCCGAGCAGCGTGGCTGTGGCTGGGACTGCACCCCCCGTGCTGGTGCCCTTCATCTCCACCCTCGGACACATCGACACGTGCAGCTCGTTTCCAATGCCAACCGTCCAGGAAAAAGGAAAACTGGCTGAAAACGAGTTGAGAATAAAGCAAACTGGTGGGAAAAAATGTGAATTGTACACAAACGGTTAAAGATGCTCCCAAGACTCCAAAACAGCGCCACAGGCCAGGACAGCCACACCACTTTGGATGTAGGAGAAAACTCAAAAAATCAAAATAAAAACCCAACAAAATGCCTTCTGTAGCCAATGTTCCTGGAGTGACCTCATCCTCTGGGTCACCTGGGAAGAGCCGGTTCTCAGTCACCATCTGCGGGGGCGTCCCAGCGCCAGGAGCGCTGGTGAGTATGGGGCCGCCCAGGAGCTTTCCACGGTCAGCCCGGGGGAACTGTGAGCAGAAACTGGGGGACAGTGGGTGAGCAGCACGGGAGATCGGGAGGCGACCTGAGCTGAGCTCTGTTCCAGTCCCCGGGTGAGTGGCATTCCTACCCTGCCGGTGTGTCAGAGGACCGAAGTCCGCAGCCGTGCCCAGGGCTGCCTGTGACAGGTGAGGCTGTGGGAAGGGCACGTGGGCGTGCCCCATCCCCCCGCGCAGGCAGCCCTCCCCAGCCCTGGCTGGCGGTCGGCACAGATCAACGTGCCGTGGTAAGAGGTCGAAGGAAGAAAGGAGCAGGGAAGACGGTGGCAAGTGAATCATGGAGGAAACACAAGCGAGCACGCGCTCTCCAGCCACGGTTCCCGCAGGGGGGTCTGCAGGGCGGTCTGTAGGGGGATCTGCAGGGGGGTGTGCAGGGGGATCTTCAGGGGGGCCTGCAGGGGGGTCTGCAGGGGGATCTTCAGGGGGGTCTGCAGGGGCTGCCTCACGCCTGTGCCCTGGAAACGCAGCCGGGAACCGCCAGGTCGACTTCTAGAAGCCGTCACGGCGGCACAGCCCCGGACCTGCCCATGGTGCTGGGCACTCCTCCTCCAAGACGCAGCATTTCTGCCGCAATGAAGCATTTGTCTCCCACACAATCTTTCGAACAAGCCTGACTTCAGGGGTCTGGGCCAACCACTCCTCACGTTACGGAAGTGAAAACGTTTCAGGACAAAATGAGAGCTCGGAAAGCTAGCTATGAATAAGGTTACTCACAGATGCAGACGGAGAAAAAAGAAAAAAGAAAGACAAAGAAAAGAAAAAAACAACCAACCAAACAAGTGTGCACCAATCACACGCATCAGACTATAAGGAATCTTCTACACGTGGCCAAGTGTCAGCTGCAGAAACGACCCTGTGCCGAGCACCTGTCACTTCAGCGTCCCTCTCCGACGGGAGCACTGCCTGACCCCAAGGACACCCACCTGCAAGCAGATGGCCAGGTTCACTCTGCAGCCGAAGGAGGTGCTCACGGCCCGCGGGTGCAGACCCAGGTCCTTAAAGAGCTTCGAGAAGGACTGCGTGAGCGCGATCCGAGGCCGCTCCTCGGCCACCACCACACACGTCCGCACGCGCGACAGATCCAGTCCGCGCGCCTGCAAACAATAGCGGTGAAAGGTCAGCCTTCTGGGGCCCAAGGGTGGGGCCTCCTTACCCGATGGATACACGCAACACAGACTCTGCCGGAAATTCATTCCCGGGGCTCTGCGCGTCCCTGTCACTCCACTGTCCTGGGCCGTCCCAGCTGTCTTAAAGAACAGCAGGTGCAGGCACAAGGACACGGGGGACGCAGAACTGGACGAAATGATGACAGGACAGCGTTCTGGGAAGCAAGACTTGGGGACTCCTGAGTGCACAGCCTGGACAGAAATGAGAAAACCTATTACCGATACAGAGTGGAAAAGGAACGTGTCTGGACAATGTCAGAAAGACAGCACTCCGTTACGTGCCACGAGGCTGAGAAGGTCCGTTCAACCCTGATGACTGTGCAGACTGAGCTCAGCTCGGGTCTGCACCGCAGCCAGTCAATGGAGCAAGGTCGCTGGGCTCAGAGGAGGACCTCGGGGAGCTCAGCACGGGGTTCTGGGGCTGGGGAGCCGCAGGATTGGGGCAGGGAGACAGGTGGTGAGCGACGGTCTCTAGTGGAACAGGAGCCACAGAAGGACGACCGCCACAGGCTGGACCCCGCAACCCCCCCCCCCACCACCCCGGGCCCTGCTCTGCAGTCCGGGCTCAGGGCCGGGACTCAGCCTCCCGCACGCTGCAGGGGGACCCAGCTCGGGGGGCGCAGCACTCTGGCCCGGAGGTTCCTGCACGGATCTGATCTCACAGGCACGGAGTCACACAGAAAATGCTCCAGCGACACGTGTGTCTTCGGGGAGGCCGTGCGGCCCGGGTCTCGAGGCGGTGCACCTGGAGCCAGAGATCCAAACCTTGGCTCCCAAACTGATTACGTGTAAGGACGTGGAAAGGGCACATGACTTCTCTGCAACTTAGGATTCCTCTTCCCTAACAGCAATGCTTTCTAGCTCATAAGCCTGTCGTACGGCTCAATCAAGCAGTATGTCAAGGGCTTAGAGATACGTAATCATTTTATAAATTAATATATGGGAAATAATTATGTCTTACAAATCTCTTTTCCTATACATGTTTATAATTTTAAGCAATTATACACTGGTTTATGTAGCTTAGTATCAACATTATCGTGCCGTGTTTTTTTGTTCGAGCTTACTGCATTAGGTCCAAACAAGAAAACAAAATTCAGGAGAAAAATACAATGCTTTACTCGTTGTGCATGGATAACGTATGTGCCTACACACGGATACCCAAACGTCATCTGTGCGTACACCAAGACGCACCTCTGTGTGTACAGACAACGGGCAGCCACTGGAGTGTAAATCGACACCGGTCGTGTGACTACCCCCTTCCTTACGTGGATAATGACTACTTGAAAATACGTCTTTCAAATGCTACTGACTTAAATGGAGGGAAACGCTAATATTCTGGTTAGGACGCAGGGTCTTCAAGGAAAACAAAACGAGTGGCTAAGTTCAACCCTACGGCTCGAACACCAACATCAGAATAAAGTTAACTTCACCCAACATGTGAGTTCACCCACAGAAGGAAAAGCAGTTCGGGGCCTTTGGGGCAGAACTGATGGGATCACAGACATCGAGGGTGTGGGGTGCACAGCCTGGGATTTAGCCTTTGGGGCCGTGCAAAGTTATTCACCTTATAACACCAAGTTTTCACATGGAGTCGGCTTTGGGAGCTTCGGGGGACAACGGATTACAGTTTGGCTTTTCTGAACGATTATTTTGCTTCAGGAGCCCTTCCCACGGCCCGTGACATGGTGCTTCCCCAGGACGCTTGGACATGCTCCCCAAAGCACTCTGAGGCCTGGGATGAGCGGCTTACCTTGAGGGACTCTGTCTGCGAGCCCAGCCCCTTGGTGCAAAGTTCCATCACTGAATAGGAGCAAAACGTATCCCGGACTTTGTACTGGCTCACGGCGAGAAGCCACAGGGCAGGGCTGGTCTCCAGCTCGGAAGGCGGGATGAGAATGGACTGGTGCCCGGAGTACACGCTGCAGAGACACACGGAGGGTGTGTGAGGGCGTGACTGCGACAGGCCTGCTGCCCGTTCGCGGTGGGGGGGAGGGATCCTCGCCACGGCCCCTCGGCTTTGCAAATACAACACCAACATGCGTCACAAAGGCACCGTCAAGGCACGAGAGAACTACAGGAGTCCCCGTTCAGTGACCGCCTTTCGGGAAGTCACCTGAACCCTCTAGACCCTGAGACTTGCAAAATGTAGGGAACGCAGGGTTGCTTTTATAAGAATGTATGTTTTCTTTGGCGGGAGGTCGAAAGAAGTCTTTTGTCCACTCTTGTGATCTCTACGCCCAGCGCAGGGCTTGACCTCATGGCCCCGTGAGGAAGTCATGCACTCTGCTGAGCCAGCTGGGCATCCTGTCTCTTTTCTTTCTTTCTTAAACAATCGGCTTTTGCTGCATTACAGATGGAGGAATCTTAAACCCCTGCATGTTGGAAACTACAACTCAGAAAGCACGAACGTCACCCAATAGTGAGTGGTTCCCTGTTGGTGCCACGCGCGTTGGGCTAAGATCTCGTAATCCCGCGCCTGCTCGCTCTTTTGCTTAATTCAAGTTAATGGATGAGCCGGGAAGGTGATTAGTCTGGTCGCGCGTTAGGGACAGCAGAGGAAGCCACAGGAAACGTAGCAAACACACAGGCCTCTCAAAGCGCAGTCCACGGCCACTGTTAGTTGAGTGACAAAAAGTCCCAAGTAAACCAATTTCTCCTTCTAAGCTAGGGTACTTCCTCCAGGGAGGAACGGATGCTGAGTTGAGAGGGAGAGTTTAGAGGAAACTCTATGCCCTGAGCTGAGCACCCCCGCGGTCCCACCCCTTCCTTCCAACACCCGTCGGGGTGCTGGCGAGCGAGGACAACCACGAGCAAGAACTTGACCAGATCTCCGTGGCGCTCAGGTACTTGCAATGAATACCCGTCGAAGACCCTGTTTGTGCTCTGGGAAGTGCTTGGCCCATTGTTACGCAGCCCTCAGAGGCCCCTTCTGGAAGGACCTGGCTCTGATACCACGTGAGGGCTCCGGGGCCACCAGCCAGCGGCCAGCTGGACCCTCACCCTGCCTTGACCTGCGACCTGCTCACCTTCGCTGGTGTGGCCCCTTCCTCGCCCCCCACACCTTTCCGCGGTTAACGCCAGCTCCCGACAGCTCTCCGAGGCTCCCGTCAAGGACGTCACTCTCTCTCACACACAGCCCCTCCCCTGCAGCACCCGGTCCCTCGCTTCCCAGCAAGACCACAAACCCCACCAGCTGGTGAGCGCTCAGGCCCCCGCTGTTGAGCGGCGGAGCACACTCCAGACAATGAGCCAGCGTGTACGGAGGGAACCGCGTGTGACTCGCAGAAGGATGTTGGATCCTCGGGTGGGAGCTAATTTTAAGTGGCAAGTTCATTCACGAGGATGTCTGGATCTTCCTTGATCCTCTGAGAAAGGAAATCTGGGGATAGACACTCTGTTTAAAAGGCTGCCCACAGCCCAGAACAGAGTCAGAGGCGGTTCCGGGTCCCGCTGGGAGGAAATGTGCCGAGATCCGAGGACACACTGCGGTTCTCAGCCACCAGGAGATGGTCGGGACAGCCCGACTTCCACATGTCCTCTGTGATCCTGCCGCTACGGACGTTCTGCACCGCACACTCACCCAGAGCGGCGCCCGCCTCTGGGACGGGGCAGGAAGTCACCCTTGTGGTCAGTGTGGCAAACCAGGGAAGACCCTGCACCCATGACTGTAGCACTCGATGTTCTGTCAGTTTTTCTGCAACGTTGGTCTCGCAGAAATTAACTCATTAATTTCTAATCACTGAAGATCACTTTATACTACAGTTACTCAGGAGCCCAAATGGGCACGACCATGGATCTTTCTGCGTCAGGAAGTCCCGCCCTGGTTCCTACAGCTGCCGCAGCAACCACCACCAGGAACATCCAACGATGTGGCCTAGAGCTCGCGGCTTGTGACAACAAACTCCGATCCAGACGTCCTTCTGTCCAGAGCTGAGGCTCTCAAAAATCAGTTTCTGTCTGGTGTGGGAAGCTGGCTTGTCCTATCCGTGGTCTCACTTTTGAGGCGTACCACGTTATTTTCCAAGTAACCTTCCGAGAATCATACACATGGGGTCTGAAACAAACCAGGCATCTCCCTAGCTGCGCCCCAGTGTCTCCGTATGCCTGGAGGTCCCACCGAGCGTCTGTGCAGACGTTTTCCCCAGGGCTGTAAGACACAACGCTCTCTCCGGCAGCAGACAGCCCCAGGGAACTGGACACACACGGGGCAACCCCTTGTGGCCTGGTTGGTGGAGGCCGGTGTTCGTTCTGCAGCCCTGGGCAGAGTCTCCCCGTCTGTCCCTTGCCCGAGTGTCCAGGTGCAGCACACACACGTGCTGTTCCCCTGAATGAGAGGCTTGCCTGGTGGCGAATTTCCTAACGCCCACATGAAGGAGAAAGAACCAAGCACGACAGAACATCTTCTTCCGCTAAACGCACAAGAACGATCCCAGGGATCAAGTATGGCTCCCGCACAAGGCAGACAAGCCCGCACGTCACACTCCTTCCCGGTGGGAAGCTGGCAGCCGCTTCTCCGGAAGTGCCGGGGCAGAGGTTACTCACCTGCCCACGAGCCGGAGTTGACGATACCCACAGCTGGGTTTCCCTGCACGGTTTTGTCGCAGCTCAAATTCACGTGGCCGTGGGTTCTCACAGGGTCTCTCACATTTCCAGCGCTCGCTGCAACACCTTCGGGGCCCTCTGAGCCCCCTCGGCTAAGGGCGTCAAAGTGCGGGTAAAGCCTGACCACGACATTCCTCTCATCGACGACACTTATCTCTGTATTGTTCCAGGGTTTTACTTTGTAGGCTCTATGTAAGCAGATCCAAAATGCAGGAACCAAAGTGCAGAACACCCCAGATTAGCGTTCTCGAGAACAAGCGTCAGGACAAGCGATCTGCTGGACCAGAGCCGTTCCCCCACAAGAGGGCTGGGGTCCCCGTGTGGCGTTCGAGGTGGAGAAGAGTAAACACACTTGGGCAATCAGGTTTGGTGCCCTCTCTCCTCATTCCCACCGACCGGACGGGAGTCGACATCAGGAACGAAGTCCACGAGTGCCGGCAACAAGACGGAACCGCTCGCGGACTTCCTACGTGCCCCTCCCTTGCTCAGCCTGGCCAAGGTTGGCGCGCTGGTTCCCGGACTCACCACTACCGATGTCTTGGCACCGGCCACAAACACTTCCTCAGAGAGAGCAATCCTGCCGGGCAGCAGGCTGCTTGTACAGGACGATGAGTCCCTGAGAATTCCTGTAGCCCGAGCGAGTAGTCTAGATGCGAACCTCGGACAGAACAAGATGATTAAGGAGACACGGGGGAGTATTTTCTCCACATCTGTGGCTCACCTCTTGGTTCTGCTGACAGTCTTTGGTAGAGCGGTAACGACTCATTTGCATGAAGTCCATCCTATCACGGGTCACGGGCTTTTGGTGTCATGTCTAAGAACTCACCACCCTGGCCCAAGTCATCTGGGCTTTTCCCTCTAGGAGATGAATGGTTTCATGTTTCACATTCAGGTCTAAGATCCATTCTGAGCGAATTCTTGTGAAGACGGTAAGGTCTGTGCCTTTTTTTGACTCACGGGCACATTCTATGGGTCTAAGACCCATTTTTCTGGCACACAGATGCACCGTTGTCCCCGTGTCCCTTGCTGAAGAGACGACCTTGGCTCTGCTGCATGGACTTTGCTCCTCGGCCACAGACCAGGCTGTCTCTGAGCTCTCTGTAGAGTGAACCCTGATGTAAGTCACAGACTCTGGTCACGACGGCACATCAACTAGGATCCTAGATTCTTAAAAAGGAATAAAGAAGTCCCACCCGGGCAGGAGACGCTGATGACGGGGGAGGTCTAATGGGAAAGCTCTGCAGCTTCCACTCAGTGTTGCTGTGAACCTCAAACTTTTCTGAAAAATAGTCTATTTAAAAAAAGAAGGGGTGCCTGGGTGGCTCAGTGGGTTAAGCCTCTGCCTTCGGTTCAGGTCATGATCTCAGGGTCCTGGGATCGAGCCCCGCATCGGGCTCTCTGCTCCGCGGATAGCCTGCTTCCTCCTCTCTCTCTGCCTAGTTGTGATTTCTCTCTGTCAAATAAATAAAATATTTAAAAAAAAAAAAAAAGGAAAACATGGCTGACTAGGAGGAAAAGAAGACGCTTTGACACATAAAATTTCACACCTGTCATTTGGTGATTTCAGCTTATTAATCCGAGAAAACCAACTGACCGTCAGAACCTGGGCACTCGGGCCAAGGCAGACCGTGGCTCACCCCAACACACGTCACCCTGCCGTGGGCGGGTACCGTCCGCGGGTGCGCGTCAGTGACCCCGATGACAGGCTGTTCTCTTGTTTCAGAGTCTGACTGAGACACTGTGTGCGCACCATGAATCCCACGCCGCGTGAGGCGCGGAACTGGAAGGTTTTCTCCGTCTGCAGAGTTGCGTCCTCACCGCAACGCAGTTCCAGAACATTCCCAACCCACGTGGGCTCCAACCGGCTTCGCCCCCAGCCCCACGCAACCGTGGCTCTGCTCCCTGTCCCCGTGGAGCGGCCTGTCCCAGACACGTCTTATAAATGGCATCAGCGATACAGTCACGGAATGTGTGGTCTTCCGAGTCTGGTGTCTTTCTCTTTGCGGCTGTTTCTGAAGCTCATCCACACGATGGTGCATCGCACCGTGTGGTGTGAACCAGCACCGGTCATCCTCTCCCCGGCTAGTGGACCTGTGCACCGTGTCGTTCTCTTTCTGTCTTGTTTTTACGAAGGTTGCTGGGGACATCTCACACTTCACAACTTTGGATGTTTTCCCTTCTCTTCGGTGGATGCCCAGGAGCAGAACTCCTGGGTCGTACTGTGAGGTTAACTTTGAAGAACGTGCCCAACTGTGGCTTCACTATTTCACCCTCCCGCCAACAGCCTAGACTTCCAGTCTCCACGCACCCTTGGTTACTGCTGCTTTGTGGTCTAGTTGAAACCGGAAAATACAAGTTCTTCAGCCTCTTACTTGATGGTCTGCGGTTGTATCTCCTCTGGTGGGTATGAAGTGTTAGCTCACTGGTTTCAATCTGCATTTCCCTAAAAAATGGGAAGCATCTTTTCATGAGCTTGTAAGTCATCTGTGTATTTTTGGTGAAATGTCTATTCAAACCTGTTGCCCATTTTTAAATCACGTGTGCGTCATCTTCTTGAGCTTTGAGAGTTCATTCTGTATCTGGTTGGAGGGACTCTACCAGGTCATGATTTGCACGTTTCCCCCAGTCTGTGGCTCATATTTCCAACTTTCCTCAGAGTGTCTCTGGTGTGCCACGTTATTAATTTTATTGAAGCCACATTTTTATGATTTCTTTTACGTATTCTACCATGGGCACCACATCTAAGAACTCTGCCGAATTCAAGATCATGGAGACTGACTCCTCTGTCTTCTTCTAGAAGTCTTCGTTCCTACGCCAGTGTCTGCAGCCTACTGTGTTCACTTATATGACGCAAAGTCAAAGTTTACTCCTGTTGCAGGTCAAAGTCCAACATTCCTAAGCATCAACCACTGAAAACACTACCCTTTCGTCCTGACCTGCCGTGGTACCTTTGTTGCGAAATGAAGTGACCACACGTCGGAGGCCAAGTGTCTAGACTCCCAATTCTGTCTCACTGGCTGTTCTTTCTGCATCTGCCTTCCTACTACGTCCATGCCAGCCCGCCCCGGTCGGGGTATTGTAGTAAGTGTTGGAATTGGGAAGTCTGAGTTTTCCAACTTTGTTACTCGACTCCAAAATTGTTCTAGATATTGTGCGTTTTTTTTAAACTTTAGAAAAAAGTTGTCCACTTCTGCCAAAAAAACCCCCACCAAAAACCAAAAAGATCCTGTTGATATTTTTGACAGGAATTATACAAAATCTCTAGATTTGTGGAGAATTTCCATTTTAACAACACTGAAACTTCTAACCCATGAGTATCAATGATCGGAAATCCTTTTTAAGAAGTATTTGATCTTGGGGCACCTGGGGGGGCTCAGTGGGTTAATCCTCTGCCTTCGGCTCAGGTTGTAATCGCAGGGTCCTGGGATCCAGCCCGACGTCGGGCTCTCTGCTCAGCAGGGAACCTGCTTCCTCCTCTCTCTCTGCCTGCCTCTCTGCCTACTTGTGATCTCTGTCATATAAATAAATAAATAAAATCCTTACAAAATTTTAAAAAAAGATATATTTGATCTTAAGAGTGTTTTGAAACAATTCTGTTTTATCATGATTCTCAGAGAAATAATCCTCTGTTTTATGAGTGAAGGGAACTTTAGGATGAAGACACAAAAAAACGTTTGTATTAAACTTTTTAGAATTGTTGAAACCATTGCAAAGTGACAGAAAACTTTTAAGTGGAAATAACGTCCCCCCCATGAATCACCTGAGGGGGGGACGCTGACCTAAGATGTCATCAGCCCCAAATACGTCTGCAGGTGTTTCCAGGAAGCAAGTTTATTTTTCTCCATACGACCAATTAAGATGTCAAAATCAGGAAACAGATCCATTTCTTCCCCGAACCCTCGGATCCTGTTTGCCGGTTGTCCTGACAGTGACTTGTACAGAGAAAGGAGACCTTTCGGAGACACGTGGGCAGACGCCATCAGCTTGCCCGCCGGGGTCCTCAGGGCTCCCATGACTCTGACCCTTGCGGTCGTGGCCACAGACAGCAGCACTGAGCATCCTTTAGCCTGGGCCTGATGCTCTCTGGGCTCAGGGGTTCAGGGAAGGGTCTTTGTCAGGAGGACCACGGATGTGAGGCTGTTTCCCTCACTGCAGCTCTCTGGGTGATGCCCAAAGGCCCCGTGTTTCTGCCGTGAAGGTTGTCCCCCCATCTTTATAACTATTTTCTAGATGTCCACTCTATCAATCAAGCTTTCAATTTGTGCATCTGTCTGAACAGTGAGATAACTTCCTATTTTATTCCAAGTGTTATCTACCTTAATCTTTTATTTTGATGCCGAAATGTCCCCAATTTGACCAGCGGGAGCCCCTCCAAAGCACAGGTCACCCTCCCAGCACGCGGGCTTCCTCGCACGAAAAGACATGCAGGTTCACCTTGAGCATGTCCTGCACCAGCCTGGCACCAGCCATTTCCCAAGGCAATGCTCGCTCATCAGAGAGGCTGGCGGTGTCCACAGTACAGACGGGCACGGGGCATCCTCTACTCTCCTGGGGAGGCGCTCCCAGGGGGGGCTTTTCAGCAGGTTTGTCTGGGTCTGCTTCTACAGGGACTCCAGAAGGAAGGAGTTTCCAGTTCTTACGTACGTTCATCGAACTGCTGCAGAGGCCGTCACCGGACACTGTATCTCAGGACTTCGGAGCGAGTTTGCAGGAAGATGCCCGTCAGCTACAGGCTCCTTACAGCCCCTGCCACGCGCCCCAGTGCATCCCCACTGCTCCGGTACAGGTCAAACCCTTACTTTCCCGCCTCCGGGCAGTCTCTCTGGTGACGTCATGAGGGTTAGGCGCGGCAAGCCCTGGGGTGGGAAAGCTCTCCATCCACCCGCGCCTTTGCCAAGGGACACACTGTCCCCTCTAACGTTGGTGGTTCAGGACAGGCGTCCTTCTCGCCTGGCCCCCTGCTGGAATGCCGGACTCTGAACTACTGCCCAGAAAAACTGACCCGCCACACTCCTGCCTTGCACAGTGAGGCAAAAATCATTAAATAATTTAACTGAATTTGCCTTCTCAAAACTTTAATTGTTCTAATTAGAATGAATTGTGAAAATTGGGGTTTTTTCCAAAAATGGTTTTTTCAAAGATGCAGGACAGGACTTTAATCCCACGTGATCCTGTTACATGGTATGAACGAGGAACAACTGCTTTCCGAGGTGTACCGCAGGACCTGAGGGAAGACGTGAGAGACCACGAGGAAGCAAGGAGGTCGTGACCACGTTCACACGGTGGCATCTCGGTGTTAGAGCCGCACAGAGGCACAGTCACGAGACCGTGTGCACACTCAGCGGTTTATGGGGACATCGCGCTGTTTGGTAGCTGCTTTAAAATGCTGCACGGAACACGGGGGCAGAGAAATCTGGAAGGAGAGATGAGACGGAATTGTCCGAAGGCGGGTCATGGGAGCTGGACGGCAGCGCTGGCCGTCCCACGGCGTCCTTCACGTACTTCCAGATGCTTCCAGCGAGGACGACCCGAAGATCGTAAGTACGCTGCCTTCAGAGCAAACTCTGCACACGCCCATGGCACGCACTTCATGGCATCACGAGACGGTCCGGTCACTGAGGTCTCCCCGTGCTCCGCACTACTCTGTACTCCCTCAAGTGTCTACGGCGAATATGCGTGTAGAGTCCGAGACGATGCCGGTGCGGTGGCCCGTGCGCCCCGTCTCCGCAGACCCTGCTGAGCCCATTCCCGGCCGGCTCTGGGGGGATCACGGGGAGCCCCCACCTTCCTGCAGCTGAAGTCCCTCCCGCCCACGGCACAGAGGCGCCCGAAGCAGAAGGGAGCCTGACGTGCCCACCAACTCAATACACACCCCAGACCGGGGCTCACGGCCGAGAACCGAAGCCTCGTTGGGAAATCGGGGTCCCCACCAGGCAGCCTCCCAGAAGGAGCCAGGCCTGGTGTCTGCACGGGTCTCAGCCCACGCTGTGGAGCGTGGACGCCACCGCGACATGTCTGCTCTTCTCGAGCGCGGGGCCGAGGGGGGACGGGACAGCGGCCCGGCCGACAGTCAGCCGCAGCCCGCCCCTCGGGAGGGGGCGGTCCCCCACCGACGCTGCCATCCACTCGGAAACGGTCTCGAAAGTGGACGTCGTTGTGGTGAGCTCGGGGACACACTCACCTGCAGAGGCACCACAGGACGAACCCGAGTCCACAGTACGGGTCCAGGCAGATGGCCACTTCTCGAGAGGGGTAGAGCTCACACTGCAGCTTAATGGAACGGCAGAAGGCACTGGTGGCTGCGTGAGACATCTGCAAGACAGCAAGGACCCCTCAGTGCCCGGCCCGGCCCCCAGCGCCCCGTGGGTGCAGGAAGGCCACGGCGGTAGCCAGCTCTGGCCGTGCAGGAAGACTGGGCTGCCACGTCCGGGGTTCCTCCCACTTGCGATGCCCACACACACGGCTCCTCCGGGGCCGCCGGACCTGGCAATCCAGTAGCCGAAGGAGCCGTGTCTGGCCCTCGAGAGGCGGGTCAGCACATCAGGGCTTGTCCTGCGGTCCCGTAGCGCCACGAGGAATGGGGACACACAAGGGCTTGGGCCCCTCTCCGGGCCGGGACTGCGTCTGACTTGCACACACCTGCCGTGTGACAGGGCCGGCGGGCACAGGGGGCGGACGTCCCAAGTCTGTGATCAGGGAGCCGGGCTCAAAGAAGGCGGTTTGCTGACAGTCACACACACCCGAGCCGCGTCACGGCCGGGGGCGGGAGGCGCACAAATCACGCGCCAGCAGCCACGCTCCCCCTGCCCCGCGTGACCAAAGGGACAGGAGGGCGTCCCCAGCCAGACTATACCTGAGGGATTCCATGACACCGTGAACGTATCTGATGAAGTCCGTTTTCTCATGGAAACTTACTAGCCAACCCAACCTGAGAGGAAAAGGCAAACTCTTCCAAGTCCGTGGTTTCAAACACGTCTTTAGCTCCCCCGAAGCCGACGTCCCCCAGGGCTGAGCCGTGTGAGGCGGCAGGAGCCCCCCCCCCCCCCAACGCGGGCAGACCCGGCCCCATGTCTGGGAAAAGCACCATCAGTCGCCCCGGCAGCAGGGCAGACGAGCCAGGAAGGGGGACACTTGTGCCGTGAACGTGGGCACAGGGTCCGTGCTCCGGCCAGCGGGTCTCATGGTGGGAGCCGCACCGAGCTCACGAGAGGCAACACAGAATTACTCTAGAATCTGACACACGAGCGGCTCCTCTGGGCTGCTCTTAAAGCCACATTTGCTTCAAGAAGAAGCAACACTGGGTTTATGAAACGTTCCTTCAACCTCCCACCTGCCGGATCGTGAGTTAACAAAACCCTCACCACCCAGATGACCCATTCTCACTGCAGTGGCCCCCCGAACCCCGCTCTGCGCAGGCACCGCCGGCAGCAGGGACAGAGCTCGAGCTCAGCCCAGAGGACACTCACGTGCCGACCGAGGACAGGCTCGGTATCAGGCTCTGTATCAGGTGCTCGGAATATCACAAACAGTAAGACACAGCGTCCAACCTCATGACCCCATGGGAAGCTGAGCGAGAACTTGTTAACAGCGGGGCCGTGAGCTCCTGGAGAGCCCAAGGGGAGCGGAGAATGGGCTCTCCCAGTGCCCTGGGGCTCACACAGGGCTCTGGGTCTTCGGGTGAGTGAGCACGAACAGATCTTATCCCAGTGGCAAGGACACAGACAAAGAAAAAAGCCACCAGGAAAGCTGAAGATCTCAGGTCCAAGTTCACCACCGTCTTGGACCCTGTGGACACCACAGACCCGCAGGCCAGGCCGGAAGAAGGAGGCTCCGTCTCATGAAGACAGAACTGTGCCTGGATTAAGATCTCGTTTCCATAAGCCCCAAATACAAGCCCTCACAGCCTGCTCTGAGACACCGAGAACACACGAGTTCAGGTGGGGGCTGAGGGCATCTGCACGTGTTCTTCGGATATGGCTGGGACTTCTCGCGGGAAGGGTTACTTTCCTGTGCAGTATGGCTGGCTGATGCCGAGGTAAGAGTCCCCAGCCCGGGCGAGCATCAGCGGCACAACCCCCGAAAGCGAGCATGCTCGGGGGAGGGGAGAGTCGCCACAGCTCTGACACGGCCCGTGCGGGAGCCCGGGGGGCGACAGAGCTGAAGGGAAGAGCAGAGGCCACATGGGGGCCCCACACCACCTCCTCGTTGATGTCGTGCGAATGTGGTGCAGGCGCTACCAAGAACCACCCGAGTCCGAGTGACACCTTGGACGAGTCAGGGCCACAGCCCTCGAACAGAACGTCAGCTCGTGCTCAGGGGTCTGATGCGGAACCAGATGTCACGCAGAGCCCGTGGTGGCGAAAACGGTTTACTGGGGAGACTTCTCTCTCCACTTCGGGTGTTTAACGGAATAGTTAATAACATTCTTGTCCAAAAGCTGATACCGAACGAACATTTCCGAGAAACGTGGTGCCCACGGCAACCAAAGAGGCAGAAGGGATTTCCCTCAGGACAAGACTGTAAACCACGTGATCTCCGCTGGGTTTATGCCTCTCAGGATTCGAGGCATACGGGTTTTCGCTACATGACATCACAGTGTTTCGACGGGTTTTCGTTACATGACATCACAGTGTTCGTCTCAGGGACTCATCAAATTAAATGTCAGAAGTTCAATAAGAACTTCCATAAACCTGCGGGGCACCCGAGTAGCACGATCGGTTAAGTGGCCGACTCTTGGTTTCGCGCCAGGTTGTGGTCTCAGGGTCGGGAGATCGACCAGGCAGGGAGTCTGCCTGAGATATTCTCTCTCTCCCTCTGCCTCTCCCCACCCCCCGTGCACCCACTCTCTCGCTCTCTAAAACAAACACATCTTTGAAAAAGGAAGCTTTTGTAATTCTGAGAGAAAGCCTCGTTCCTCGTCTCTCTGGCATTACGAGTGCTTAGACTTCCACTGCGCGGAATGACTGTGAGGTACCTGCACAGATCCCTCTACTGCTCTTTCAAGCACAAGCATCTTTATCGAATCGAGAGGTAACGCGACGGCCCCTCTGCGGACCGTGAAAACGGGAGGATCCACGTGTGCGCTGCCCTTCGGCGGTGACCGGGGGAGGCTCAGGGCCGCCGGCAGCACTGTGCGAGTCACTTATCCTGGTCTCAAAAGAGATCTGGACTCCAAAAGGCTTTTGAAGGGGTGGCCGGGTGGCTCAGTCAGTGAAGTGACTGACTCCTGATTTCAGCTCAGGTCACGATCTCAGGGTCTGGAGATCGAGCCCCAGGTCGCGCTCTGCTCTGCGTGGAGCCTCCTTGAGACTGTCTCTCCCCTGCCCGCCCCTCTCTGCTGGGGCACATCCTCTCTCTCAAGCAAGTGAGTCTTCAAAAGACTTTTGAATACTTTTATTTTATACCCACTCTATTTGTGTGGCACCTCAGGCTCCACTGAAAAGTGAAGGAGAGGGTCCTGGGAAGACGGTCTCCGTAGCAACCAGACAACAACTGCGTGGGCAGACAATGAGGAAACTATTTCGAGCTCTGGAACCTGCTACAGTTTTTAACTTCCAGGGGAAAGCTTGGGCAATGGCAATTAATCTTGGAAAAATGAAGACACGGCCATGAAAGAAAAAGCTGTGGGCACTCAGGACACTTGGACCGGCCAGGGAAGGCTCAGGGAAGTCTTACGGGTTGAAACAGAAAGACACTGGATGCAGCTGGAAGTCATCTGAATAAATCAGGGTCTCAGGTGAGCACGAAGCAAACATAAAAGCTATCGTAATCCTGGCTCACCTGGGTGGTTCAGTCAGGTGAGCATCCGACTCCTGACTGCAGCTCGGCATGATCTCAGGGTCGTAAGACTGAGGCTCTCTGAGGCAGGCTCTCCTTCTGCCCCTCCCCTCCCCTCTTCTCTCCCCCGCAAGACAAATAAATAAGTCTTTAAAAAGCTAGTATATTCCTAAGAATACTTTAAAACTCTACCCTTCATTTTCTACGTGATTTAAGAGACTAACATGGTAAAACAAAGCAATTATCAGTCAAAACACTAATACTGTAACTTTGCGTTTAAATTCCACCCGCCCCATAACTAAGAGATCAATGCATTTAAAAGAACATATCTTGGGCCACACAGCGTACAAAGATATAACTTTGAGACATCAGCAACTGAGAGGCAGAGATGGAACCGTTTTTTGTGTCCCTGAAATCAAGCAGGGATAGTCCAAACTGGAGAACTACAACTGTGGGCTGCCCAACCCGTCCCCACGGTCACCTCAAAGACAAACCCTGAAGGATATATACGAAAGGAAATGAGAAAGGAATCCAAATGTTTCACCACAAAAAATCAACTAAGCACAAAACAAAACAGTAACGCAGGACACGAGTAACAGGAAAGTTGTAAGACACAAAAAATAATGAGCAAGATGACAGAAGTCCCTTCATTGAAAAAACGTTATTTCTTTTGGAGAGTGTGAGTAAGGGGAGGGGCGGAGGGAGGGAGAGTCTCAAGCAGACTTCCTGCTGAGTGGGCAGCTGACACTGGGCTACATTTCACCACCCTGAGATCATGACCTGAGCCAAAACGAAGAGTCAGACAATCAACTGTGCCACGCAGGTGCCCCGGAGAAGTCCCTTCTTACCAGCAATTACTGTAATGTAAACAGATTAACTCTCCAAAGCCAGAAATTGGCAAAGTGAATAAAACACATGATCCAACCATATGCCGCCTACAAGACTCATTTTATTTATTTTTTTAAAAAGATTTATTTATTTGAGAGAGAGAGAGAGCAAGCATGCAAGGATGGGGGGCAGAGGGAGAGGGAGACAGAAATCCGAGCAGACTTTGTGTTGTGTGCGGGGCTTGATGTCATGACCTGGAGACCACGACCCCAGCCGAAACCAAGGGTAGGACCCCCAATCAACTGTGCCACCCAGGCGCCCCCAAGAGATTCATTTTAGATCAGAAGACAGAAATAGTTTGAAAGTGAAAGAACGGATCAAGGCATTCCACACCAAGAGTGACCAAACGAGAGCAGAGGTTGCTAAACTAGTATTAGACACGCAGACTTCCGAAGGGATTGCATGAGACGGGCCGGGGCGAGACGCACTAACACAGGGTTTGGTACAGCAGGAAGATCTAAGATTGTCAACATCCATGCACATCCACGCACCAGGCAACGCACTGTCCGACAACAAAGCACCATTGACAAATGAAGCCAAAATGGACAAAACTAAAGCGGGAAATTGACGTTTCTCCAGCAACAGAGACTTCAACAGCCTACTCTCGATAATGGTCAGAACAACCAGAAAGAAGACACATAAAAAAATAAGAAAATAGGGGACTTAACCCAATAAAGCAGAGACGCGAGGGACAGAGAGCACCTTCAACCACAACGGAATATACACTGTTCTCAAGAGCCCTGGGGACTCTTTCCAACACAGACCATGTTTTAGGCCACAGATTAAGTCTCAATCGTTTAAAAAAAGATAGGAACCGTATAAAGTACTTTCTCCAAACACAACAGGATGAAGTTAGGAGTTGGAAACAGAAGGAAAACCAGAAAACACACAACTTCTGAAATTAAAAAAAAATGCACTCTTAAATCCCCACAAGGAAAATCAGAAAATACTTAGACACAAGTGCAAATGAAGGTACAACATCCCAAACTCACAGGAAATAACACGACCAACGCAATGCAGAAGTTCATATAAAACAGTTAGGTTAAAAAGCTAAGATCTATCTCCTACCAACAACCTGACTCCCGACTGAAGAAGCGAGACAAGAACAGAATAAACTCAGAGCAGAAGGAAGGATAATAAAGATTCATACGGAGGTAAGCAAATAGAGTGGAGAAAGAGAGATAATCTATGAAAGCAAAAGCTGGGTCTTTGGGGCGCCTGGGTGGCTCAGTGGGTTAAGCCACTGCCTTCGGCTCAGGTCATGATCTCGGGGTCCTGGGATCGAGTCCCGCATCGGGCTCTCTGCTCAGCAGGGAGCCTGCTTCCCTCTCTCTCTCTGCCTGCCTCTCTGCCTACTTGTGATCTGTGTCTGTCAAATAAATAAATAAAATCTTAAAAAAAAAAAAAAAGCTGGGTCTTTGAAATAATCAACAGAACAGACAAACCTTTAGCTGGATGGGCCAAGAAAAAAGGAGGGAACACTCAAATTGTACTAAAATCAGAAATGGAAGTAGGGACGTTTCCTACAGACTCTACAGAAATGAGACTAGTCGTGAGAGAGTACTATGGGCAGCTGTGCACCAAGACACTCCACAACCTGCGCGGAAGAGAAACTGCACTTCCTGGAAACCGAAACACAAATTATCAAGAAGGAACACAAAACCTACCAAGTCTAAATCATGAAGAATAAAAAACCTGAATAAACTTACAAGTAGTAAGAAGATCAAATCAGTAAAGAAGATTTCCCGATAACGCTAAGCCTTACACCCAACGACGTCACTGCTAAAGTGAACCAAATATTTAAAGATGAATAATACCGGGGCACCAGGGTGGCTCGGCTGGTTAAGCATCTGACTCCCTGATTTTGGCTCAGGTCAGGATCTCAGGGCTGCGAGATCAAGCCCATGTCAGGCTCCACTCAGCAGGGAGTCTGTTTTCTCTCTCTCCCTCTTCCTCTATGTGCCCCTCCTCCAAATGTGTGTGCTTTCTCTCTAAAATAAATAAATTAATTAATTAATTTAAAAAAAAAACTAATACCAGTCCTTCTCAAACTTTTCGAAAACACTGAAGAGAAAGGAACGCTTCAAACTCATTCTTGAAGGTCAGCATAACCCAGATACCAAAGCCAAAGACACGACAAAACAGAAGACTACAGACCAATATCCCTGCTGAATGCTGATGCAAAAATCCTCAGAAAAGTACTAATTCAAGTTGGTAGCATATTCAAAGTAGGATTTATTCCTAGAAGGCAATGTTGGCTTTACATATGAAAAATCAATCGGGGGTGGGGGGGGCGCCTGCCTGGCTCAGTTAGAGAAGCATGTGACTCCTGATCTCAGGGTTGTGAGTTTGAGTCCCACATTGGGTGTAAAGATTACTTAAAATAAACTCTTTTAAAACATCAGTCAGGGACGCCTGAGTGGCTCATGGAGTTAAAGCCTCTGCCTTTGGCTCAGGTCATGATCTCAGGTCCTGGGATCGAGCTCCGTGTCGGGCTCTCTGCTCAGCAGGAAGCCTGCTTCCTCCTCTCTCTCTCCCTGCCTGCCTCTCTGCCTACCTGTGATCTCTGTCTGTCAAATAAATAAAAGAAATCTTAAAAAAAAATATCAATCAATATGTCACATTAAAAGAACAAGGGTTGTAAAACCCATATGATCATCTCAATTGATGTAAAAAAAAAGTGTCTGACAAAATTCAAAAACCTTTTAAAATAAAAACACTCAATAGACTAGGAATAGAAAAAAGGGCCTCAGCATAACCAAAGCCACATATGAAGAACACAGAGAACATCATACTCGGTTGTTTTAAGTCTTCCGAATCTGTACTCCACAGTCGGGAACAAGGCAAGGCTGCTTGCTTTCACCCTGTCTACTCAACATAGTACTAGAAATTCTAGCCCAGGCAATTAGGTAAGAAATATAACTACAAGGCATTTAGGTTGGAAAAGCAGAAGTAAAATTATCTCTGTTCACAGAAAAATGAACTTATATGTAGAAAACACTAAAGATTTCGCACAAAAATTATTAAAAAATCATAAATTCAGCAAAGGAGCAGGATAAGAAGTCATTAAGCAAATATTACTTGCATTTCTATACATTAAATGAAAAATATGAAGAGAAAATTAAAACAAGTCTACTTACAACAGCATCAAAGCATGAAACGCTTGGGAACTAACTCAATCAAGGATGTGCAAGACTTGTACCACGAAAAGTATAAAGTATTGCCAAAGACAAAGTCCACAATAGCCAAAGTGTGGAAAGAACCTAGATGTCCATCGACAGATGAATGGATAAAGAAGATGTGGTATATATACACAATGGAATACTATGCAGCCATCAAAACCCCCCAAATCTTGCCGTTTGCAACAAACGGAGATGGAACTAGAGGGTGTCATGCTAAGTCAGAGAAAGACATCTATCATACGGTCTCTCTGATAAGAGGAATTTGAGAGGCAGGGCAGGGGGTTGTGGAGGGAAGGGAGGAAAAATGAAACAAGATGGGATGGGGTGGGGAGACAAACCATAAGAGACTCTTAATCTCATGAAACACACTGAGGGTGGCTTGGGGAGGGGGGAGGGAGAGGGTGATTGGGGGATGGACACTGGGGAGGGTGTGTGCTACATTGAGTGCTGTGAAGTGTGTAAACCTGGCGATTCACAGACCTGTGCCCCTGGGGCAAATAACACATTATATGTTAAGTAAAAGAAAGTTTTAGGAAAAAAAAAATAGGAAAAAAGGTTGCCAAAGAAATTAAAGACATAAATAAATGGAAATGTATACCATACTCATAGGTGTCAATACAACCTTAGACAACGTGGACTCAACGCAGTCTCTGGGTGTTATTTGTAACTAATGAATCATTGAACATTACCCCTAAAACTAATGATGTACTATACATTGGCTTATTGAATTTAAATAAAAAAAAATCAATGATATTTTTTGTAAAGAAGAAAATGCATCGTAAACTTCAAACAGAACCTCCAGGAAATTTGACTTGTCAAAACAATCTTAAAAAACAAAGTCAGAGAACACACACTTCCTGATTTAAAAGCTTCCTACAAATACACTGTAGTCCGGATAGTGCAGCATAGGGACAGAAACAGACGCACAGATCAATAGGGGACAACACAGAGCCCAGAAAAAAAAAAACCACCCATTTATGGCCAGCTGATTTTTGACAAAGGTGCCAAGACCATTCGCTTCAACAAAACCGTGCTGAGAACACTGGATCTCCGCATGCAGATGAATGAGGTTGGACCTTTACCTAAAACCACATAACTAGTGGTTTCAGAAAAATTAACTCAAATTGGATCAAAGACAGAAATGTAAGACCTAACACAATAAAATTCCTGGAAGAAAACACGAGACAAAGTCTTATGACACTGGGTTTGGCAATGACTTCTTGGATGTTACCAAAGCATAGGTCAGAAAAGAAAAAAAGACAAAACTGGACATTATGAAAATTAAAGAATTTTGTGCATCAAAAGACAGTACCCACAGGACAGGTGAGGGTTCAGGGTTTAATATCCAGAATGTACAGAGACTTGTAAGACTCAACAACAACAACAAAAATCAAGCAACTTGATTCAAAGGACGTGAACGGATACTCCTCCAGAGAAGATGGACAAGTGACCACTCACCGCAAGAAAAGATGCCTAACATCTCCGACCACTAGGAAGGTGCCACCCAGAACCACAGTGGGACGGCGCTGCACGTCCCTCAGGACAGTTACGATTATAAAACAACAACCAAACCAGAGAACGCTGAGAGTTGTTGGGGGCGGGAGAAGGGGAATGGTGTCGCCACCATGGAACACAGCATGGCTGTTCCCTCCCGGATTAAAAACACAGGGACCGTACAGACGGTCCAAAATGGCATATACTCAGAAGACCTGAAATCAGTGTCTTTTTTTTTTTTTTTTTTTTTTAGGATTTCATGTATTCATTTGACAGAGAGGGAGAGAGAGCGCACAACAGGCAGAGGGAGAGGGAGAAGCAGGCTCCCCGCCGAGTGGACAGCCTCACGCGGAACTCAATCCCAGGACGCCTGAGCCCAAGGCAGCTTCACTGACGGAGCTGCCAGGCATCCCTGAAATCAGTGTCCTGAGAGAAGCGTGTACCTCTCTGCTCACAGCAGCACCTCCTACAAGAGCCACCCCTGGGAAGCAAGCCTACTGCTCGCTGACAGACGAATGCACAGGCCCACTGGGAACACGTTCACGGAACGTCACTTAGCCTTAGAAAGGAGTTCGGACCCCAAGCAACACGGCTGAGCCCCCGGGACACCACAGTACATTTAACGAGCCGCGCACAGAAGGACAGTGCCGCGGGACTCCATTCTGTGGGGTCCCAGAGTCGTCAAAATCCCAGAGACGGAGGGCGATGTGGGTGCTGGGGGCGGGGCTCCTGGCCCACAGGAGTGTCAGTTTCACAAGACCGGCGAGCTCTGGGGTGGACGGTGGGGCGCCCCACCACAGCGTGAGGGTCTCTAATGCGACCGAGGTCGGTTGGTTATTAGGGTGAATTCATGTCACGTGTATTTAACAACAACAAAGAAACTGAAAACGAAATTGAGAAAGAGAACGGAGGCACATGTCACAAATGGAGGGTCCCCGTACAGCCACGGCACGTCCCTGAGCACGGGGGTGGGCGCCGCCCCTGCACACAGGTCTCTCACACGGCTGGACCATAAGCGTTTCTTCTCTCCCTTGTGACTTTTCCACACCATTTCTCCGCCCCGGCTGACTGTACTGTGAGAACACAGCGTGTCACACACAGGACACCCAGACTAGCTGCTAACAGACTGTGTCCCTGGTAAGACGCCCAGTCAACAGCGGGCTCCCAGGAGCTAAGTTCTGGGGGCGTCAAAGTCACACGCGGATTTTCGACTGCAGGGGTGGGGGCGCTCCTAAGCCCCGAGGTGTTCAGGGGTCACCGGCAGCTCCATTCTTTGGTAGGAACGAGGGTCAGTGCTCAGCCACCAGGACGGAACCCAGGCAAAAAGGGCAAGAAACCCCAGTGCACAGAGTTTTAGAGCAGAGCACCGGGGTTTGGAACCAGCAAGGAAGAGAAACATGTGGTTCTTACTAGGGGCTAATGAGGCTGTTTACACCCCAAGAAACAGCTGGAACATGTGGAAAGAATCGGCCAGCCTACCTCACCGTGGACATGGTCCCGCAGCCTCAGGGAGGGCACGCGCCGCTCTCCCGCACCCCTTCAAGCCCGTGCTAGAGTCCCGCTCCCAGAAAAGCATCGGGGCGGCCCCGGGTGGCTCGTGACCGCACAGCATGCAGACCGGGCGTCTCACCTTCACTCCAGCGAGCATCCCGGTCGTGGACACGCTGAAGTCGAGATAAGCGAGCGTGTCTGGGTTGGAAGGTTTGTAGATCTGGGCAGGCCGCTTCTTTGGCAAATCGTCTGGAGCAACACGAAGGCGTTAGTGTATCTGACCCAGTGGAAAAGCAGACGAGCCCATGCAAGTGTCTGGCGGGTCTGAGGACTGACCTGTGTCCAGGATGGGGGGCCAGGCCCTGACGTCTACGGCCGCTGCTGCCTCCCTGGACCGCAACAACTTGCAGATGAGCTGTGTTGTCATCAAGCAGGCGGAGCGACTCACCTGCGGGCAGAGAGCACGCTGCTCACGCCACTCCGCGGGGCCGTCGCGCCTCCCAGCACCTCTCCAGGTGCTGTGGGTGAGGAGTTCCTTTCTCCAGGCTCTCCGGTCCCAGGGCACCAACAGCGCCATCCCCAAAGAGCTGAAATCCTACTTCCAGAACCAGAGGGTAGAGGCCACACTGCCTCCCCAGCCCTGGAGCCAGCCCTGCCCCGGGATCTCTGAGCGAGAAGTCCCGGCACGGGGGTCCCAGCAGGGGGGAGGCCCAGCACGTCAGTGGGGAGAGCAGTGGGGCCCTAGGAGGGGGCAGGCCCAACACTGGGGTCCTGGCAAAGGGGAGGCTGGCGCACGCGGGCAGTGTTACCTCCACGATCATCTTCACGGTTGGCAGCGTCGTGGCGATGTTCTGTGGGTGTGGGGGGCGGACAGTGATTGGCACGCAGCCCGCATAGAGGCAGCCATAAAACGCCGCGATGAGGTCTATCCCTAGATGGGAGAGGAGCAGACGCTCTCACTCACACGGTCGTCCCCACCAGGTTCCAGCCCGCGGCACCGAGATGGCTGGCCGAGGCTCCGTGGCACGCGACTTGCGTTAGGCTTCGGCTGTAACTTCCCGCTGGCCTGTCCCCTCAGGGACAAGGTGCCAAAGCAGCCCACAAGTGTGATTTCTGTCGTTTCTCTAAGCAATGACTTCACTCTACAGTGATCTGTTCAGTGCAGGACTGAGTCACCGCCCATCCCGCGAGCTACCTCAGATACGTAACAAAACACGTAGATACAGACGCCCGCGAAGCCGCCTCTTATGTATGCCCTCGGGTAGCTCAGCACGCACCACTGTCCCTACCAGAGGCTGTGAGCAGAAGCGGCAAGTCCCCGGGAACGCAGGGCCCGCGGCAGGGCCCCGCACACGCGCCCGTCCCTCCCCACCTCTTCACCTGGCGGGTAGACGAGAGCCACGTGGTCCCCGTCCTGCAGGTGTCCTCTCTCCGTGAGCATCACGGCGATCTTCTCGGCTCGCTTGTGCAGCTGCAGGCACGTGAGTGAGCTCGCTATCGTACCCTGGGGGTTGCAAGAACAAGGGGGTGAGGCGTTTCTGAACACGACAGGCTCTACCGAGAGCGTCTGCAGGTTCCCGCCAATTCCTGTACTTGAGACGCACACGCGCACAGACGTTAGTGTGTCTGCACAACTGTGCGACCAGCAACGGCCAGCTTTAGCACACAGTGGCTCCCCCCAGCAGACCCCGTGCCGTGAGTGGTCACTTCCCTCTCCTTCCCATTGTCAGCACCGAAGAGGCATCTGGATACACTGGTGTTAGCAAGAACACTTTAGTTTTTACAAGATTTTATTTATTTATCTGTCAGAGAGAGAGAGAGAGAAGACACAAGCCGCGGCCCAGGCAGAGGGAGAAGCAGGCTCCCCACTGAGCAGGAAGCGTGATGCGGGGCTCGGTCCCAGGACCCTGGATCATGACCTGAGCCGAAGGCAGATGCTAGACTGACTGAACCACCCAGGTGCCCCAACAACAAATATTTTAAAAAACAATTACTTGGGGCACCTGGGAGGCTCAGTTGGTGAAGCGTCCGACTCTTGATTTTGGCTCAGGCCATGATCTCAGGTAGCAGGGTGGAGCCCCGGGGAGGCATGAAGTCAGCTTGAGAGTCTCTCCCTCTCTCTGGCCCTCCGCCCGCTCACACGCTCTCACTTCCTCAAATAAATAACTAAAATCTTTTAAAAAGAAGGACTTACTTGACCTAAGAAGTAGCTAAACTAAGGAAATAAGTCAACCTGGTAATTCTGGGACCCCAGAGCGGTAAGAGTCAGTGAGGAATGAACAGGAAAAGTAGACAAACTGAAAATATTTTTAAGAAACACCGCGTCAGAAGTCAAAAAGGTCTGAAAACAGACAAAACAAAGCCACAGTCAAAAAACAGACCGTAAAGGGAAAAACGAACTGTCGAATTCACTTTATGTAGACTTTAAATACGGAGAAACAGACGAAGACACATTTGGATCAAACACCACCTTAAATGCACGGCTGCAACCTCCTGAGGTTCTACAGTTATTTCAGAATCAAGAGATGAAGGATAGGAACACTGCGCTTCACGGTCAAACCCTATGTTAAAGGACTCACAGGGTGAAGGGCCTTCCTGGGGCCCCGGGCACGGTGACAGCACTATCTGTTCCCACGGAGCAGGCGAGTGGGCCAGCGGCCACAGGAAGAAGAGCGAGACGCCACAGATCTCCGGGACTGTGCACGGCACGTGCGGAGGGTCAGGTCCCAGGCGAGAGCGGTGAGCACGCTTGCGCAGGAGGGGGGGAACACCGAGTGCACGGAAGCGACCAGACCCAGAGATCCCTTGCGAATGGGAAGGGGCACTCCAGTGACAGGGCGGCTCCGGGCACACAGGAGAAGTCCCGGTAACATGGCCTGCATGTTAGAAACAGCTGCTTGGGTGGAGGGTGCGGCCTTTCACCATCAGGATGCAAACCCCGACCCTCCACGTTTGCCAAAATCACCCACAATCTAACGGACTGTTATGTCGAGCTTGAGGAAGCGACACGTTCCCCGCGCCGATGTGGAAGCAGTGACCCGGCCACGGGGGCCGCCCTCAGGCTCTGGCCCCTTCCCACCGGCTGGGACTGGTCTCTCCTGTGGGGCATGGGGTCCGCTTACACTTCTGTGACGTGAACCCTCTCATTGCCCATGTCTCCCTCCACTGTCTCTCTTCCGAGAAAGGTCAAAATGCAAGACGGTGGGCCAGCCGCGCACGGCAGAGTACGGCAACGCTGGGTAAACACGGAGACCGGAGCCCGCTGCGGGAGATGCAGCCAAATCCTGGGAGCTCAGAGCCCCCGACACTGGCCACTCCCTGAGTGTCCACTCCTGAAGACCACCGCGGTTTGCTGCTGCCAAATGAACACGCTCCTGGACCCAAACGTCCCTCAGGCAGGTCAAAGTGAAGATGGGCACAGCTCATGGGGCCAGGACCGGCCCCAACGAACGCTGGCAGAGGTGGGGACCGCCCCATTCCCCATCCTGGGGACACCGGAACCCCTGCTGACTGCGCAGTGGGGACAGGCCGGTGGCTGGAGGGTGGCAGTGCACCACAGTGGATGGCACCGGTAGGAGGGGCTCCTCCTCACATCCCCGCAGAACTGGCCCCGTTGTC
Organism: Meles meles; assembly: GCF_922984935.1. Taxonomy (NCBI): domain Eukaryota; kingdom Metazoa; phylum Chordata; class Mammalia; order Carnivora; family Mustelidae; genus Meles; species Meles meles. Next base: position 150,025,749 of record NC_060072.1, on the reverse strand, counting down.
CATCCGGCCTGTGCCCTCGGCTGCCAGTGCACCTGATTCATCTCGGGGGCAAGTGCTCCTGCCCCATCTATGACCAGCGTTTCCGTCAGCTCGGAACCAGCAGGCGCAAGCGGGTCTGGGAAGATGTGTTGGCCCGGGGGTGTGAAAACGCCCACTGACACACTTGAGAAAAGGGGAAGCTTCATCGGGGTGCTGCCCTTTATCTGTAGTGACCTCTGACACGGTTCACAAGGCGGCTGGTGGCTTTCTAGGAGAGCCCCCACCGCCCAGCAGGCGGAGGGCCCCACGGGTTCCGGAGTCATTGATGGGGACAGGGCGTCCGAGCCGCCTGCAGGGGTTGTGCTGGGTCTGGGAGCGCTCGTCCGTGGGGGACCCAGCCGCTGCCTCCCCCACCACGCTCGCGGACACAGCTTGACCCCTGCCGGACTCCCGGGTGGGAGCTACCACACAGCCTCTTGCCTCCAGAGAAACACCACCAGCGCGGGCTCTGAACACCAAGGGACCACAGGCCTGCGGCCCCTAAGCAACAGCCCATGACCCCACCAGCCCCCACGGGAAGGGGCAGGGTTTGCACAAACAGGAGCATAAACCACCATCCTGGAGCCATCAGGGCTGACCTCCGCTAAAGGAAGTTTTGGCGGATCCTGACAGGACGCAGGGCAGGGTCTGTACCGCCCAAGCCTGTCCTGAGCCCAGAACTTTCAGGGTCAAAGTCGGTGAATTTGCGAACCATTTTGAAGTTCACCATGAAATTAAATAAGGAAGAGAAAACTCAAGGAATTAAGAAAAAGCCAAATAGGGTTTACATTTTGAAATTCTAAGGACGTTGGTAAAGCTAAAGAAAAGGGTGAAAAGATGTGGCTGAGGTTTGTTCCAAACAACACACGGTCTCCCAGAGCCTCCGCAGCCCGCAGTGACCACCCGGCCCAGGCCGCAGCCCGAGGCCGCTCTGGGACCCACGGGGGACCGCGGCCGGGAAGAGGGGCTGCGGCCTGAGGGTCAGGGCTGAGGCTCTGCAGGGCCGAGCCGCCCACACGACGCTCGCCACATTTGAAAACGCCGCTTTCCGAGATGCACGTCCTGCAAGGCCAAGCTAGGACCAGGCTTGCCGGGAAGCGACCAATGACAAGACGGCGGCAGTGGTGACCTGCAGCCCCACGGAGCAGCCAGGAGCTCCGGGCTCAGGCCCCGCCCCCCAGCCCACCCGAGCTGAAGGCAAAGGAAAGCCCGTGGAGCGCGCACAGCCCCCTCCCTGCACGCTGACCCGCAGGTCTTGACTCACACCTCTTCCTCACCCCATCCCACCTTCTGTAACTTTTTTTTTTTTTCCAATTTTTCCTTCCTTTTTTGCCATCCACTCTTCTGTCTCTAAGGAAGTGGGAGTCATCTCCGGTGACTCAGTTCCCCCGTGATTCAGCCTCTAGCTACAGCAGACGGCCATGGTCATGGGGTCAGGGACAGGAACACCCACCACCCAGGCTGGAGCAGCTCCAGAGGACCCAAGGTCGAGGCATCACCCCGGGGGGCCATCTGACGGCTCTGCTCCCACACGGGGGCACTTGCTAGTTGGGTGTGGTTAGAACAGCTCCGTCTCTCTCCCTGCTGGGACAGGCCCTCTATGAACACGCGGCATCTCTCTGAGTCTGTGGGTGTGGCGGGGTGGGCGGACGGGATGGGGACCTGCCTCTCGCGGTCTCGCTGCTAAGTTGACGGAGGGCACCGTGTCATACCTATGAGGCCAGCACCACCGTAGCGTCTGGGAAACTAAGCAAAGGGCATAAGCATGGAGCAGATGTCCTCCCAGGGGGCCGAGGACGGTCCTCCCTCTGGGTCATCACTCTGCAGGGGCTACTGGAGATCTCTGGAGGACCACGGAGGGACCACGGAGGAAGAACAGTCTCCAGGACAAACAGGAAGGACGGGCAACGTCAGAGGAAGACATTAGAAGGGACTCTGCACCAGCACGGCAGCGGGGTCGGGAAGGCGGGGAACGCAGAGTCTGTTCTGTATTTAGAGGCCGAGGGAGGAGCGAATGCAGGGAAGAGGAAAGCAGGGTAGGCACGTTTCAGGGGCTCAGGCAACTGCACGGACCCACAGGAGCCCAGATGCAGTGCCTCCCATCGCCATGTGCCTGGGAGCACGGGAGAGCGAGTGCTGGAACACTGGGCCCAGGGCAGACGCCACGGCGGAGGCCAGGCTGGCAGGAGCGCTTTCTCAGACTCTTCCTGGGGGACACCCTGGACAGATTCAAGGAACGAGTGACCCACTGGGTCAACTCAGCACCCACAACTACTCGAGACGGTCGGGACATCTGCGGTGAGGACGAGAGGTTGCTTCCAGGAGCTGCGTCCCACGGAAACGGGTCTCCTAACTGGACGTCCAGATGCGAAACCCAGTTATGTTGTTGGCACCGCCTTTCACTTCTCTGAGCAATGACTGGACATGGCAGGAGGTGGATTCGCACACCCAGATCTTGATCTTTTACGATTCTTAGTGGCCGTAACCTCCTCCAATCTCACATACCCACATGTGTCACGAAGACCTAAGTTTAAAATCTACGTGTCAGGCTTTTCCACAGCAAAAGAAAAGTTAACTGTATCAAGACTTTCGCATTTGAGGGTGCCTGGGTGGCTCAGTGGGTTAAGCCACAGCCTTCGGCTCAGGTCATAATCTCAGGGTCCTGGGATCGAGCCCCACATCGGGCTCTCTGCTCAGCAGGGAACCTGCTTCCCTCTCTCTCTCTGCCTGCCTCTCTGCCTACTTAGGATCTCTCTCTCTCTGTCAAATAAATATCTTAAAAAAAAAAAAAAGACTTTCGCATTTGATTTTTATTGTTAATGGTCTTTGCTTGCACACTGAAGGTCTCTTTCCTAAGGTCCCCTGCAGAGTGGTACTGGATAAGCTTACCTTTCCAACGGGGAACGTCAGCACAAACCATCACGCTTGTGAAACAGAAACGGTTTTCTTTCTTAAGAATGAAAGTTTACAATGAAAGCCTCACTTCCTACTTACAAAGAAGTAGTTTACCGAAAAAGGAAACACAAAAATATCCCATAGGTCTGAACTGTTCCCTGTTTTTGGGGGGAAATATCACCCCCCAAAATTGCTAAAATCATGTGAACAGGGGACAAATAAATGAGAAGGACGTCATGTAACACTGAAGTGAAAGGACTGAGTGGGAAGGGAAAGCCGCCCGAGAGTCGCGTGCAACAGGCCTCACCCTACAGTTGAGCAGCGTGTACAGGACGTGGTCGGGGGTGGTCTGCGCCCTCCACTGCAGGACCTCCGAGAGGAAAAGGAACTGGAACAAAGCACAGGCGTTAGCTTCAGGCTGTCGAACAGACCGTGCCCACACGGACACCGTGTGTGGCTCAGAGCAACGCACTTTCCCACAGGGGAACGAGGACAGCCCTGTCGAGCCAAACGGGGAGACTAAGCCAGTGCTCACGGGGTTTTTCCTGGATGACTTGGAATGCACTATGCCCGACTTGGACACGCCAGGGCAGTGGCGCTGTGCCTGGTCAGGGACGTCTCCTGCCATCTGCCCAGTTTGGGAGACCGGCATTCCCCTGACAGGCGGAGCCGGCAGCACCGAGAATCCCTTCTCCTGGGCTTCCAGAAGAGGGTGGTTTCTGGGGGCTACAACGGCACAATCAGTTCGACCCTGTTCTTATAACGGGTTCTCTTCTATTGGCTGTTTTCAGAACGGTCATTCCCTGAGGTCGGTCAACAGCACCGCCAACCACACAGATTGGATGCGTCCCACGGACTCGGGCTATAGCAAGACAAAGATCAGCCCACCTTGTATCCGGTCATAGGAAACACGCAGATACCCCTTAATCTACTTCATTAACAGAAATGTCCTCTGACGTGGGGACACGGTGACCAAGTGCTTTCAGTGATCGTAATTCTACTTGTTACCAAACTGGCAATATTTTAAATGCCTGATTCTGTGACATTTGCTGGTAGCTCACACAGACTGGGGCCACCATCTGGTGACTCATCGGAGTCCCCAAGTCTGAAAGGTTGTGATGCGGAGACAAGCCAAGTGCTGTGTATGGGGGGTGTGGCGCCATATTTCTCCTGCAGCCCCTATGGACGTGTTAAGGACACCTGGTTCCTCAGCCTGGGTTGTGAATTTATGGGGTTTTCCCGAGTTCCAACAATTACAAGACTGAAGTCTTGCAGCCAGGTTGCTGTGAGGCTGTCTGGGCATGAAATCAGGGCTCGCAGGAAAGTGGAAAACACGTGCCATGGGATGCTAGGATAGGACAGACATCCAGATGCTGGCCCCAGGCCTCTGCTCACCCGTCTGTGCACCCCCAACAGACACAGCTCCCTTGGGGGATGGTACGGTGCATCTGCTGGATGGACAGGCCCGAAGCAAGAGGCCAATGGTACACAAGGACCAGCAGTCAGTGACACAGCTGCCTGGGGGCACAGGGTTCAGAGAGCTGCTCAGCCTCGCGCTCACCTTGCGGGCCTGGTCATTGTCTTCGATCTGGCCCAGGTCCCTGCCGCTGGCCTGTGCGATCCTCTTCCCAGACACCAGGTTCCCCACCATCACAGAGGCAGGGCCGATTTCTAGGAAGAACACGGGGAAACAGGTGAACTTACAATAGAACCTCCCACCGTGGCGTGGCACCTGCCCTGGGGAAACCCTTCCAAAGGTCATGCTCTGAGCAAGTCTTATTAGAACTGGGTTTCCAGGGTGTCCCAACAACGACAACGATGGCAAACCCCAAGGTCTTGGTTACAGGTCGGAAACAAGCCTTCCGCAAATCCCACTGCCGCTCTTCTCGGGCAGGGGGGATGCTGGGATCTATGTGCGTTAGCATCTTGGAGCAACGACACAGCAGCGAAGGGACGAACACAGACACACCCCGCTGCCAGCCATCAGGGCTGCGGACCGCAGGCGTGGGGCTGGCCAGAGTTGCTGTGGTGGCTGTCTGAGGGACCACGGACACAGAGTGCTATGCAGGTTTTATAAGCGCGTCCTGTAACACAGGCAGGAACGCCGTCGAGGGCTCAGTCATGGCCACTGTCCGTCTCCCGGATGGCACGCTCTGGGCTCTCTGCCAGGCCCGCGGAGGCGCAGATGGTGGAGCCAAGAGGCTCCCGTCAAAGTTCCTCGGACACCACCATTATGGACTTGATGACCAACGCTCTGTTCACGGGACAAAGGCAGATACTATCCACTCTGATAGCTTTCTTTTCTTGTTCAAAGAAACAAGTGTCTGAAAGAGCTGCAGAAACTCAAAATTTCAACTACAAGAAACTGCAGGCACCCTCTGTGTTTCTCAGAGTGCTGCCGTTCACTCTTTTCATCTCACACACGCACGTGCACATGGGGCGGGGAGGACTCGCCGTCTTAGGGGCCCGTGCCGTCGTGTGAGTGCGTGAGAGCAGGAGGCGAGGAGGGCAGGCAGGGACGGGATGGACTGCGAAGAGCGCAGCAGAAATAACCAAGAGGCCAGTCACCACTGAATAAACTTCTTATTTAACCTTTACCAAAGGTCAACCCACAGGCTTCTAAGTCGGGGCATCAGAGAGCTGTGTATCCGCAGCTCAAAAAGTCTGGATGTGGGCAGAGGTGTGGGGCCAGTGGCTGCCAGGCAGACCGGCCTCCGGTGCGCCCTGGGGAGATGGGCAGGGCTGCCAGTCCCGTCCTCCTCTGCGCACACGTGGCCACCCGGACCTGGGCTGCCAGGAACTATATGCAACATCAGAGCAAAGCAGGAGAAGCCCGGGTCTTCCAGGCGGGACCAAAACCTGGGACCAGCCCCGCACACAGGTTTCCGGGCTCCTCCCGTGGGCTTCCTCGTGTGAGGCCATGTCTGGGAGCCCCGATGCCGGCTTCCGTGTCGCTGCAGAACAGGCCTTACAGACTCCGCTCCCTCACGTCTGATTTGTCGTGAAATCTCCTCTCGGCTCGTAATAACGAAATTCTGGAGGAGGAAGGGTGTTTTCACAGTTAACAGAATGAGAAGCAATTGCGGCAGGGTGGCGCGTGCACAGTGACCGTTGCTGCTGTGTGGACAGAGCCCCGCCGACCGGCCCTGAGCTCCGTAGCTCAGGATCTGTGCGTGAAGCGTACTCAGGGACCACGGAGGCGGGGACAGTCTCAGGACTCCACTCTGGCCTCAGCTGATCGAAGTATTCTCCGTGATTCTGTGAAGAATTCAAGCGAGGGGAGAAGCAATCCTCCGGGGCAGGCAGGCGGTCCCTCCTTCCTCGACGTTTGTCGCTGCCGGCGTTGTCTGGAGGCGAAGCTTGGACCTCACGTCTCTCCCCAACGTGGACTTGAGTGCTCCTCTTCCAACCATGGCCGGGAGATAGGTGCTTTCTTATGGCATTTTCTTGCAAATCTGTCCCCTACCCAAACTGCGGCTCTCCCGGCCTTGCCGAATGAGGTGGGCATGTGCGCGAGACACCCTGCCACACTTGGCTACCGAGGCAGGCGTCCTCCAGGGGAACGGAGGGCCTGGCAGCTGCTCCCCCCTTTCCCGTCCCCTGCGGCCCTCCCAGGCTCTGATACACTGTATCCCGGGCCTGCCAGCCGCCCCCCACCGTGGTTTCCTCCGGGTTGGCCCCACTGGTGAGCAAAAGGTACTATTAACACTTGTGCTCAGTTAAGATACTCAGTACATGTATTGTCAGCTCAGCAAATGACTTCATCTAGTAAAAGGGGCAATTAGCTTGTCTGCAGTTTATTTGTATTCTAGGGGCTCTGTTTGAAGCCTCTGGCAACACCCTCAAGGAAAAACGGCCTTACTAACTGTCTGCTTGGGCTCTGAGTGCTTGTTCCCACTGTGTCTCTCTCAAGGGAGCCTCAGAAATCACCTGGTCCAACTCCCTCACTGCGCTTTGGGAAACTGAGGCTTCGGGGAAATGCCACCCGTCAGGTCCATTACAGGTCGTCAGCCGAGGGAGGAAAGTGGACCAGCACCTCTCAGCTGCCCTGAGTATTTGTTAAAAACAGTTTTTTGTTTTTTTGTTTTTTGTTTTTTTCCATTTTATTTATTTTTTCAGCGTAACAGTATTCATTCTTTTTGCACAACACCCAGTGCTCCATGCAAAACTTGCCCTCCCCATTACCCACCACCTGTTCCCCCAACCTCCCACCCCTGACCCTTCAAAACCCTCAGGTTGTTTTTCAGAGTCCATAGTCTCTTATGGTTCCCCTCCCCTTCCAAATTTTTTTTTTTTTTTAATAAACATATAATGTATTTTTATCCCCAGGGGTACAGGTCTGTCAATCGCCAGGTTTACACACTTCACAGCACTCACGATAGCACTTACCCTCCCCAATGTCCATAGCCCCCTCCCCCTCTCCCAATCCCACCTCCCCCCAGCAACCCCCAGTTTGTTTTGTGAGATTAAGAGTCATTTATGGTTTGTCTCCCTCCCAATCCCATCTTGTTTCATTTATTCTTCTCCTATCCCCCTACCCCCCCATGTTGCTTCTCCATGTCCTCATATAAGGGAGATCATATGATGGTTGTCTTTCTCCGATTGACTTATTTCACTAAGCATGATACGCTCTAGTTCCATCCACGTCGTCGCAAATGGCATGATTTCATTTCTTTTGATGGCTGCATAGTATTCCATTGTGTATATATACCACATCTTCTTTATCCATTCATCTGTTGATGGACAACTAGGTTCTTTCCATAGTTTGGCTATTGTAGACATTGCTGCTATAAACATTCGGGTACACGTGCCCCTTCGGATCACTATGTTTGTATCTTTAGGGTAAAGACCCAGTAGTGCAATTGCTGGGTCATAGGGTAGTTCTATTTTCAACATTTTGAGGAACCTCCATGCTGTTTTCCAGAGTGGTTGCACCAGCTTGCATTCCCACCAACAGTGGAGGAGGGTTCCCCTTTCTCCACATCCCCTCCAGCATCTGTCATTTCCTGACTTGTTAATTTTAGCCATTCTGACTGGTGTGAGGTGATATCTCATTGTGGTTTTGATTTGTATTTCCTTGATGCCGAGTGACGTGGAGCACTTTTTCATGTGTCTGTTGGCCATCTGGATGTCTTCTTTGCAGAAATGTCTGTTCATGTCCTCTGCCCATTTCTTGATCGGATTGTTTGTTCTTTGGGTGTTGAGTTTGCTAAGTTCCTTATAGATTTTGGATACTAGCCCTTTATCTGATATGTCGTTTGCAAATATCTTCTCCCATTCTGTCAGTTGTCTTTTGGTTTTGTTAACTGTTTCCTTTGCTGTGCAAAAGCTTTTGATCTTGATGAAATCCCAATAGTTCATTTTTGCCCTTGCTTCCCTTGCCTTTGCCGTTGTTCCTAGGAAGATGTTGCTACGGCTGAGGTCGAAGAGGTTGCTGCCTGCATTCTCCTCAAGGATTTGGATGGATTCCTTTCTCACATTGAGGTCCTTCATCCATTTGGAGTCTATTTTCGTGTGTGGTGTAAGGAAGTGGTCCAATTTCATTTTTCTGCATGTGGTTGTCCAATTTTCCCGGCACCATTTATTGAAGAGGCTGTCTTTTTTCCACTGGACATTCTTTCCTGCTTTGTTGAAGATTAGTTGACCATAGAGTTGAGGGTCGATTTCTGGGCTCTCTATTCTGTTCCACTGATCTATGTGTCTGTTTTTGTGCCAGTACCATGCTGTCTTGATGATGACAGCTTTGTAATAGAGCTTGAAGTCCGGAATTGTGATGCCACCAACTTTGGCTTTCTTTTTCAATATTCCTTTGGCTATTCGAGGTCTTTTTTTGAGGATTATTTGTTCCATTTCTTTGAAAAAAAATGGATGGTATTTTGATAGGGATTGCATTAAATGTGTAGATTGCTTTAGGTAGCATAGACATTATCACAATATTTATTCTTCCAATCCAGGAGCATGGAACATTTTTCCATTTTTTTGTGTCTTCCTCAATTTCTTTCATGAGTACTTTATAATTTTCTGTGTATAGATTCTTAGTCTCCTTGGTTAGGTTTATTCCTAGGTATCTTATAGTTTTGGGTACAATTGTAAATGGGATTGACTCCTTAATTTCTCTTTCTTCAGTCTTGTTGTTGGTGCACAGAAATGCAACTGATTTCTGTGCATTGATTTTATATCCTGACACTTTACTGAATTCCTGTACAAGTTCTAGCAGTTTTGGAGTGGAGTCTTTTGGGTTTTCCACATATAGTATCATATCATCTGCGAAGAGTGATAGTTTGACTTCTTCTTTACCAATTTGGATGCCTTTAATTTCTTTTTGTTGTCTGATTGCTGAGGCTAGGACTTCTAGTACTATGTTGAATAGCAGTGGTGATAATGGACATCCCTGCCGTGTTCCTGACCTTAATGGAAAAGCTTTCAGTTTTTCTCCATTGAGAATGATATTTGCGGTGGGTTTTTCATAGATGGCTTTGATAATATTGAGGTATGTGCCCTCTATCCCCACACTTTGAAGAGTTTTGATCAGGAAGGGATGCTGTACTTTGTCAAATGCTTTTTCAGCATCTATTGAGAGTATCATATGGTTCTTGTTCTTTCTTTTATTAATGTGTTCTATCACATTGATTGATTTGCGGATGTTGAACCAACCCTGCAGCCCTGGAATAAATCCCACTTGATCGTGGTGAATAATCCTTTTAATGTACTGTTGAATCCTATTGGCTAGTATTTTGGCGAGAATTTTTGCGTCTGTGTTCATCAAGGATATTGGTCTGTAGTTCTCTTTTTTGGTGGGATCCTTGTCTGGTTTTGGGATCAAGGTGATGCTGGCCTCATAAAATGAGTTTGGAAGTTTCCCTTCCATTTCTATTTTTTGGAATAGTTTCAGGATAATAGGAATGAGTTCTTCTTTAAATGTTTGGTAGAATTCCCCTGGGAAGCCGTCTGGCCCTGGGCTTTTGTTTGTTTGGAGATTTTTGATGACTGTTTCAATCTCCTTACTGGTTATGGGCCTGTTCAGGTTTTCTATTTCTTCCTGGTTCAGTTGTGGTAGTTTATATGTCTCTAGGAATGCATCCATTTCTTCCAGATTGTCCAATTTGTTGGCGTAGAGTTGCTCATAGTATGTTCTTATAATTGTCTTATAAATTTCGGTGTTAGTTGTGATCTCTCCTCTTTCATTCATGATTTTATTGATTTGGGTCCTTTCTCTTTTCTTTTTGATGAGTCTGGCCAGGGGTTTATCAATCTTATTGATTCTTTCAAAGAACCAGCTCCTAGTTTCATTGATTTTTTCTATTGTTTTTTTGGTTTCTATTTCATTGATTTCTGCTCTGATCTTTATGATTTCTCTTCTCCTGCTGGGTTTAGGGTTTCTTTGTTGTTCTTTCTCCAGCTCCTTTACGTGTATGGTTAGGGTTGTGTACTTGAGACCTTTCTTGTTTCTTGAGAAAGGCTTGTACCGCTATATATTTTCCTCTCAGGACTGCCTTTGCTGTGTCCCACAGATTTTGAACTGTTGTGTTTTCATTATCATTTGTTTCCATGAATTTTTTCAATTCTTCTTTAATTTCCTGGTTGACCCATTCATTCTTTAGAAGGATGCTGTTTAGTCTCCATGTATTTGGGTTCTTTCCAGCTTTCCTCTTGTGATTGAGTTCTAGCTTCAGAGCATTGTGGTCTGAAAATATGCAGGGAATAATCCTAATCTTTTGATACCGGTTGAGACCTGATTTGTGACCCAGGATGTGATCTATTCTGGAGAAGGTACCATGTGCACTAGAGAAGAATGTGTATTCTGTTGCTTTGGGATGAAATGTTCTGAATATATCTGTGATGTCCATCTGGTCCAGTGTGTCATTTAAGGCCTTGATTTCCTTGTTGATCTTTGGCTTGGATGATCTGTCCATTTCAGTGAGGGGAGTGTTAAAGTCCCCTACTATTATTGTATTATTATTGATGTGTTTCTTTGATTTTGTTATTAATTGGTTGATATAGTTGGCTGCTCCCACGTTAGGGGCATAGATATTTAAAATTGTTAGATCTTCTTGTTGGACAGACCCTTTGAGTAGGATATAGTGTCCTTCCTCATCTCTTATTATAGTCTTTGGCTTGAAATCTAATTGATCTGATATAAGGATTGCCACCCCAGCTTTCTTCTGATGCCCATTAGCATGGTAAATTGTTTTCCACCCCCTCACTTTAAATCTGGAGGTGTCTTTGCGTCTAAAATGAGTTTCTTGTAGGCAACATATAGATGGGTTTTGTTTTTTTATCCATTCTGATACCCTGTGTCTTTTGATTGGGGCATTTAGCCCATTAACATTCAGGGTAACTATTGAGAGATATGAATTTAGTGCCATTATTAGCCTGTAAGGTGACTGTTACTGTATATTGTCTCTGTACCTTTCTGATCTACTACTTTTAGGCTCTCTCTTTGCTTAGAGGACCCCTTTCAATATTTCCTGTAGAGCTGGTTTGGTGTTTGCAAATTCTTCCAGTTTTTGTTTGTCCTGGAAGCTTTTGATCTCTCCGTCTATTTTCAATGATAGCCTAGCTGGATAGAGTATTCTTGGCTGCATGTTTTTCTCGTTGAGTGCTCTGAATATATCATGCCAGCTCTTCCTGGCCTGCCAGGTCTCTGTGGATAAGTCTGCCGCCAATCTAATATTTTTACCATTGTATATTACAGACTTCTTTTCTCGGGCTGCTTTCAGGATTTTCTCTTTGTCACTAAGACTTGTAAATTTTACTATTAGGTGACGGGGTGTGGACCTATTCTTGTTGACTTTGAGGGGGGTTCTCTGCATCTCCTGGATTTTGATGCTTGTTCCCTTTGCCATATTAGGGAAATTCTCTCCAATGATTCTCTCCAATAGACCTTCTGCTCCCCTCTCTGTTTCTTCTTCTTCTGGAATCCCAATTATTCTAATGTTGTTTCGTCTTATGGTGTCACTTATCTCTCGAATTCTCCCCTCATGGTCCAGTAGCTGTTTGTCCCTCTTTTGCTCGGCTTCCTTATTCTCTGTCATTTGGTCTTCTATATCACTAATTCTTTCTTCTGCCTCATTGATCCTAGCAGTGAGAGCCTCCATTTTTGATTGCACCTCATTAATAGCTTTTTTGATTTCAACTTGGTTAGATTTTAGTTCTTTAATTTCTCCAGAAAGGGCTTTAATATCTCCAGAGAGGGTTTCTCTAATATCTTCCATGCCTTTTTCGAGCCCGGCTAGGATGTTCAGAATCGTCATTCTGAACTCTTGATCTGACATATTACCAATGTCTGTGTTGATTAGGTCTCTAGCCTTCGGTACTGGCTCTTGTTCTTTTGTTTGTGGTGATTTTTTCCGCCTTGTCATTTTGTCCAGATAAGAGGATATGAAGGAGCAAATAAACTACTAAAAGGGTGGCAAAGACCCCAGAAAAATGCGCTGTAACCAAATCAGAAGAGACCCCTAATTGTGGGGGGGAGAAAGGGGATAAAAACAGGTTCTGAAAAAAAAAAAAGAAAAAAAAAAGAAAAAAAAAGGAAAAAAAAGAAAAAATTTAAAAAATAAAACAAATAAAAAAATATAAAAAAGAAAGAAAAAAATATATATTTAGATGAACTAGTCAAAAAACGTTAAAAAAGAAAAGGGTAAAAGTTTTAAAAAATTTAGCAGAAGAAAAAAAAGAAAAAAGAAAAAAAATTGAAAAAAGAAAAAAAAAATTGAAGTAGCTGCAAGACTAAAGAATCATGGGGAGAAAGCCATGAGTTCCGTGCTTTGCTTTCTCCTCGTCTGGAATTGCGCAGCTGTCTTAGGAAATGAACCTACTTTCCTTGATAGAAGAACTTCGTCCTGGCTGGATATTTTGTTGATCTTCTGGGGGAGGGGCCTGTTGTAGTGACTCTCAAGTGTCTTTGCCCGAGGCGGGATTGCACCGCCCTTACCAGCGGCCGGACTAAGTAATCCGCTCGGGTTCGCTTTTGGGAGCTTCTGTTCCCTGAACGCTTTCCGTAGAGTTCCGGAGGACGGGAATGAAAATGGCGGCCTCCCAGTCTCCGGCCCGGAGGAGCCGAGAGCCTGGGGCCCCACTCCTCAGTGCGCCCCCAGAGGACAGCACCCAATCACTCCCGTATCCCCAGCCTCTAGCCGCGCTCTGAGCTCACCCAGCCAGCGACCAGTTCAAGGTAACCCCGAGCTGAGAGTTCAGTCCTCGGCTCTGTCTCTGCAGCCGGCTTCTCCGTTCTAATACCTGCGAGCTCTCCGACACTCCGACACCCCCGATCCTTCTGTGACCCTGCGGGACCTGGGGCCACGCTGACCCCGCGTGGGCTTCACCCCGGTTTAGCCCCTGGAGCAATGTCCCTCAGTGGAACAGACTTTTAAAAGTCCTGATCTTGTGCTCCGTTCCTCCGCCGCTTGCCGGGAGCCGGCCCCTCCCCCCGCGGTCTATCTTCCCGTCGTTTTAGATTCACTTCTCCGCCAGTCCTACCTTTCAGAAAGTGGTTGATTTTCTGTTTCTAGAATTGCTGTTCTTCTTCTCTTCAATCTTCTGTTGGATTTGTAGGTGTTTGCAATGTTTAGATAAGCTATCGAGCTGATCTCCTGCTACCTGATGTAGTCTCAGCCTGCTACTTCTCCGCCATCTTGACTCCTCCCCCCAAAAGTTTTTTTTTCAGACTAAGAATTACATAACCTTCCAATATTTAACCAGAAAGATAAGACACCAAATATTCTTAAATAACTGTTTCCTTAAATCGATCACACAAAGCTTCAGTCCTTCGCGCGGCAGCAGCTGCGGTCGGTGGACAACCCAGCCCCCTCCGCCCCAGCCACCGTGCTCGCTCCCCCAGGAAGCAGGCTGTCCTCGGGCGCTCCGGCGCTGCTCTCCGGGCAGAGCGCCTGGACCTCTCCCCTCAACCCTCACATCTGGCAGGGACCCGGCGCCCGGCAGCTCCAGAACCTACCACGCATTTGCCAACCATCACCCACGTAAACGTCTGTCCTGAGTTCACGACCCGTGGGAGTCACAGAGCTTTTCAGCTCCTTGGACCACTGGTGGCCGGGCCCTAGGGCCACGGTGTGTGACGACGAATGGACGTGAGCAGGGGATGGGCGAGGGCAGTCAGTTCCGAGTGTGCACAAGGACACCACGAGGGCCCCTGCCACCACCGTCCATTCCACTCACAGACAGCCCCTCCCCACAGAGCTCGTGCTCTGGGACGACGGGAGACAGAAGATGTGGCTCTCCATCCCTGCGCTGTGCCCAGGGAAGGACAACGCTGCGTGTTGTGGGGCTCTCCACGTGAAGCCGTGAGGCCGTGTGCCCGCTGAATGTAAAGAAATGGGTACCTCGTCAGGGTATCCATTCTGTGGTGTGAACTGTGTGAAGAAAACTTCACAGTTTTCTGCAGGAAAGCTATGAACCAGTGACTGAGAGGAGAGAGAAATAAGGAGGGTATTTCGTTCAGGGAACCCGGAATGTAAGGAACCCGGGGACAGCATGGCACTCGGATGAAAACCGCAGAGTGAACAGGCCCCGAAAGCAGGCAGCGACTGTACATGTTTCTGGAGAATCCGCGCCTCACAGGAGAGAAAACGCTGCCCCTTCTAGCCGCCACGCGACCGTGTCCACATCACAGGCACGGCGACAAGGGACTAAGGCCGACCTCGGCTCTACGGGAGAGCCGACCCCTCCTGCGGCACCAGCTCCCGCCTCAGCCGCACAGGACCAGCCCCACGTGGGCGTGTGGGCCTGTCCCTGTGTTCCCGCCAAGTGGGCTGCACCCCACAGCGACCCAGCCGCCTGCCGACTCCGCGAGCTCAGCCCCGTGGCCACGCTGGACGTGGTTGAAAGCACCGCTGCCGGGTCCATCCCTGAACCCGTCGATTGTGGAGGGGACAGGAGCGTGCCTGCTGCACAGGCTCTGTGAGAAGGAGCTCAGGTGTACGACACGTCGCAACGACAGCCGCCATGCCGGGAGCTCCCACCATGGTTCCAGAACACAGCTGCCGCCCATGCCCGGCCACCCCGTGTGCCTCCCACAGGCGCTGGGGGCCCCGTTCGCATGCAGGCTTTAGAGCTGCTGCTCCAGCTTCCACAGGCTCGCGGTCAGGTCCCTCTAGCTGATAACCGTGTGCAACCCCGAGGAGCACGACCGACCAGTTGTCAGGAGACAAAGTCAGACAACGGGTCATTACAGATCCCCAAACCACAAGGTGTGGACACACACTCGCTCTTACAACCGCGACATAATAGCGCGCTCCAAGCAGCTTCCCACACCCCCGCGGCTCTGACCCCTGAACCAGCCGCGGGACCCGTGGTACTGTAACGTGCGCACGGGCAAGGCAGGCTGCAGGGCCCCCGGGCCAGACCAACCATCGGCACTTCCTCCGGGAAGGCGGGGCTCCTTCCCAAAGGCCCCCACTGGCCTGCTCCCCCGCACACCGTGCCATCCCAGCAGGGCCCTTGCTTCGCACCCCGGGTCGGGCAGGGTCACGCCCTGGGCGCGCGCGGACCAGGAAAGGAAGAGCTTCCTGAGAGCCGCTCGGGCTCCGCACCACCCTCCGGCCCGTGAGCCCTACCTGGTTGCTTCTGTCGGGGTTTAGGCAAGTTTGTGACACAGGTGTGGGGGCACATCAGGACGTTGCAGGGGTGAAGTGAGCCCTCCAGGAAGAGCTGCTTCGTTTCTGACAGGTGGATCCCGCCGAGTGGGGTTTTGGGAAGGGTGTTTGCTGGAACCAAGGCCAGGCAGTAAACCCCAACTTGATGGATGCTGTCAATTGCCTGGAAAGCCACGGGAGAGGGAACCACGTGAGCAGGTACTGCAGACGGACATGAAGCAAACGAGCAGACTGAGTGCCGTCTGCCACGTGTGTGTGCCGCGCCGATGCCAAGAAAAGGGCTGTCTCTCCAAACCCTGCATGTCGGCTGACTGTACGTGGGATTTGGGAAACACCTCGTGCCCTGAGAAAGGACCCTGAGCAAGGAAATACAACCTCACGATGAGAAGAAACCCCATCACTTGTGACGCCCCCAAGTGAACGGAGGAGACCAGGTTTGCAGACCCTGGATCCCGACCCTCCGTCTGCTCAGTTACTTTCCAAGCAGGCAGTTACATTTCCCGGTCAATGCCCTTTCTGCTGCAGCGGGGGAGGGTCAGGGAGCACAGGGCACCATTGCCAGGGGTGGCCACAGCCTGACGGACAGTGGAGGGAGGCGGGCAGGCCGGCCAGGGGGCAAGAGCTACCTGGAGAACCCTGCTCATCCACTGGAAGCTGTCCTCCTCCGTGGAGTCAGGCCTCTGCTCGGCCACGATCACGATCCTCTCGTCATGCAGGACAGTCACCGAGAACACGGCGATCCTGCGGGCACAGAGAGGGCCGAGGGCGGTGGGTACACGCTGGACACGCGCCAGCAGGGGTGCTTCTGTGGTCAGGAGCAGGCAGCCTCGGCTCCGGAGCAGGAACCGTGTGGAGAGCGGCCCGCAGTTTCCACCGCAGCCACCGTGGCACGGGCTAGCGGGCGCCACCCTGTGGGACATGCCTGCCGGTCCCCGAGATTGGGAAAGCCCTGCAAGCCGCACGTAGGGTTTGCTCCTGTGAGGTCGTATTCCGCATGTCAGTGGGAACTTCCGTTTGGGACGAGCGGATTTCTGCCAACGTGCCTGTCTCACTCGGCCGATGTGGCCTTGTAGGCTCTGACCCCAGAGCATCCCCCTGCCCCAGAGCCTGCACTGCGACAACGAACACGAGCCCTAACACCCCAGTGTCTGCCACCCCTGCTCCCGTCGGCCTGACAAGCAGACGTAAGACTCGAAAGCAGTTCAAGATTTCCTTCAAATC
This sequence comes from Meles meles, assembly GCF_922984935.1. Lineage (NCBI taxonomy): Eukaryota > Metazoa > Chordata > Mammalia > Carnivora > Mustelidae > Meles > Meles meles. Next base: position 150,009,004 of record NC_060072.1, on the reverse strand, counting down.
AGCCAGACACGGGGGAGCTGACCCCCCAACTTAACACGCCGCGTGCAAGCCGGCAGGGTAGGGGCGCGTCAGGGGCTCGGTCTCCCAGTAGTCTGCGGCTCGATGGTTATCCTTCTGTCTTTCTAGATGACCTGCACCAAGACGAACATTTGGCTCTTTTCTTTGTGTATTTACTTTAAAAACGGGCTTTTTAAATCAATGTTTTTACTTCGCATAGGAGGGAAGTGATGAAAGCACAGGTATGGGGCGCAGGAAATTCCTCTAAAACTGGACTCTCGGAATTATTTGGCATGTCAGGAGTCACTGAGTCCCATCGGCTTAAGGAATTTGTGCATTTTTATATAAAAAGCACCGCGTGCAAACCACCGAGTGCTGAGGTCCCGGAGGGCACACCCACCTTCCCCTGTAGACGAATTTCATGGGCTCCACGGCCAGCGCTGTGGCCACGATGTCATCAGCATTGTGTCTGCGCCCGCTGACCACCATGAGTCCGTCCATCTTGCCCACCACGAAGACGAGCCCCCCGGGACCGACGAAGCCCAGCAGGCCCGTCCTGACGAAGGGGTACTCGCCGACAGGGGCCCCCGAGCTCGTCACGGGAAACACCTGCGGACACACGAGCTGTGAGTGCGGGGGGGGGGGGCGCCCACCGTCCCTTCCCCTGGGAGCCGGGCGACCAGCCATAGTCTGGCGGCGACGCCTGCAGAAAGCACTGCCCCCGTCCCCAGCCCCCACTGTCCCCCCTGCCCTCAGGCAGGCTGCCCACGGGCTTCCTTCCAGGGCTTCCGAACCCAAGAAGTGCTACCAGAGGTCATTAACGATCCTCTAATGAACACTAGTCAGTTCTTCTGTTTTAAATCCACAGCATCGACTGATAAAACTGAAAACTGAAAATGCGTTTTACAAGTTGTCAAATGACCCGTGTTCATCAGTGTTTCCTTATCAGGACGACACAAGAAAGGAAGCAAATCTCGGGGTGCCGAGCCAGCACCCGGTCCTCAGAGCCTGTGGGGACATCACACAGCCAGGGAGAGGGGTTCTAGGCAGACTCTGTCCAGCTGGGCTTCAGGGACATTTTGGAAACTCTAGTCCACATTCCACCAAGACGCGTGCACGAGGCAGCACGTTATGGTGTTTTCTGAACTGGCAGAGAGAGTCCCCAGACGCCCCCGTCTCCCGTGCGTGAGGTCCTCCGTGTGCGCCTCTCCAAGGTAAGGCACCACCTGCACAGGTGAGAGGTCAGCTCCGGGAGCACGGTGGATGGCCACAGAGGGTACCGTGGCCTGCAGGCGAGCGAGGCCCGTGTGGACTCAAACCACAAGCCACACATGCTGGCGGACATCGTGCACACGCACACGCCGGCTCCTGTCATGTTTATGTGTTCACACCTGGCCACAGCAGGGAGGCCATGGGGGCCCCGGTGAGACCAGGACAGATGTGCCTGGCCCCCAACCTGCGGAGTCTCGGCAGCACTTAGTAAACAGGAGGGAACAGCGATATATACAGAAGACGCTTTTCAAAGACACGAATCCTGCCCTATTTCAACACTGGCTACAAAGTGAGAAATGCTGAGAAGTCAAATTTACTGAAAATTATATAACTGGCAGCAAAAAGTGAGACCATTTTAGTTACGATGAACACGTTCCATCAAGACACTGCCAGCTTCTTGTTCACGTCTGCACGCCTGCAGGGCCCCCTGGAAGGAGCCCCCATGAACCTACCTCGAAGGTGTTCTTGGTCATGCCCGAGAGGCCGTAGTAGGATGTGCCCGTCGCGATGGCGCACACGCAGAGCTCCCCGATCTCATCCGTCCTACAGAGCTGAGGGATTCCATCCGGCTTCACCGCACACATGATGGCTGAAAGGAAGACCGGACGCATGGGCCATGTTAGAGCGAGGGACCGAGAGCGAGGGAGACAGACGGACAGATCGGGACGGAAGCCGAGGGAGACAGAGAGACCGGGACGGAGGTGAGGGAGACAGAGAGACGGAGGGAACAGGGGAGACAGAGCGACAGTAACAGGGACGGAGGGATGAGGGGACAGAGACCGAGAGAGACAGTGTGGGGAGACACAGAGGTGCAGAGAGACGGGGATGGACGGAGGACGAGTGACGACAGGGGAGCAGAGACGCGTCTGGAACATGGGTGTGGATATCCGAGCGGGCCGGGCACCCGTGTTCCCTGCAGCCCGTCCCGAGTTTTCCCGTAACAGAAGAATGTCCAGTCCTGTTGCTGTGACGTCAGCGACTAACTGAACAGGTGAATCACGTTTAAGGGGAGTGACTTCCGCCAGCAGACACGGAGGACACATGGAGGATAACCCGGGTCCCCGGCCGCCCACGGCGCTTCTGTCCCGCACATGCCCTGTGCGCCCAGCACAGAGCTCAAGTCCATCTGGGCCCGGAGCCAGAGTTCCGGGAGGGGGGAATGTGCGTCCGGCAACAGCTGGCACCGCCCCGACCCACTCGCAGGTGCGTCTGTGGAGCAGGTCCACGACTTTTAGAAACAGGCTCTTCCGCTATGAGCGAGCACGGTTGCTCCCCCAGGGCCCCCCCCCGCAGGGCTCCCGCACCGTCTGCTGCTAGGCTGGGTGCCGGCCTGGCCCAGCGTGTGGGGAGGGCTGCGGGGGCGGGCAGCAGAGCCCACGCCCCCCCGGGGAGGATGACGCTGAGGTACCAGCATGAGGGGGGGCAAAGAAGCCCTCCAGTGTTCCCTGAGGTCGCTTTACCACAGAGCTTTAACGACTCACAGCTGAAATGTAAGCATCGCGTCCGCATTCACGGCGGAGGGGCCCACAGACAAGCCCAGCGGCCACAGCCGGGTTCCCACCTCAACGCCCCAGGCTGTCTGTAGGCTGGGCCCATACTCACCACCAGGCATCACGAGGCCGACGTCCTGCACGGTGAGCACAGACAGCTTCTCCTCCGAGTCCACGCGGATGACGCCGTAGGTCAGCCCGTGCATGGAGAGGACGCCCCGGCCCGGGGGCTGGTTGCTGTCGTCCGTGGGTCTAGAAGAACAGTTCTGTCTGAACACGCGGAAGCAAGCAGGCCATGCAAGGCCACGCGGCCAGGCTGCCAGCCACGACGGGGTCCCATAGACTCCCGAGTGCAGACTGGAAGCCGGGCCGCCCCGCGGTCTAGCTCGCCGGGGAGCGCTTCTGCCACGTGCACAGGATGTCACTACCCCTACCTCTGGGTTTCCAGAACAGTTTAAAAACACCTTAGTGGCGTGAAGACCTGCGGTCAGAAAGGAACACCGCCTGACTCATCCCCCACTCCGGGCCAGATTTCCCAGGTGGGAGGTGGCGAGCAGGATAATGGGTCTTGGAGAAGAGACCGCGGCCGGAAGCAGTCGGCGGATTTTCCCGCAGGTCCTGCCGGCAGTCAGATGTGTGCTGCCCGGATGTACACGTGGGCCAGAATCCGGAATGAGAGCCCCACTGTGCGTGCCGGACGACAAGTTCTTGGGGAAGGTTCTGGCTCAGCGGCGTTCTGCAGGCCGCGGACCAGGGGGAGAAGCAGTGTCCCTGTCCCGTCTCCGCCGTGGCCCACGAGCCCCACGCGCTCGCTCACTCCGTGCCAGCCCCTCCCATTCCTGCGGGACCCAGCCCCTCCTGCCTGGGACTTCGGCACCTGCTCCTGCCTCTCTCCCCGCAGAGACCCAGCAGCAGCAGCAAACCCGTGGTTTCCTCCTCAGGGCCCTCCGGGGCCGCTCAGACACGCAAGGACTCCACGACGCAGACACCCCAACTCCCGCCGGCACGGCACACGCCCACCCATCAGTCGCAGCCTCCTGAGGGCAAGTGGGCCTCCCTCCGTCCACTGCGGCACCCCTTCCCCGGAGAGGCAGCCTGTCGACTCCTGAGTCAAGGAAAGATTTCCCAGGTCACGGATTTTTTTTTTTTTTTAAAGATTTTATTTATTTATTTGACAGAGAGAGATCACAGGTAGATAGAGAGGCAGGCAGAGAGAGAGAGGGAAGCAGGCTCCCTGCCGAGCAGAGAGCCCGATGCGGGACTCGATCCCAGGACCTGAGATCATGACCCGAGCCGAAGGCAGCGGCTCAACCCACTGAGCCACCCAGGCGCCCCCCAGGTCACGGATTTTATCCCTGTAGCTAAAGGCCCTGGCCAGTGAGCTGTGAGCTACGTGAGAGTGCGATTTGGGTGAGCACCAGCCTGTCGCTGCAGCGACGCACTTGCACAACATCGCTTTAGGATTTAAAGCTGGAGGACAAACAGAAGTTTGCTGTTTGACTTTAAAACAGTATTGAGATTTGTGACGAACCTAAAAACATAAATAGGGAAACATAAAAGCTAAACTGGGCAAAGGGAAGTCTCATTTGAATCAAGAAACTGGTGTGTTTAAAAAAGATGCCTATGCTGTAAGTCAATTATTTCTCAAAAATTAAAAAAAAAAGAAAAAAGAAGCAGTGAGTCTGGAAACTGAACTGTTCCATCCGCTAAGCATCAAAAACACGGAACTAAGCAGACACAGAAGAAAACTCTGTCTAAGCTAGAAGGTCCCCAGGCAGCTGCCTGCAAAAGAGCCCTGGACACTGGGGCCTAACGTGCTCTACAGCGAGAGGAGGAGCCTGCGGGGACCCTGTGCTGCCAGGACTCCTGACCCCGAGCTTCTGGCCTTGGCAGAATGCGACGTGACAGTCAGGAACCGGAGGGCTCGGTACCCACTGTGGGTTGTGTCCCCAAAACCTATGGCCAGTCCTGGTCCCAGGACATCGACTGTGAGCTTATTGGTATGAAAGAGAGTCTTTGCAGAAGTCATTGGTTGAGATGAGGTCATACGGGATGGAGGCGGACGGAGCACAATCCGATGGCCAGTGTCCTCAGGGAGCAGGAGACACAGATGGTGTGTGACACGGTGGCCACAGGGCGCTGCGTCTCCAGCCACGGAGCCACCGACGGGCACCAGCAGAGCGAGGACCTGGTGCAGATGCTCTGCCAGAGCCTCTGGGAGCCCCCGCCCGGCAGAATGCCCCAAGACCCGAGACAACAGCGTCCCCATTTCCATGCCCCCAGCACAAAGCACTTAACGACAGCCCTGGACACAGACGCACCACACAACAGGGCTCAAAGGTGTGCGTACTAGTTGCAGAAGCAGAATGCCGGAGTGGCCGGGAGCAAGGGGTCGGCGGCGATTGAGACTAGCCGCCCGAGACTAGCCGCCCGCAAGTGCTGGGAGCAACAGGCTCCCGTGAGTCACCGACACACGTTCTGTCCTCGTGGTGACGGCACCCGCTTCCCCACATTTAAGAACAGCAAGCGGGAAGCGAGACTCGGGCAGCCCAACTCTGGACTGCATTTGCTGTGAGGACCCTCAGTCGCGTTTACAAACTGGTTCACGGAAACAAGGACTCCCGCCGGCACCACCCCGACTGCTGCTTTGCAATCGCATCTAACAGTCCCTCGCAGGTCACAGAAAACTCCGAGCCTGGACTCTCTCCTCTGCAGACAGTTGGAAGAGAAGCACGTGAGTCCCTGGGACATGGTCCCGGGCTTGCCGGCCACCCCGCCGACACGGTCTCCCCGTCCCAGGTGGCAGTGTTCCTACTCCGCAAGCAGCCCAGCGCCCCCCGGCCGAGCTCCACGCAGCCCCCGCCTCCGCGGCCAGTGTCCCGAGCGCTCCGCACACACAGGCTCAGCAGCCTGTCTGGGACCAGTGTCCGAGTGCTCCGCACACATGGGCTCCGCACACACAGGCTCCGCACGGCGCACACCCGCCTGCCCCACTCCACCGTACAGATGGGGAACCGAGGCACAGGTGTGTAAACCCAGGTCATCTGCGTCCCTGGGGAGCTCGGAGGGACCCAGCCCGACAGCACAGCCCGTGTCCCGACGCGGACACCAGCCCTTCCCCTCTCCCCACAGCCTCCCGCCTCTGGCTGCAGACACCAGCCTCCTCGGTCCACAGCACTCTCTCCTTTTGGGGAAACTTCAGAACCGTGCTGTGTGGGAAACATGAGGACGGCGTCCCTGCGAAAGCATGAAGCTCCAGAAGTCCCAGCAAGAGCTCCCGTGCGTGCTCAGCTCACCCTGCACCCCCGCCCCTTGGGCAGCCACCAGCAGAGAGCCTCCCGGCGCTTCCACACGCACAACACGGGCCGCACAAACACGTCTGTATCCAGAGAACGGTGGCTCCCCAACAAGCACGTTTGTCTCGTCCTGCTCTCCCACGGCAGAGCTCGCGGGGCCTCCCGTGTGTGCGTGTGTGACACCCGGGGGACACAGGGCACGCGCTCCCGTCAACCGCTCTGTCCTAGCTGCATGGTGTTCGGTGACACGGACACGCGATTGTTTACCTTATTCCACTCGTATGTAATCAGCAAGATTGCTGCAAGTCGCATCTAGGGAAGTAGCTACATTGAGAACATGAATGACGCCCAAGCAACTGCCTGGACATGCGCATTCCCACGAGGGTATCGCCTTCTGACTTGCAGACATGCACGCGGCGCGGTCCCACGCCGGACGCGGCTGTAAGCACTTCACATGCCAAGGATGCTCCCAGCAGCCCGGGGAGGGAGGCCAGACCATCCTCCCTGCTTATGGGCGGAGAGAACGGGGGGGGGGGGGCGGCGGCCCCCAGGCCCAACTGAGGGGCAGACCCAGGTGTCAAGCTTACTCTGGCCTCCAACCCTGTGCTTCTGGCCGTGGGGAAGGCCCCCTCCCAGCAGTACTGCCTCCGCACACCCAGACGGACACCGTCCTCAACCCTAAGACTGCTCCGGGCTTGCTGGGTCCAAACCATTCGTCGCCGCTGGCTGGGTCTGCGTCCCCTTGATTCTTAACCACGCCAGCCTGTCCTCTCCATTCACACCTTCCTAGGAAATGAGAAGTACCAGTAGATTAAACCAGGTGAGGGTGAGAACGTGTCCCTGTGAGCAGAACTCCCAGAGACTGCAAAAAGCTGTGTTTTGTGAAAAGACCTGGGAAGCTGAGCCAGGGTGGGGGGAGCCTGGCCCTCCCGTCAGCCCCCAGGCTCAAGGCTGCGACGGAGCAGCGAGTCGACAGGAGCAGGAGTCATCCCGGCAATTCTCCGGGCACACAGACACATTCTTCACGCTCAGGAATACGGCAGGATGGTAACACGCAGCTCTGTGTGGCTCATCCTACAATCACGGGCCACATGGCCCGAGTTAACACACGGAAAACAGAGGTGCACACCAGCCCGGCCGCAGGGGAACGTTCCCGACGGCCGGGGCTTCACTGGGACAGTGTGCACACCTGCCGCTTACCTGTCGTGTGTGTCCCACCTGGATAAAACCTAGACAACCCCCAGGTGGTCACGCTCTGTGACACCTGAGACGTACGTCCTCGAAGTCTCAGTGAACACACCTGCACGTGTGCACCTTCGGCCGCGCTCACAGCCACACCACGGGGAAAGAAACGCAGTGCAGGAAGCCCTCCTGGGGCTTACGGAGAAGCGGCCCCCACATCTCCGAGGCTTCAGCCCCACGGCCTCTCCCTGAAGCCTTCTGCGAGCACAACTGCGAAGACCCTTCCCTGGGTCCCTCAGACGGAGGCAACCTCCAGTCGCAGAAACGGTCGACCCAGGAACACCCAGAGAGCAAAGGGAGCAAAGCCTCCGGAAAGAGCCATTCCTCTGCCAGCGGCAGGACTTGCTCCAACATTTCTACGTTCACGGCCCGTTGTCCTAGAACACACACGCCCAAGCACACACGATGTCACCACAGTGACTCGGACGTGAGCCTGACGCCGGAGTCCACCGCGAGTCATGCAGAAGCTCTGTGTGTACAGACTCCCGTGCTGTTCACGTGGCCCCGTGACGTGGCATGGCGCTCACGCCCCCCCATGGACACGGACTCTGAGGCCTGAAAGGAGGCACTGCGCCACGTTACAAAGCCAGCAAGAGGAAAAGCAAAGGGAGGAAATGCCAGAACGGTGACCTGGGCCAGCAGACTCTCAAGTCCACGGGGTGCTGTGCTGGGCTCAGGGCACACAGAGCACACGGAGCCATCGGTGCCCGCGTGCGGTGCACTCACAGGCTGGACACACGGGCTGGATGCACAGGGTGCACGCACGAGCCGGACACAGGTGCACACACGGGCTGGTGCACAGAACGCACGCACAGGCCTCAGAGTGCCCCTGGAACACAGCCTCCCTGGAGAAATGCTTCTAAGCTGTGGGCCATCTGCGTGTGTCAGCAAGGGACCGCCTTCCGGCCGCTGACCAGTGAGGTCCTCCTTTGTGGACAGAGGACATCCCTCGTGGGGGAGCAGCCGTGCTGCGCGTCTCTGGCCCCGCCGTCCGCGGCTGAAGTCCTTCTACGGACATGCGTGAGCTCGCTTACTGCAGCGGCCGCCCCGAGAAAGTGAGAGCGGCAGGTGGAAATGCCCTGGGAAGGTGTGGAGCTGTGGACGCCGCGTACTTGTTTTAACAGAAATGGCATCTTCAGGGAACACTCTGGGAATGCGGATTTTAGGAGAAATCCGGCCAAATCCATGCATACGTGCTCCCTTTCAGTGCTCAGTGTGAGAGCCTCTGCACAGCACAGCGGACGCCCACACGGAAGCCTCATGACGGGGAAAGACACAGGATCAACACGACGCCCCTCCGAGCAATGAGGTACTTTCTTCCCTGTCTCTGGCGAGAGCAAGACCCACTTATTAAAAAGCACCTGCTTGAAGAGGTCTGTAATGTGACAAGGGAACGTTCTCTCTGCCACCGTCACACCCACCTGCCGTAGTCTGTGGCTTCCAGGTTCTTTCTTGCTAGAGACTGGACAGAGACGCTTCCTCCTCTCAGCCAGGAACCAGACCTACCCCACAAGCCGCGTGCAAGCTGAGCTCTCCCCTGGGCTCCTTGACCGTGTCTCCAGGCAGGCGCTTGGCACGCACCGGCGGGAAACCGGCTCCGGTCTCTGTGTGTGGGACGGACACCTGGACCGCCGCGTGTGCCGGTCGCCATCTGACGGAACACAAAACAGGGCAGGACGTGCTGCTACGGGTGAGCAGTGCGGACGGCCCGCACGAGGCACTCCGGTCGCTTGGCTCTCCCACACTTCTGAGTCACGCCGTATTGCCGGTTAGGGATGGGGAGTCTCACCTGCCAACTCTCATACTCAGAGGAGTTCTAAAATTTTATAAGTCCCAAACTTCCGGATTAAACTCACCGACAATGTATTTTATCTTGTGTTACAAAAATAAGATTATGGATCTCCACGGTTGCCTTTCTTGGGGCAGTCAAAGCCGTTTCTGAAAATCCCACTGCAGTTCACAGGCTCGTCAGCTATCCTGGCTGGTGTGCCTCGGGCGGAGTGGTCGGCATCTGACTCCGGCCCTGGACGGGCATCCGGCTGCCGGGGTCCTTCTCTCAGGTCTTCCTGTCTCTCTAATGTCCGGGGCGTTTTCAACACGCAAAATGATTCGGGTGGCAAAGGGGCATCTCTAGTTTCCTCTGGAATTGCCAATTTAATTACTGCTTTACATAATTATTACCTTCCACTGTGAATGCATCAAGGTATTGAAATGATACCTTGTGGTTAAAGAGCTGCAGAACATTTCCTTGGTTCGAGCAACACTACCGCAACATAGCTTTAAAAAGCGGGTTCTTGGGGCACCTGGGTGGCTCGGTGGGTTAAAGCCTCTGCCTTCGGCTCAGGTCATGATCCCAGGGTCCTGGGATCGAACCCCACATTGGGCTCTCTGCTCAGCAGGGAGCCTGCTTCCTCCTCGCTCTCTCTCTCTGCCTACTTGTGATCTCTGTCTGTCAAATATACAAAATCTTAAAAAAAAAAAAAAAAAAGTGGGTTCTTTCCTCTATATTCCAGACGCAGAAACAGAAGCAGACAGCAATCCCAGGCATACAGAGGACCAGAAGATCATTCGCTGGTTTTCATTCTACAATGTGCCCTTTGAAAACAACTTCACAGATGCGTTTACACATCATAAAGTCCTATTTCTACAATATATTTAGTTTTATAAATAACCCTCAAAGAAAGAGGAAACACACAACATAGACCTGGAGGGTGACAGCTTAAAGGGAAAGACGATTAAAGACCATGGCAAACACAAGGTTGGAGAGGAAGCCGGGGCACCGGCTGCTGTCCCCAGACAATGGCCGGAGTCTAGGGCTGGCTCTCGGGACCAGCTCCGTGCGCCCTGCCTGTGCTTCAGGTGGGATGTCCGAGAATCCCACTGAAAACTCGGGGTCCCAGAACCTTCCCACACACTCGCTGTGGCGTTGGTGACAGGTGTTCTCCTGCTAACCGGAGGAGGGACGTCAGGATAATGGACAGCCACGGTCACCGGCCTGTGATGTCCAGCGCCCTGCTCTGCACAGGCCAGCTCAAACGGCCAGAGGCGCTGACGGGTGTGCCCAGCTGTCCTGGCACAGCGCAGCCCCACGGGCGCCGGGCGGTGCCTCCACAGCCACGCGGCTGGCTGGTCCACGCAGGCGTTCACAGAAGGAAAGCGCAGACTGAAAGCCCCACGCAGGCGTTCACAGAAGGAAAGCGCAGACTGAAAGCCCCACGGTGTGACTGTGGGACACATGTCCAGTGTGATCTTCACTGCCGACCACGTGCGGTAACTGGGTTTTGCCCCTGAAAGCTGAGCGGCTCGTCCACGCCCAGTCTCTTCCTCGTCTCCCAGCTCAGCTGTCCTGGGAGGGTTACTAAGCCCCGGACAAGAGAAAAAAGAAGAACGTCAGTCCTCAAACCCACCTGGACGAGGGGTCATCAGAGCTCCCTTGAAGGGGGCCGGCTTTTCTTCCCAACAAAAGCAGGCAAAACCTAGCAGCCAGCCACTTTTTTCTTTGTAAATCAGCCAGCAAACAGAAACAGACTTTGAGGCTGTAACTGCTCCCACGCTGGGCTCGGGGAAGACGCACAACCGAGCACCCATTCTGTTGTGGCCCTGGGACCACAGGCTGTGACCGGCCATTCTGGACCCCTGCTCAGAGCAGCTTGAAAGGGACGAAGAAGGCGCCTCACCTCGAACCCCGCTGCTACTGTGCACGTACGGACATTTCCGAGTGTCCCTTCGCTTGGGGAAGAAATCAGTCAGTGTGAAGCTACGTGCGTGGGCTTGTTCCGCGAAACAAGAGTCTGTCCCAACCTCCGCGTGGACGGTCATTCACAACACTGGCAACGGGGGTTTTCTTACTCAGAGAGGAACGTGCTCATAAAGTGCAAGCGAATGCCGTTTCTGTCCTGTTTGAAAATGACTTACATGTGACTGGTCAGCGAAGGAAGCAGGTTCTCCACGTGAGCACTCCCTCCCCTCCATCCTCGTCACCCACACTGACCCCCACACAGGGCTCACGGTGGTGGCTTCATCCGTGGGGCCACCGCTGGGCAGCAGTGTCTCACGTGGAAGGGGAGGCCACCAGACTGCGGAACGGCACCCAGCAAGGGAACAGACGGGGCACAGCCACTGCACCCAGAGGCCTGTCTTGATTTGGGTCATGCCATCATTCCTAATTCTGCTGAGAACGCTCTGACTGTACCTCGTGTTCCCACCCCTTCCTGTCCCAATCTACCTGTGAGCACGGGACAGGATGCCCATCGCGGAACACTGGGCTCTGAGGAGACGTTGCAGCCAACGGGGTGGGAGCCCCGGGCAGGGCTTTGGGGGACACTCGCTCCGAGCCTGGCAGGGCCGAGGGCGCTACCTGTGCTCACGTCTCTGTTCACAGGAACTCCTGATGGCCCACAGCCTCCTATGTAGCGATTTCCATCCTGGGGCATGTAAGGATCTCCCACCCCTGCTGTGGGGTCCCGAGCTGCCCTCTCTGCACCCATGTTAGTGCATCAGTGTGGACGCACGCAGGCTGCTGCCCAAGACCTCCCCATCCTCCCTCTGCCCATTATCTCGGGACCCACGCCGGGGTGGGGAGGGTGACGCGCAGTTGGCGGTAAGGACACGGCCCTCCTGCTGCTGCTGTCTCGGTGGATGGACCAGACCACGACAGCAAAGCCCAGGCTCGGAGCGGCACCTGGATTGCTGTGTGCAGTGCCAGCCGGCCGACGGGCGCACACACGACTCCACTGCGGCAGCACGAGCTAGAAACCCGCCTGCGCACGTGCACGCGCCGCCCTCGCCAGGACGCCGTGAGCGGGACCTGCACATACTGGGCGTCTCTCTCATGGCTCTAGTCACAAAGCACACACGGGGCTGGGACGGACGAACCACGGAGACGCCAGCGAGTCCCAGCGCACGTGAGAAGGTGCGAACTTGAAGGAGGGCGACGAGCCCGGAGGACCGCGGTTGGAACGCCGGCAAAGGTGGGCTGTGCAGAGGGAGGGAGTGAGCATGGCCAGATCTCGGAGCCCCGAGCACCCCTGCAGGCAGCTGCCACTGAGGGGCCGGGCAGTAGGGAGCTGGGGCAGCCGCAGGGTCGGGCCGTGCGTCCACAGCTTCCTCTGAAGGAAGGTGGGGCACACGTCGCTGAGGCAGGGCGCACTGACACCCAGTTCCACTCTGCCTGCCACCCTCCTTTCCACAGGAGAGCGGCCGGAATCACAGCACGGACATCAGTGTCCCGTCTCTGCACGGCCCTACGTCTAGCCGGAGTCGTGGTGGGGAGGGAGCGTGACGCAGCTGGTACTGGCGGAGAAGGGCTCAGACTGTGGGGCCGAGGGCTGATGGCCGGGGTGTGCACACGTGTGAGCAGACGTGTGTGTTCACGTCGGGGAGCTGGGGGCGTGCACATGTGTCAGCAGACATGTGTGTTCACGCCGGAGACCGGGGAGTGTGCGCACACGTGTGAGCAGACACATGTGTTCATGTCAGGGATCGGGGTGTGTGTGCACACGTGTGAGCAGACAGTGTCCACACTGGGGCCCAGGGGCGTGCGCACACGTGTGAGCACACATACTGTTCACGTCTTTTCTCGGCAGGTGGAAAAGTCGAGTGTCTCAGAAGACTGGCCCACGGGGACATGGCAGAGTCAGCCGCTGAGAAGACCTGCCTTTCCTGGTGCACAAGGTGGCCCTGAGACCACGATGACACTCTGAAGCACCCTGAATCTTACTGCTCCAGGCGGACAACGCAACGGTTGACACCACAGCATCGGGGGACCCGCCGGCGGCCCCTCTCCCCGTGCAGCCTGGACTGTGTCCACGGGACCCACAGATTATCTCCCGGAGGGGACAGCGAGGACAGAGTTTGTGACTCCATCACCCCAAGGCTCTTGGAGGCACGAGACACCACGCAGCTTCTCAGCACATGGGGCGCGTCTGCGGCTTCCGGCCCGGACATCACGGTTCCCCGCCCCCGTGAACCAGGGCCCAGCAGAGCGCTGTGTTCCGGGGCCGCTCCGGGCGCGTTTCCCCGGGACCCAGGGCGTCTCCGGGACACGAAGCCTCAGCCAAGACCACGCGGGCACAGCCCCCAACGACCGGTTTCAGGAACCGCAGCACGACTGCAACGCCAGCTGCGCCCGCGCCTTCTTTCCGGCGTCTCTGTGGGGTTTTCGTCCAGGTTTTGAAAACGTCCTTCTACTTCTACTTCAGTTTTGGTCACAGACACGGACGGTTTGAAACCGAGGACGGTGCAGAGACATTTATGTGCTTGCGAAACCATGTTTAACGGCCCTCTGCTGCCTATGAGGATCTTTTCCAAATGACTTTTGTTTGGCTATAACCAACACGTCGGTAGCAAAACACAAATACCTTAGCGTTAAAACTAGACCTTTCCCGTGTATCTTACTGCCCCTCGCGTTACGCAGGAGCGAAGTGGCAGGGGTCACACTGCAGTGTCCGCAGGAGTGACCGTGAGGCCCGGGGCCAGCACACCATCGTCGAGAGTCCGCAGGACACCCTGGGCCATCCCCACGGAGCCATCCCCAAGCACCGGGCTCGCGTCTTTACTCTGAAACAGGCAGCCCAAATGTCACAGCAAAACGAGTGGACACATTTAAGCCGTCACAGCTTCAGCAAGGACAGGACGGCACAGACGATGTCCGGCTCAGCTGTCCCTCTGGAGCAACCCCGCGCCCCCGCCAGAGGCCAACACACGAGCCACCACTGACCCATGTGAGGCGGGAATGGGGTGCTGCCGTGGCAAGTGGGTCCCAGCGACAGTCTCCACTGCCCCTTCCACATATGGCCACGCGCGGTTAACACACATGCCCGATTCTCGAGCCCTGAGCGGGTGGCAGGTCTGCGGAGAGACCCGGAAGGTGCCAGTGAACCTGGGACTCTCCGGGAGAAGACAGTGTCTTCATTTAGAGAAAGAGCTCAGCGCGAGCCACCAGACGGAGACCACTTTATACCCGTCTGTAAATACGTGAGGACTACAGACTGCACGTCAGGAAAACCAGGCGTTTCTTCCGCTACTGATGCACCTTCTGGTTGCAGGGAACGTCTCTGAGTGACGGACGTGACAGCACTCTGTCAGCCAACGGTGGCTGAGGAAAGAGCGATGCTCTCTGTGCACAGAGCTGGGAGCTCACGCAGACGCGGCCACGCACTGCCTTTTCAGCAAAGGGCCACGGGGCCTGGAACATTCATTGGGCTTTCTGTCAACTGCGCCGTGGCCGGGCGCACATGAACAGGCAGGCACGGCGTTGGGCCCATGAAATCTCAGCACAGGCGTGGCCGTCGGCCCTGTGACTCTGGGACGTGCGCCCGGACACAGCACATGGAGAAGTCTGTCGTGGCCTGAGACGGGTGGTCTGCCCTCCCGGCCCCCACGCGGGTCTTGCCTTGCTCACGGTTATGTGCCCGCAGACAGACACCCACGGCCACCTGTCAGGCTGACGAGAGAAGGGCCGGGAAGCGGGAGGAGGAGAACCGAGGCAGTGCCCTGGCCACCTCCTCCGCGGGCATTCGGCCCCCCGCTGCGTCCGTGCCCCCGCACTGTGCATGCGGGCCTGACCAGGCTCCCGGGGGAGGACGCGCGTGGGGTGAACCAAAGGCCCCGCCGAGAAGGGGACAGAGCTGCTTTATTGTGCCCTGGCCTCCCTCCGGGTCCTAGCCACGCAGACCTATTTTTACCAAAAGCTGGAAATAGGATTTCTCCTGCCAACATGTGCCCTCTCTGGTCACCCCGTTTTCTGGAAACCGTGTGCTCAGGAAGGGGTTCTCCAATGTGCGCGGCCCTGCCTTCGGGCAGCCCCTCCAGACTGACGGGGAGAGAGAACACACGGGGGGCCCTGGAAGGGCCGAGGAGCCAAAGCTGCCATTGTGCCAACCCCATTCACAGTCCTCACGGAGAGCGTCTGGCAGCTCGGGGCGAGGTTGGGCCGTAGCAGAGATTTCCGCCGCCTGGACGTGCTGGCGGCCATGGGTCCCGCGCTCCTGAGAGCTGACATGAGTCCCAGCTGGTTGAGACCGTCCACTGCGACAGTCACACTGTAAAACCCACGGGCAAGAGCGGCACGGCCACGTCACGACGACGGCGTGTGCCCCCCCCATGGGTCCCTCCCTCCCTACACAGACCGGAGAACGCGATGATGCAACCGTGGTGGGGGCAGTGCGCCCCGGCAGGAAGGGACACCCCCACAGCACGTGCTGAGTCTCGGGGTACTTCCACGTTCCTCTCTCGCTACTTTCTTCCCACGGACACTCCAAATGCACAGGAACCACGAGAGCAGCGTCTCCAGATGCCGTGGGAGCAGGGAGCACGGCACACGCGGGGAGTGCGGGCGCGCGGGGATGTGCGTGGCCACTGATCACAGGAGAAGTGCACTGGAACCAAATGAACACGAGCCCAGGAAATGCGCCTTAATTTGCCCATTTTGGGTACTAAATTTTTAATCTTCTTAAAAATTTTAATTATTTTTCGACATTTTGGGAGAAACACTGACAAGCCCTTCGCTGAGTCCTCCTCCCTGTGTCTGTCTGGTGTGGCCTGACCTCTCTCTAGGAGAGCACGTAACCCCACGGTCTGACACAGCTAGAGTGTCCACGAGTCTCGGTCCCTCACCCAGTGACTTTCCTGCAGCAATGGCGCCGCGTCACACGGTGGCACAACCCTGACGCTTTCAGGTGGAGGCCATGGGAAGGGGACCCTGTGCTGGGAGGCCATGGCCAGGACGCTGTGGCAGGGACCCTGTGGCCAGGCTGCACCCACATAGCTGACTGCTGGTCTCGGAGGAGCCTGGTGTTAGCCCGTCCCCGGCGAGGCCCCAGCATCCCGTCCGAAGCCAGACGTCAACTCGGATGCTGTCTGCACACCAACGCCCGCTGGCACGGCTCTGACCCCTCTTTAAGAACGAAGGCTGGATTCTGGTTCCTGGTGTCCGATTTCCTCATCAGCTTACATTACGTCACGGACTTCTGTCTGGTTCAAGCGAAATTAAAACTTGCTGCTGATCCTCTAAAGGTTTTTAACGTCCCAGCCCCTCGGACAGTCTGGTTCATCTTACTATCAGCTAAAACTGTCAGAAAGCACCTGATTTACAACCTCCCAGTGGGTACTGTTGCGAAGCCTTTCGGTAACAAGCATGGAACTCACATGCACCGTGTGCTGAAAGCTCGAGCACCTGCACTTACAATGGGACACGCTCGTGTGACGCAGAAGAAAACCTTACTAGGGCCGAACCCAGAGATACCAAGAAACAAGTCTGATCCCGAGATGGAAATACACAGAAGACGGCGCAAACCCTCCCTGCCCACACCATGAGGATGGTGGACGGCAGGTGCCGACGGGACAGGCCTTCCCTGCGCCTCTCAGCGGGGCAGGGCCGGCTTCACATGCCCGTAACCAGCGTGCAGGGCATAGGGCCCGAGATGAGGTGGACTGACACACGACCAAAGGCATGAGCAGAGCAGGCCCACGACCCACTGCGGCCCTGCGATGGCTATCCGTAGCCCGAGAGCTGAGAAAACCAGGGTCTTCCAGAGTGCAGGGTGTGGTGGCGCGAAGGGCCTGTCTGCGGCCGGGCAGCACGCACACGGCACTCACGGCAGACAGCACTCCCCAGCCCACCCCAAACAGCGGTCCCCGGGACATCGGCGTGGGACATGGGGGAGACCCACCCGTGGTGTTCACTTACTGGGGACAAGATCTGTCCCCAGAGGGACACAGGGTTTCTGACTAGTGAATCTGGACCAGCCTGAAGGGCCCATTCCCACATGTGCAAGGAAACAAGGCTGCCCCGGACAGGCTGAGTTCTGCCCTCCCCGCGCTGCAGGCGCCCGGCCGTACCTCCGGATGGCCACGGTGAGGGCCTCCGGGGAGCTGGCGCATGGACAGATGACCTCCTGGCGCAGGCCTTTGCTCTGGAAGACGTTGAGGAAGGCGTCGCAGGACGAGATGGACCCTGCAGGCAAAGGGAGGACAGTCAGCTGGCGGAACCTGGGGTCCACGGAAACCGCCCCACTCCCCGAATGCCCCTGGGTCGGGCTGCAGCCAGAGTGCGGAAACATGCCTCATTCACGCTTACCCCTCACGTCACCGTGAGAGACGGTCCGCTCAGCCGAGAGAAGCCGAGGGTTACCAGCATAACCTCCGTTCGGAGACGCCGCGGCGCTGAGCTCGTGGGCCTCCCTGAGGCTGACCCTGCCACGCTCAGTGTGCGTGTGCAACATCCGAATGAAGCGAGGAGGTCCCCCGGCTCAGCACACCCCGGCAGCTCGGGGCGTCACCACCCGGCGCACCGCAGGACCACATCCTAACACGGGGGACGGGGCGTCGCGCACGACAAGCGGCTCAAATCACTGTCCTAAAGCAGCTCGCGGGTCACAGAGCTCTTCGGGAAGCAGGAGGCCCGTGAGACAAGTCATGCTAAACCCCGTGGGCACGAGTCCCCGTTTGCGAATCAGACTTTCTGAGAAAGTAAGTGCGCACGCCGCAGCGTTCACGGGCAGAAATACGGTCTCCGTCGCCCACTTCCCCCGGCTCACTCGCTCACGCCAGACCAAGCTTTCTGCGTCTGGCCTCAACCCAGAGCGGAACTTCTCAAGGTATGGTGTGGTGTCCTGTGGGACTGCGAATTCGCTCTACCGGGTGGTGCTTCCTACAGGATTCAATAACGAAATTCCACTAAAATGACTAATTACTTTCCTAATCAAGAAAATTACCGTAGACCATAAGATAACAATAATTACTACTTCCCAAGTAGTAGCCATGCCAAGGCCGAGGAACCACTTCATTCAACCCTCATAAAATTTTATGACTTAGGTACGAATTTGCTGCTACAGAAGGAGAAGGGTTAAAATCAGAAAGTCAGGATCTCTCTCTACGGAATCTGGATGTGGAAACGCCAGGACTCGAGCCCAGGACCCCGATTCCCCGCCACCCGCCGAGGCGGCTCGAGGCTCCAGTGAGTCACGTGGGAGGTCGTTAACGGAAGGCCGCCTCGGAACAAGGCAACGACTGGACCAGGCAGAGTAGAGCGCGGAGGCGGGACGCAGAGCACAAGGCTCTCTCCAGCTGCCACTTACAGGGATTCGCGCCATCGGCCACGATCAGCATCCGCAGCGACGAGAGGTTGATGTCTCTCTGATCTCTGTGTGCCACCAGCGCCCAGTGCATGTCCCTGGATTTCACACAAGCCACTTTTGCTGTGGGAACAGCGGAGGGAAGGGCATTAGTCGGCGCGCCGTCAGACCAGGAACCGCGGACTCAAGGGCCCCCAGAGACGTACCTTTGTACTGGCAGACCTTCTGAATCCAGGACAGCGGGTTCACCTTCATCAGCGAGTACGGGATGCTGATGACGTGCATCATGTTCATGACACTCTGGAAGAAACAGAGGGGACGACTGCCAGACGCTGGGGGGAGAGACACCCCACCCGCCAGGCCGGATGAGGGGCCACAATGTGCCGCGCCCCTTCACGAGCTCACCCCAGCTCCACGCGGGGACCGAGAGCACCCTCTGCCGTGTGAGACGCAGAGAGGAGTGTGTGCGTCTAGCAGCGGATGGGCCTGGCTCTAGGAAGCTGCAGGCCCAGAGCCACGGTGACACTGGGTGACAACATCGAGACCTAGCACAGAGGTTCCCATACAGTGACGAAAGGAGAAACTCAACCGGTAGCAGCGACGGCAGCCACAGTCACCAGGTGGGGGGGCTAAGTGCCTGCCACACACCGGGCTGGACAGTCCTCACGCAGGGCCGTTGCTGCGTTTGGCGGGTAGCAACGCCACGGTGCAGGGGGCCCAGGGGCAGGCAGCCGGTCTGCAGGCACAGAGCCGCAGACGGCAAGGCTGACGTCCTAGGCCCGGTGCTCACCGCGCGAGCGTGCGTGCGGAGCTGCATTCCCGCATCCTAGTATCGCCCGGCATCTGGGGGCAGAGCGGAGTCGCAGCAGGAGGGGCGAGTGTGGGCCCCAACCTCCAGTCCAGGCGGTGCTCACAGGCCCCCTCCTCACAGAGAAAGCACAAGGCCTGCTCTCTGTACGTGTGTCCCACTGCTCATGGGAAAGCCACTACAATTTTCCACCCCTGCAAAGACACAGTTCCAGCACGAGACGCCTGGAGAAGACGGGAGTGCCGATCAGCACCGAGGACACCCACGGCCCGCCCTTAGCTGTGTTCCGAGGCTGAGCGCATCTTAGAGGACACGGCTGCGTCTCCACAAACCCTCCTGCAGCTTCCAGCCGCCCTCACTCATCCATGGGAACGAAACACCCTGAGGCTCGGGAGCCCAGCTGTCACCACGGCAGACCCCTGGAACCTCCCCCAGCAGTGTAAGGGACCGGGCTTCCATAATATTCACAAACACAGACTCGTAGAGAGAAAAAGCCCAAGGATGTCACAGCCAAATCACACGCTAGGGTCGTGCCCCAAACCTAAGACTGAGATGCGTCATTGCATTCTGAGCACCAGGAGCTGGGAGGAGAGATGCTCTGTTTCCCATGAGCGCCCAGGGAGGGGTCCACATGCTCCCACGGGGGCAGAGACAGCGCTTTGGAAGTCGCATTTGCGGAGAGCTGAGGGCTTCTAACACCGACGGCTCTGCTCCCTGTGCGGGGGAAGCAGCTTCCCCAAGCCGCCCTGCACACGGATCCTAATTCCCGCCGGGGCACCGAGCACAGCCAGCAAGCCCGGGGTCGCACTTACTGTCAGGATTCCATGCCAGAGCCCAACGTCCTTCTTGAAGTCCAGCACGTTCACTATGGTTTCCGCTGCACAGAGGGAAACAGAGGACATGTACTCCCACTGGATGCAAGACCGCGTCGGTCAGGGGCGGGAGAGGCCTTGAGGGGCAGCCCACAGCATGTCTGCAGACACGGGCCACCTGCCCGGAGAAGTTTCTGGATACCCTCTTGACACTCACGTCCACAGTGAGAGCCTCACATGTCCCTAAAAACACTTCATGCCTCCTTCTCCTGGGCTTACTCTCTCCCCCGGCCTTGTCCTTTTTTAAGATTCTTTTCATTTCCATCATGGCTTCTCCCAGTCCCAGGAAAGGAAAACCCTTCCCAGCAAACACAGGGTGAACGTCGCTAGAAGCCTCAGGCTGGGGTTGGGTCACAAAGGAGACCCCAGAGCAGCAGAAACAGAATAGTGTTCCCGTGTTTCGGGGGAAGAAACGGGCGCTAAAAACACAAGGCTGAACACGAGGGCCATGCTGAGGGCTAGTGACGCCGTGAGTGACGCCTCTGGAGTCACGCTTGTCTACCCACATGGGCACCTGCCCAGCACGGCCTCGTCCACACCCGGGGCGTCCACCGAGCCCTCCGCTCACGGCTGTCCGCGCTCTTCCCGCAAGGCCGGCCACAGCTCTGACACCTTGTGCCGCCGCTCCTCCTGAGGGGACAGGCCGCCACGCTGAGGAGCGGCCGCTGTCCCATTGTCTATAAGCATATTCTACTCAGAAGCAAGGAGTGTGTGTGTGCACGTGTGTGTTCCCTCTGGGACACCCGCCGCCGCCCCAGCCCCGGACCTCTGAGAAGCCGGGCTACGGGGGCGGGCCACAAGTCAGGAGGCTGCGGACAGCACTGTAAGTAAAGGCAGGCAGGTAGTGACCAGCGGCCACATGTCTTGACGGGAAACATGTCAGGGCCTAGTCCAGGGAC
This sequence comes from Meles meles, assembly GCF_922984935.1. Lineage (NCBI taxonomy): Eukaryota > Metazoa > Chordata > Mammalia > Carnivora > Mustelidae > Meles > Meles meles. Next base: position 149,988,053 of record NC_060072.1, on the reverse strand, counting down.
TGAACATTAGCCAGACGTCCCCACGGCACCAGTGAGTTGTTTTGTATAAAGGAGATCGCTGGGAGAATGGGGGAGAGCGAGGAGAGCTCCTGATCCGCAGGGGAGGGGACGCCCCAGCCGCGGGCTGCCGGCTGGTTAGCCTCCAGGGCAGGGCGCCGGTCACAGAAGCCCCAGCCGTGGGGGATCGGCCTGGACCCCGCCATTTATGAGCCCAAGGCCATACCATTGCCACGGCGACTCCTGGTGACCCCAGCTCTCGGCCTCCACGGCTGTGCCACACGGGGAAAAGAACGTGCATCCTAGAAACCGTGCTCGGGGCTGAGGTCGCCGCCTGCCCCCGGAGCTCACGCAAACCCATCAGAGACTCTGAGGTGCCAGGGAGGGCTGAACGTGGGCTTTTTTTTTTTTTTTTTTTAAAGATCCCAAAAGACCCTAACATGCACAGAGGAATGAATTCTCATGGAATTAACTGACAGCCTGAGCGGTGTCCCATGATGTCACGGGTGGAACCCTCACCCGGCGTGGAGCACCTTGGAGATGGACCTCTGTGCAGGAGAATCAGGTTAAGTGAGGCCACAGGGGCCTGACCCTCCAGGACCGGCGTCCTGAAGAAAAGAGCCACCAGAGCTGTCCCTCCCCGTGCAGGGGGAGGCCTGGCGAGGACAACGGGAAGGTCTGAGCTGCGCACAAACCTGACGCCACTCCTGCTGTGGGGGTGCGGGGATGGGACGCGGCGGCCCACGCCCGCCGCCCAGGGACGCGCTCCCGTCGCGGCTGGCCCGTACCTTCCGTGTAGCCGCACGCCTGCGTGAGGGCCTGGCAGTGGGTCAGCAGCGCGATCCTGGTCACGGTCACCCCGAGCACGCTCCCGTCCTTGCACGTCTTATACTGAAAGGAGAGCAGGCCGTGTGGACGGGGTTCGGGGGGACCGCGCGCCCACCCCCCAGCCAGAAGCCCGGGGGACCCGCCAGCCCAGGGGCCGCCCACCGCCAGAAGCCCCACCTCTATGTACGCCGTGTCGTTGTTCGCGTCTTTGATGTGTGGGAACCAGTCTCGAGGAGGCTTAGACAGATGCTTTGACTCGGTGACAAACCACAGTAGCTTCGGCCACCCTTGGAGACAAGACACGGCGCGTTCCGGCATTCGGCACCCGGACAGCAGGTGCGCGGCGCCCGTCCCCTTCCTGCGGCCCGCGGCCTGGCAGCACAAGCCTCGGGCCCCATGGCGTCCACAGCGTGTCATCACCGGCTACACTAGGCCACACGGCAGACGACAGGTGACGTGCCGCGCAAGCAAGAGCGTGTCAAGGACCCGAGGAGACCCAGGAGCGTCCCGCGTGCAGAGTCCCCAGCGGGGTGCGGGAAGTCACCTACCTTTGAACTGCGGGATCTCCCCTGTCGGGCTTTTCGGCAGCCCTTTGTGGCAGGCGTCGCTCGTCAAGGCCACGGTGACTCCACAGCTGCCGAGCAAGAACCCGATCTGCTGGCTTCCAGCGTCCTGGGGGAGCGACGGGGACATGGGTCACAGAGCCGGGGAGGACAGGAGAGGACCGGGGAGGACCGTGGCGTCCCTGGCAGAACGTGTCCTGGCCCTGGATTCTGGGGCAGAGGGGACGTCCCGGGGGTAGAGCAGTGTGGGTCATGTCCCAGGCTGATGTGCTGCGGGGGGACCTCAGGCAGGTGGTGGGGTCGCCCCGCCTCAGTCTCCCTGTCGGTAGTGGGGGAGGAACCGAGGAGCGTGGACAGGGCTCAGCGTGCGGCTGGCACATGGCAGGTCTCCGGAGGCTACTGCTGGGCCTCCCTGTGGGTCTCCATGACCACGACTGTGGATCAGGACTATCGTGGCGAACGAAAGCTGCCCAGAAAACATCTTCCTGCTTGACGTGGAGCCTGATTCTGAAGACACCCAGAGCACAGGGCCCCGCTGTGTGACGACGCATGATGGGGACGAGCGGGACATAAGGACCCCCTGCGCCACCCCTTGAGCCCGCAGCAGCTCTCGTTGCAGAGTGGGGACACGGGTCTGGACAGACCCCCGCTGCAGGACGTGGACCCCAGAAGCCCTCGACCGCCAGCACTGACGTGGCAGACTCTGCGGGACGGGGCTCTCCTGGGACAGGCAGCAGGGGACCGCCACCTTGTGGTCTGGTCACTAACCACGTCCAGCTGCCTGGGGCACGTCTGCTCAGTGGGCTTGCTTTATGCCCACCAGTCACACCAGCTCGACTCAGAAAACAAAAGCCGGGAAGCAACGGGCTTTCCTACAACCAAACGCCACAGTGCGGAGAGCAAGCCACGCTCACACGTGCCCTCTGCGCGGACCTGCTGTGCCTGCCCCTCCCCCTGCCCGCGTGTGCCCCACTGGGACAGCACGGAAGACCTGCACGCGTCCAGCGGTGAAGTCCGCGGCTCTGACGTCGAAGACGAGTCGTCCAGGTGGTTCGCAGCTCAGCCCCACGGGGAAAGCCCGATGCCGTGTGGGACTGTGCACCCCCAGCCCCGAGCAGGGAGCACAGGGCTGGCGCCCGACGGACAGAGGAGCCCATTTCAGGGATCTCCGCTAATGTGGTGCTTCTTCACGCAGGGTTTTTACAGTGACGCGAATGTGAATTTGGGATCAGCTGCCAGACATCCAGACAGGCTCTGAGATCCCCCTCGGTGGCGGGAAGACATTTCTTCACGGGCGAGAACTTGCGGAGACCGTCGACCTCCAGGCCACGTGAGCCACAGGGCAGGAGGGTGCGTGTGGGCCGTCAGCCGTGACCTGCCATCTCCCGCCGCTCACCTCCCCACCAGGCTCTCCCGCATGTCCTCTCACATCTGCTCCCGACCGATGGCTCACGTGACGTCATCACACACACCAGAGAGCCCGCCCAGGGTGAGAGCCGGGACAGCAGGTGAGAACAGCAACGGACAGAAGGCCGCAGCTCAGCCCAAAATTCAGACCTCGCCCCTGCTCTGTGCTCTGCCGGAAGGGGGTCCTTGTCCCCTCTGTTGTTGAATTCCTCTTCAGAGCGCCCGTCAACTGGGCAGAAACAGCCACCCGGGCCCATTGCTGGACACAGGATTGTCCCCTGCCGCCCAAGCAGCCCGTGCTGCCCCTTTGCACACAGACCCCCTGAACCTGAGTGCATGCTCGCCCCGGGAGCCAGCAGCCCGGCGGGTGGACGCCCTCCCCACACGCCGTCTCTGCAGGCAGCCTCCTCCCTGTCCTCATGGCCGCCGGCTGCTCGGAGCCGCTGGCTTTGGGAAGCTGAAGCCCACCTCGGGAGGACTCGGAGCGAAGCAGCGACCTCCAGCCCTCATGAGGTCCTTTCCCTGGATGTCTGTGTCCCCACGCCGCAGCTTCCCCCTCGGCTGAGGGCCCTTCCTCTGACGGGCTGGGCTGTCAGGATGGGGACCCCCTTCCCGGTCACCTTGCAAATAATTCTTTTTGGCTCTTCAAGAAAAGCCAGACCACACCTGACATCAGCCCATCACCTCCAAGCCCTGCGACACAGAGACGTGCCAAGTCCTGTCACCCCATAAGAAGTCTGTCCTTGGTCTGTCCGCTGACCCCCTGGGGCCTCCGGCAGGGTGGTGTGACCTCGTCCCTCCAGCACGGTCTGTTCCGTCGTGGACTCCGGGTCAGGAAGCAGCAGCACACTCCCACAAGCACTCCAGCGCACGAGAGGACGGCTCCCGGAAAGCCCCTCTTGCCAACTCTCTGCATCGGCGGCCCCACGACCACCAGTGGGTACTGACCCGACTTCGTTCTTTGCCGACGGGGCCGTTCACCAGCTCTCGCCAGGTGGGACAGAAACGGGGCAAAGTGTCTCAGAGGCACGGGCTTTGGCTGCTCAGCTCTGCGGGTGCCTGGGGCTCACAGGCTGTCCTGTCCCTGATCCCACGGTCCTTGGAACATGCCCACTCCGACCCTCCGAACAGCCGTGCCGCTTCCCCGTCAGACTCCCGGGGCGGAGCTGTGTCGGCTGAGATGCTGGCGGAGCCCGTTCACCGGCCGATGGTGTGCCCGACCCGCCGCGGGCTGTCCTCGAGCTCGGCCTCCGCAGGGCGACGGCAACGGGCTGTGCCAGCTCTGCCGCGACCCCGCGGGGCCCATGGAGGCGCTGCCCCCGCCGCTCCCCACGCACTGGCCACGCCGCCGGTCCCCCTGCTGCAAACCCCCTGCGGAAAGAGGAGCTCCCCCCCACCCCGAACTAAGATGGAGAGTAAACACACGAGACTCAACTGTTCAGTCCGTTGAACGACGTTGAGGATTTGGGAAACCAGCTCCCACCAGGCCTCCGCGGCGGACCCAGTGGCACGGAACCAGCGGACGGAGGAAACGGTCACACCCTCCACCCTCTCACCCCATTCTGAACGGCGCGGCGCCGAAGGATTCTTCTGTTTAAAAAAACAAGCTTTCTTTTTTTTAACTACTTCTCTTTTTAAGATTTTATTTATTTATTTCGGAGCGAGAGCACGAGCGGGGGAGCAGCAGAGGGAGCAGCAGGCGCCCCACCGAGCAGGGAGCCCGACGCGGGACTGGACCCAGGACCCTGGGACCATGACCTGAGCTAGAGATGCACGCTTAACGACCAAGCCACCCAGGCGCCCCTAAAAATGTTTTCTGAGACACAAATGCCACGTTCTGAAGTCATGGCGGCTGAGGAATGACACTCAGCGTGTGGCCTCGGTAAGGCAAAGTCATCTCCTGGGCCTGTTTTCCACGAGGAACGGTCGGTGGAGAGAAGCACTCGGCATTTTCTTCAAGAAGGGTCCTCAGGCGCTGCAGCGTGGGCCGGAGAGCACGCCCCCGGCAGGTCACCCCAGCAGGGCCGCAGGCACCAGGAGGGTCTGCCCAGTCCACACCCAAGCGGCGGAGCTCCTCCTGGGTGCAGCTGCACGCACCCTCGCTGGCCACTGAGGCTCGGCTCAGCAAAGGGGCCCACCCGCGCTCAGCACAGCTCACCACGAACCACCCCCTCCCGGGCTATCGCTGCAGGAGCCTCCTCCGCACATGACAAAGAACAGGTCACATGTCTGTCAGACGTTGCAGGATGCTTCACCTCCTTACTCCCAAGTGTCACGAAGTTTGACGTGGTGGCCAAGCCGGGCTTTTGGGCTATTTGTGCCAGCAGCGGCTGAAATGCTGTGCCGAGGCCGTCAGGCGGCCCGAAGGGCAGAGGCGTGTGTCTCCCTGTGTGAACGGTTCCCTGGTTGTAGACTTGCAGATTGTCACTGTGATGCTGCAACTATAGACCTCAGGGCGCCAGGAGCCTCGAATCAAGGCCACCAGCCCTTTGCGTTCCAAAGGGCCTCAACCCCCTGCATTTGCCATCGTATGTCCCCTGGTCGGTTTTCAGGTAAACCGCTGTAGAATTAACCACAGCACCAGAGCCACCTAGAAGAACGTGGCTGTCTATTCAACCCCCAAACCCTTCCACATTCCCAGTCGCGAAGATCACGGGACTCGGGTCTTCAGGAAGCAGTCGGGGGGCATCTTCCACACACGGGGACGCCGGCGGCAAACACCTGCAGGAGTCGGGCCACTGGAGGAGGTCCTGAGCTCAGAGGTCTCAGGATGTCCCCGACTTCCAGGCCCACCAGCTGCCCCACCGGACACCGATGTGTGCCCGAGACGTCAAGTATGCAACCCCTGTGTTTTGTACCCAGGAAGCCAAAGTGATTACCGTCCCCTTTCATTTTCTAAGGGAACCCCATATTCTCTCTTTCCGCTCCCAGGAGCGGAGCTGGAGACGTGCACACCCACTTTCAACAGACCCCGAGGCATCCCCGAGGCACTGGAACGTGAATGACCCACTGAGTTTCAGAGCAGCCGCAGGGAGGGACTGGGAAACTCTCCGGGACCCTGGGGCTGGGTACGCGTAAACTGGGGCATTCTAGAGGAGGGAGCATCGCCCCGCAGAGCCGGCACAGGACTGTGCCGAAGGAAGGCCAGCTCGGTCCAGGGTGGAGTCCAAGGGCATAGTCGTCTAGAACACGACCGGTAACCGAGGGGACCACACCTCATGGCCATCAGCTCTACATCCTGGATGACATCAAACCCTCTGTCCTCTGGGGCCATCAATGCCAACCCTAGTAGAGTCTCCTCCCCTTTTCTCTTCCTAAAGTTTCTCTAGCTCTGCCTTACTATGGAATGTCAGTCCTGTGGACAAAAACACTGATATGTGGGGTATGTCCAACATATGTTTCTTACGCCTGACTACGCTACAACAGCAAGATTCAGATCTACAACCGGCAAATCTTGGGTGAACATGGGACTCCATAATGTCCAGACACCAAAACATAAGCAACAACCCACACCCTCCAAAGTAAAAAGTCCATCATTTATCCAGATTTCCAGCGTAAGGACACTGAAGGATGAGATAATCAAACACTTAGGTACTTAGAGATTACTAAGCTCAATGTTCTTTTTCTTTTTTTCTTTTTTTAAATTAAGGTATAATTGACATAACGTTGTATTAGTTTCAGGTGTGAAACGATGATTCTACATTTGTACACACTGCAAAATGATCATGACACGAGACTTTTAAAGATCTACTCTCGAGGCCACCTTCAAATGTGCACGACGCCATCCCCGCGTATAGTCACCGAGCTGCACCTCCCAGCCCCGACTAACTTTGTAGCTGTAAGTCTGTACCTCCAGCCACTGCGCGCACCCCACAAACACCACCACTGGCACCCACCCATCTGTTCTCTGTGTCCGTGAGTTTCGTTTGTTCATTTGCTTTGTTTTTTAGATCTTTCTCTGACTTATTTCACTCAGCATACCGAGGTCACTCCGTGTCATTGCAAAGCAAGGTTGCATTCTTTCCTGTGGCTGAGTAACGTGTGTACACACCACGGCTTTTTCCGTTCATCCGCCGATGGACGTTTAGGTGGTTTCCATATCTTGACTATTGTAAACGATGCTGCAGTGAGCAGAGAGGTGTATGTATCTTTTCAGATTCATGTTTTCCTTTTTGTTTAGAAAACACCCAGTGTAATGGCTGGATTGTAGGGTAGCTCTATTTTTAAGTTTTGAGGAACCTTCATACTCTTTTCCACAGTGGCTGCACCAGTTTGCGTTCCCACCAACGGTGGACAAGGGTTCCCCTTTCTCCACATCCTTGCTAAAACTTGCTATTTCTTGCCTTTTTAATATTATCTACTTAAAAAGGTATGATGTGATATCTCAATGTGTTTTCCTTAAAAGATTTTATTTATTTATTTGACACAGAGAGAGAGTGAGTGAGCACAAGCAGGGGGAGTGGCAGGCAGAGGGAGAGGGAGAAGCAGGCTCCCTGCAGAGCAGCAGGGAGTCTGATGCGGGGCTCGATCCCAGGACCTTAGGATCATGACCAGAGCCCAAGGCAGACGCTGAGCTGAGTGAGCCATCCAGGCACCCCTCACAGTCACTTTAATTGACATTTCCGTGATGGTTAGTGATGTTGAGCATCTTTGTGTCTATCCACCAGCTGTGCGTCTCCTCTGGAAAAATGTCTTCTCAGATATTCTCCCATTTTTTAATTGACTGTGTCTTTTGCTGTTGACTGCTATGAATTCCACAAACATTGTGGATATTATCCCTTATCAGACACACAATTTTCAGGCATTTTCTCCCATTGAGGAGGAATGGAATCTTATCTCTTCCTCGTGCTGATGCTCTCCTTCGGTGCACAGAAGTCCTTCGTTTGGTGTTTTCCCACACGTTGTTTCTGGTTGTTGCCTTCACTGTTGGTGTCAGACCCAAGAACTCATCACCAAGACTCATGTCAAAGAGCTTACCTGGAGCCCATGTTTTCTTCTAGGAGTCTGTGCTTCAATTCTTACATTCAAGGCTTTAGTCCATTTTGAGGTAATTTTTGTGTCCTGGGTGAGAGGGGTCTAATTTCATTCTCTTGCAGGCGGCTGTCCAATTTCCCCACGGCCATGTACTAAGGAGACTGTTCTCTCCCTGTTCTGCGTCCTGGCTCTTCTGTCGGAAATTCATTGGCGGGGGCGCCGGGGGGCTCAGCGGGTTAAAGCCGCCGCCTTCGGCTCAGGTCATGGTCCCAGGGTCCTGGGATCAAGCCCCGCGTCGGGCTCCCTACTCAGCGGGGAGCCTGCTTCCTCCCCTCTCTCTGCTTGTCTCTCCGCCTACTTGTGATCTCTGTCAAATAAATAAATAACATCTTCAACAACAACAACAAAAAGATTGAGCATCAATGACTCAAATTCAGAGACTTGAAAGGATAAACTAAATAAACTGACCTGATCAAAATAAACAAACTGGCAATACACATGTGGGTTTATTTCTGGGCTATTACATTCTGCTGGCCTATGTGTCTGTTTTTGACGACTGCTTTAACTACTAGAGCTCCGTAATGTGGCTTGAAACCAGGGAGCCCTGTGTCCCCAGCTTTGCTGTTCTCACTCAACATTGCTTTGGCTCTCTGCGGTCTTCCGTGCTTCCATACAAATTTCTGGAATATTTGTTCTATTTCTGTGAACAGTGCCACTGGACTTTCAATAGGGATTGCCCTGAATCTGTAGGTTGCTGTGTAGAATATGGACATTTTAACAAGATCAATTCTCTCAGTCCGTAAGCCTGGAATATCTTTTCATTTATTTGTGTCCTCCTCAATTTCTTTCATCAATGCTTTACAATTTTCAGACTATAGGTCTTCCATCTCTTGGCTAAATGTATTCCTAGGTATTTTATTCTTTTGCATGTATGTATTAATAGGATTGTTCTCTTAATTTCTCTGATTGTTCACTGTTAATGTACATAGATGCCATCCGGTCTTTATGTTGATTTTCTGCCCTGCAATTTTCCTCAATTACCAGAATAATTTGATTAGTTTTTTTGTAGCGTCTTTAGGGTTTTCTGTATATAAAATCATGTCATCCTCAAATAGGTAGTTTTACCTCTTCCTTTACAATGTGGACACCATTGTGAATGTTTTTCTTGCCTGACTGCTCTGGTTAAGACTTCCAACACATGTTGAATGGAAGTGGCAAGGGGAAAAATTTTCAGCTTTTCACAAAGGAGTAAAAGGTTAGCTGTGGGCTTGTCCTATACGGCCTTTATTATTTTGAAGTATATTCCCTTAATGTTCACTTTGCTGAGTTTTTTTCATCAAAAATGAATGTTGACAAGTAGACATGTCTGAAGAAGACACACAGGTGGCCGACAGACGGGTGAGAAGGTGCTCAACATCACTCATCCTCGGGGAGAAGCAAATCACAACCACAGTGAGATGCCACCGCACACCTGTGAGAGCGGCTACGATAAAACAACAGCAGGAACAAGAGGAGTTGGAGAGGACGTGGAGAAAGGGGAACCTCGTGCACTGTTGCTGGGAATGCAGACTGGTACAACCACCCTGGAAAACAGTATGGAGGTTCCTCAAAAAATAAGTAGAATTGCCCTCCCATCCAGCAACTGCACTAGTAGATGTTAACCCGAAGAATACAAGAATACTAATTAAAGGGACTCATGCACCCTGATGTTTAAAGCAGTGTTATCTACCAAAGCCAAATGAGGGAAACAGCCCAATGGCCGTCGACTGAGGGATGGATAAAGACGAGGTGGTGTGTGTACACCGTGGAGTACTATGCAGCCGTCAAAAAGAACGAGATCGCGTCACCTGCAGTGACACGGATGGAGCCAGAGAGAATTACACTAAGTGAAATAATCAGAGAAAGACAAATACCACCTGGTTTCAATCACACGTGGGATTTAAGAAACAAAACAAATGAGCAAGGTGGGGGGAAGGAGGCAAACCAAGAAACGGACTCCTAACTACAGAGAACAAACTGATGGTCACCAGAGGGGCGGGGGCTCGGGGTCTGGGTTGGACAGGTGGTGGGGATGAAGGCGGCCCTTCTGTGATGGGCACCGGGTGTTTAACGGGAGAGCTGAGCACCTGCACGGCACCCCGGGAAGTAACGTAAGAGCACGTTAACGCTGGAATTTACATAAAAACATAAAAAAGTAAAATTTGAATGCTGTCAACGCTCTTTCTGCATCCAGGATCGTATGATTGCCCTTCATTCTGTGAATGTAGTGTGTCACATTGATTGGTGAATGTGGGCCCATCCATGCATCCCTGAAATAAATCCCACTAAAGAATGGATTATGACCCCTTTAACGTATTATTGAATTGTTGACTGATATTTTGTTGAGGATTTTTGCATCTCTGTTCATCAGGGATAGTGGCCTCTAATTTTATTTACTGATGTCCTCCTTGTCTGTGTTGGTATCAGGGTAGGGCTGCCATACACAATGAGTTTGGAAGCTTCCCTTCCTCTCGATGTTTTGGAAGACTTTGAGAAGGAGAACTACTAAATCTTTTTGAAAGTTTGGTGGAATTCACCAGTGACACCATCCGGTCCTGGACTTCTGGAGATTTCCGATCGGAGTCAATCTCCTTACTGCTAACCAGTATTCAGATATTCTACTTCTTCATGATTCAGCCTCGGGTAGAGAATTAATATGGAAACTGGCATCCAGTTTCTGGGCATATAGTTTTCTGTAGTAGTCCCTTGCGACCCTTTGTCTTTCTGTGCTGTCAGCCGTAATGTCTGTTCCATTTCTGATTACATTTGAGTCCTGTCCTCGTTTGCTTGCTGAGTCTAGCTAGAGGTGTATCAACCATGTTCAGCTTCTGAATGAACCGGCTTCTCGGTGTCCTTGGTTTTCCCTCTCTTCTTTATTGTCTCTATTTCATTTATTCCCACAATGAACTTTGTTCCTTCCCTCTACTAACACTGGGCTTCATTTGGTCTTTTTCTAGTTCCTTGAGGTTGAAAATTGGATTGTTAGAGATTTTTCTCATGGACTAAAGTAGGCCTGTACCACGATGACCTTCCTTCTTAGAACCGCTTCTGCTGAATTTTATATGTTCAGTTTTTGTTCAAATTGGTCTCAAGCTGTTCTTTTTTACTTTTCCTTTGATTTCCTGGTTGACTCACAGGTCGTTCACTGGTGTGTTTAATCTCCACATATTTGTGAATTTTCCAGTTTTCTTCATGTAACTGATTTCTAGTTTCACATCACTGTGGGTCAGAAAAGATGCCCAATAGTTCACTCTTCTGAAATTCACTCAGACTTGCTTTGTGGCCTCACATGGGATCTGTCCTGGAGGACATTCCAGATGCCCTTGAGAAGAGTGTGGATTCTGTTGCTTATGGAAAGATGGAATGTTCTGCGTAATTAAGTCTCCTCGTGTCGGGGGGAATCAACGTCCCCTACCACGGCGGTCCTGGGTCTCTCCCTTCAGGGGTATTAACATTTGCTATATATATTTAGGTGCTCCTGTGTGGAGTACATAAATGTTTACAAGTGTTACGTCTTCTCTGTGGACGGATACCCTTATCATTATGTAACCCTCTATAACGTCTATAACGTCTGTTTCGTCTGCTCTCCTTCTCTTCATTTCCGCCTCCACGGAGTATCTCTGTGCATCCTCCCGCTTCCCTCTCTGTGTCCTGACGTCCGCAGCGGGGCTCTGGGAAGGCCGCATGTCACCTGCTATTATTTCCTCTCCCCTGCCTCGCTGTTCGTCTGCCTTAGAGAATTCAGTCCTTCTACAGGTGAAGTAGTTATCGATCACAAGATGCTAACTAACTGCCGTTCCATTAACCATTTTCTGACTACGTCTCCGCAGGGTCTCTCTGTCCCTTTCCTCCTCTCCTCTTCCTTCGTGATCTGATGACCTTCTTCAGTGTGACACTGAGATCAAGGAATCTTATACTCCATGTCTCTACTAGAGGAGTCGGCTTTTCGGTCCCCGTAAGTGTCACATAAAATCGCCTGTACACACACGCGCACACACACTTGCTTGTGCGTGTGTCAGTCTGTCAATTTGCTGGCAACGTAAGTTTGAACATGGTGTAATTTAATGTTTTGATATCACACTTACTTTGTGTCTCCCGTAACTATATATTGCAGTTTTGATGATTTTTACTACTTTTGTCTTTTTAACCTTCGCTCTAGTTTCAGTTTTATTAACTAATTAATCCATTACGTTTACTCTGCATTGACTTTGCCAGTGAGGTTTATACTCTCATTTATTTTCTTGTTACCCATCTGTTTTCAGCTGAAATCAGACCTTGAACATTTCTCACAGGGCCTGTTCAGTGGTGAGGAGCTCCTTCCGGTTCTGCCTGCCCTGAAGATCGTCCCTCCTCCAATTCCGAATGACAGGGCACCCTTGGCCGCACGGTTGCTTCTCAGCCCTTCGAATACATCCTGCTGCTCCCTCCTGGCCCACAAGGTTTCTGCTGAAAAATCCACAAAGAGTCTTTGTGGTTTCCTTGTATATAACAAGTTGTTTTTCTCCTGCTGCTTTTAAGATTCTCTCATTAAGGTTGACATTTTAATTATAGTGTGTCTTGCTGTGAACTCTCTGGATTCATTCACTGTCTCCAGGCTCCCTGGACCTGGAAGTCTGTTTCTTTCCCTAGGTCAGGGATGTTTTTGCTATTGTCTATTCAATCATGTTTTCTGCCGCTCTTTCTCTCTCTCTCTCTCACCCTCCTTCTGAGACTCCCTGATGAGACTGCTGTCCCCCCTGATGTTGTCCTACAGTCCCCTCAAGCTATCTTAACTTAAAATATACTGTTTTTGTTTCTTGTTGTTGCTCTGTGGGAGGTCTGCTGTCCTGTCTTCCTGCTCACTGACGCCTTCTTCTGCTCGGCTATGGGGACGTTCCCAGGCAGTCTTCAATCCAGATCTGTTAGTCTGCTGCTCTGGGACGTCCGTCTGCGGTTCGCCTCTGCTCTCCGTCTCTGTCGCAGTTCTCACAGCGCTCCTTTGTTCTTCTCTGGAGTTCAGTGAGTCTTTTATGACCATCACTTTGAACTATTTACCAGGTAAATTACTTATCTCCATTTCATTGAAGTTTGACCTTGCTCTTTTTTCTGGACCAAATTCCTGTTTCTTCACTTCGTCCGGCTCTGTATCAGTGGAACAGCACCTGTCCCGGTCTGAAGGAGTGGCCGGTGCAAGCGATGGGCCTTCGCATGCAGCCTTTCCCACAGTTGTCTCTCCAACTTCTCTAATTCTCTAAGCACAGATTTGTTCCTGCTATGCTCCCATTGTTGAGGGTGTGCCAAGACCCGTCCGTGTTCCAAAGGGAGGAATCCATTGAGCACCGAGTTCCAGACTGCCTGGAAGCCAGGCTCTCAGGCAGCAGCTTTTAATTACGCAAATATATACAGTCCTGTGGGACCCTGATCATAAACCCTGCCAGCCTCCAGACCAGGATGTCTGGAGGGGGCTCCTGGGCTACACTTACAAACACCAGGGCTCCAGATGTGTGTGGACCTGCTTTCTCGGAGGCAGCAGTGAGCCGGGGCAAGGTCAAGGTTGAGTGCAGAGTTTTCCCATCTGTGTTCCCTCAGGATCCCTCCATCATCTCCAAACGTGTGGCAGACCTGAGGCCTGTGGCTCAGGCTGCAGCCCTGGGACAAGCAAGCAGGCCTTTACCGGGGACAGACCGGGCATGTTTCAGCACGCTGTCTGTGCAGGGCCCCGGGGTGGCCGTCTGTCAAGAGCGCTCTCTCCAGGTGATATGGTCCTGTAGGGCACGGGTATGCTAGCCGCGGGCTACCAGAGCCGGGCACGCCTGGGTGTTCCCCAGGTGGTGTGTGTGCACCTGCCGTCTTCTGTGAGGCAGCGGGAGAGTGTGGGGCTGCAGCATGCCCACTGGCTTCAGCAGTGTTAGGAGTGCATGGGACACTCGGACGGGACAGCTTTTGCAGAGCGGCAGTAGCAAGGGAGAAGCAAAGTGCAGAAATGGTGCGTGTCCATGCCTCTGTCCCCAGAACCCCAATCCCACCCTCTGGCAGTGCTCCAAGATGAGCAATCACTTTCCAAACCACCCCCCTGCACAGAGCCCCAGGACAAGTGAGTGGAGCATGAACTCCGTGAGCTGGACACAAGCCCTGATGGTTTCAAAGGCAGGTGTGGGAACCGTTCCTGCTACCGACATAGCCGCCAAACCCCCGCCCGAGCCTCAGAAGCCACAGAACACCTCTGTGCTTCTCAATCCATGTCCTGCTGAGATGAAAAGCCATTCAAAAAAAGCCACCTGTGTGCTCTGATCTCACGGGAGCACGCTCCACAGCGGCCGAGCCCGACCCTCCCCGGCAGCGCCCGGCTGGGACGTACCTTTCTCGTGAGCGGCACTTCGATGGGCACGGGGACCACTTCGGCCAGCAGGCAGCCATAGAAGGCCACCATGGAGGCAGCGGGGTCGTTGTTGGGAAACACCAGCGCCACCTGCACGGACACAGAGCGGGAGCCGTTAACCAGCCGGCACATGCCACCAGCTCCCAGACACCAAACAAGGACGCATCCGCCACGGCCCGCGGGGCCCACGCTCTAAGCTCCAGGCGTGCTGGAAGACACACCGTGGTCACTCGCACCTCAGTCAGCTGCGTGCACTCTTCCTCTAACGAACGCGGACACGAGCGACCAACGGTCGGCTAGAACCCGTCCAGACTCAGCCATCCCTGTTGCCCGCACACACCGGCATCTCCCCTGCGAGCATCGCCCGCGCCTGCCTGGCCCCTCCCCACTTCCCCGGCTCGCAGGGGCTTCCCCGTGCGTCCGGTGGCCTCCACTGCTGGGCCCTGTCACAAGGGCGGGCGGACACCCACGGGACTCTGCTCTGGTCCCAGGCCAGCATTCGCCCCTCTGGGCCTTCGTTTTCCTCCCTGTGTCCTCGTGTTGTGAGGAGGGTCACCTGAGAAGGTGGGAGGGGCCGGGCGGAGGCCTGGCGCGTGGCTTGCGGCCATGAGCGGGAATCAGCCTGGTCGTCGGTCCCCTGCTCACGGGCACAGAGGAGGCTTCCGCGGACACCTGCTCCCCATCCCCCCCACTCACCGCACGGCCTCATGCGTGGAGGCCACCATGAGCCCGGAGTCATCGAGGCTGGGTCCGTCTAAACCCCCATGGAAAATGCGATCTTTGAAATATGTGTTCTGAGAGCCCCATGGTGCCTTCGTGAGGGACCATGTTCCCGTGGGCGGCTCATGCCGGCTCCTCCTCCCGCCAAGCGCTTCTGCTCCCCTTCCTTATCGACCTGCGTTTCCATGTGTGCCCCGAGGTCGCGAAGGATCAGAAATCTGTCTGCGAGCGTCAACTTGATGTCACTCTGTTTCATTCCCATTGTCACATGTAACGCTGTAGGCTCTGTTATCAAACGCCCCTTTACATGGCACCCGCCGCTTCACAGACACGTGGTCCCACGGCATACATGGAGCTCGTTCTAGTCTGCCGTGCGGCTCACCCACCGCGGACCCGGCGGGCTGTCCTGTCGCCGCAGCTCCTCCGGGACCAGCCCCTTCCTTCGGGTCGCTGGGAACGCGTCCTCAGGACAGAGCGGAGCCATGCTAGGACCACAGGCCGCGCTCTGCTCTGCGGGACCCGCTCCCGGGCCAGCACGTTTCTCCCGCCGCCGGCCCGGCGTCCGTGCTCCTGTCCCTCCCTGCGGACGGCCGCTGGCCACGTGCTCCGACGCTCTCTGGCCCCAGGACTTAACGTGCACACGTCACTCCTGCGTGACCTCACTCAGGAGCTTGAGCGGTTTCTTCTCGAATCCTGTCCTACCTAGAAGTCGTGAGTTCTGCCGTGTACAGTGGGTGAGAGGCTCTACCTCCGTGTTGAAACGAGTGAACTGGCCCAGAGCGATTCAGACCGCGGCTGGGAACCGAGCAGGCCACATCGTCCACGTCAGCCAGCAGGAAAGCGGTGGGAAATGAAACAAGACTGGGACTAACCGAAGGTCTCCTGTCTACACGGCATTCCCGCAGTGGATCGAAACTGGAGAAACGAGGGACCAAACCCCCGGGAGGCCAGGAAGAGCCGTTCCGTTCCGCAGTACAGAGGGATCGTGTCTGGGAAAACCGGCAAAGTGACTTATCCGGTCCCAGCCCGAGGACAGGGGGCCGCCAGCTGGACCTCCCGGCAGGTCCTGGAGGTTTGTCACAGCCCCAGGTGTCGTGTGCTCGGCTGGCACGCTGGGGTGACAGTGCCGGCGTTTCGACCGGGGTCCGGCCAAGCTCAGCGTTCACCAAGGGAGCGCTTGTGAGGTTTCCACATAGGACGCCGGGCTGCCCTCCGAAACAGACGGTCACCCCGCGCACAAGGGACCCGGTAACCGTGGACTCCTTGTCTTCCTGGAGCACCTGTCCACGGCGCAGCGTCCTCCCCAGGGCGGAGCACCGAGAGCGACACGGGGACGCCGCCGGAGCAGGCCGGTCATGTTCTGGGATCCAGAGCCGGCTACAGGCCAGCTCTGCTCAGACGAAGACCCACCTGACCTGGGCCTTCCAGTCCCCACTGCCGGTGCCAGCGACTGCCGGGTCACCGCGGCCCCTGCCGACGAGGCTACGTTAGAGGAACCGTGTGGAGCGGTGCTAAGGAGGGAAGCGTTTCGTGCCGCTGTAAAGTAGATGAAGCGGAAGACAGAATGGTCTGATACTCTGTCTCTCGACGGTATCAGAGCAACGGACAGATGGGTCGAACACCTGGAGACTAGAAGGAAAATGGGAAAAGACTGAAAACAAACTAAAAAATGAAAAGACCTTCGTTGCTGTTCTGTTTCGCAGTTTAAGGGAGGGACGTCCTCCTCCCATGTCTGAACGCGGCAAACGCTTGTCTTCTGGTGGCTCGGCAGGGACTCCTGAGCTCGCAGGTGGGCGGCGCGCTCTGACAGAGGCAGGCAACCCCCTCACGACTACACCCTGGTAGATGCCACCAGACCTCAGGACCCGCAGCGTAGGCCGCACCCACGAGTCAAGGGGCAGAGGCACAGCCCCGCGTCTGCTGAGGTCTCGGCTCCGAAAAGCGACTCCTTTTGCTGGGCCCACGCTCGGCTCTCCCCGCAGGGGGATCCGAGGACACTGGTTTGTCCAGCCTTTGGGTGCCACATGCCTTCCTGCCTCGGCTCTTTCCCACGCTTGCCTGCTACCTGACCGACAGCCCGCGGCTTGCTCTGGGGTCACAGATGCTCCCCCCAAAGGAGAAAGCTCACTCTGTCCCCCACCCAGACAGTCCATCTCCAGCTCCCACCACCTGTTCTGGGGACCTGATCCCTTCCCAACTTCTAGAAAAGCGAACGATCCTAACGTGTCTGCATACTTTCTGGTACGGTAAGCTTCCTGCTGGCAGGCCTCACGGGGACGCATCTGGGGTCTTCCGAGCACCCTCCACACCTCCCCAAACCCTGTTCAGCTGAGGCACATAAATGCATTTTAAAGGCATTTCCTTTAAAGGTCATTCCCCAAACTGCGTCAATAAGGTCACCCATGTGAAAAATGTCTGCAAATTTTTATGTAAAGGACTGAATATGCTCATTATTCTGGGGAAAATGATGTTTTATTCAAAAGTCATTTTGAACGAGATAAAAACTCTGTTTATTGCAACAGGAGGTCACGATTGGTCGACTGCTGTGGTCATGCGTATCCAATACAGGTATCTGCACACCTGTGCCAGATGCTGACGGCACGAACGACGTCAGGATAATTCAGAAAAATAATTCCCTCACACCCTTCTAGTTGGCTTTTGTCAGAAAACCTCCTTACCCAGTTGATTCTACCAAAACTGTCCCCAGACTCCTCCTACGATCTTAGCTGAACAGGGTGCATTACTTTGTCCTCGTTACTGTCAGGAGCCTCAAGCCTCTGGAGCTGCCCAGGACCTTGTAATGGTCGCTGCAGACAGGACTAAGACTGTCCCCAGGTCAGCGCGAAGGAAGCCGTCACATCACACGGGGTTTTTGTTGAGGTGAATGCACAAAAGCAGACCCTCTCCGCCATTTCCAAGTGCGCGGCTTGGGGCTGTTAAGGATATCGTCCTGCCCTGCAGCCCTCACCTTCCAGAGCCTGCCCCAGAACTCTCCTCTTCCTCGATGGAAGTCTCCAGCTCCCCGGCCCTCTCCCGCCCTCCCCCAGCCCCCAACCACTTCCCCTGACCCTCCTGGGCCTGCACCGCACCGTGCTTCTGCCTCGGGGCAATTCACTGCCCTAAGCACCTCCTATGCCCATCCTTTGTGGCTGCCTCATTTCACACAGCATAAAACCCTCAAGGCCTGTCCAAGGCTCAGCGTGGGCCAGAATTTATCTTCTCTCTGAGGCTGTGTGATACTCCTGTGTGCACCACACTGCGCTTCTCGGTTCGTCCGTCTGCGGACACCCGCGTTCCTACCCCTCTGGTTCTGCAAACAAGGCTGCTCTGAGCACTGGTGCAGAAACGTCTGTTCAAGCCCCCGCTTCCGGTTCTTCTGGAAGGAAGGCCCGTTGCTGGGTCATGGGGTAGAGCTGTGCTTCCTTTCCAAGGGTACCACCGTCCTGCTTCCCGGTGGCTGCCCCGGGGACCTTCCTATTGGGAGCATGGACGCTCCAGTCTCTTCGTTCTTGCCACCGTAGGGACATGCTGTGTCGCCGGGGCTTTAGTGCACTGTTCCCGCATGAGCAGGGACGTAGAGCATCTTCCCAGGGGCGGACTGGCCCCTTCCAAGGCCCCTGTCCATTGCTTCACCTCTTTTTGTTTGGTTGTTGCTGAATTGTGGGAGTTTCGCTTCCAGACTCTGGATGCTAACCTCTTACAGATCCAGGATTTGCAGACGCGTTCTCTCCTGTCCTGTATGCTGCCTGCAACTCTCGGTAGCCTCTGGGGCACACGGGAGTCATTCTGATGAAATCCAATTCACGTTTTCATTTCTGTTGCCTGTGTTTTCAGTGTCGTCTAAGAAGTCACTGCCAAATTCTGTGACGCTTTCCCCGGTTTTATTCTCTGCGTCGCACAGTCTTTGCCCTTAAGTGTCTGATCCACTGTGAGTTAACTGTTTCCCCCGCAGGAAGAAGGTTCAGTGTCCTCCTTCTGCAGAGGGTGCCCCCTCACCCAGCACCATTCGTGGAAGACACCGTCCTCCCCCCGTTGCACATCCTAGATCCCTTAATGAAAACCATCCCCCGCCACGCTCAACTCCGTCCGCACGTCTGTCTTGCCGACAGTACTGCTCCGTGTCGAGGACTGTAGCTTTGTGGCCAGGTTGACTATGAGGATGTGTGAGACCTGTACCTGACATCGAAAAGCCGGAGGTCAAACCTGGTCCATCAAAAAGGTCAAGAATGGCAGTCCCCCGTACAAGGCTGGGGCAGTCTTTAAACAATTCCTCCTCGTGGGCCCCTTTCTTCACGGTAACTCAAGTAAACGGCAGCTTGTGTCCTTGTCGGTGCCGGCAGGCTGACAAAATTCAACGAAAGGTCTTTGGGGACAGACGGGGTAAGTCCGTGCTGGGGCTGCAGGTACAAAGCAGCAATGGGGAAAGGTACAACGTGCAAAAGCAAGACCCCGTGGCTCTGAGCACAGCCACAGGCCCACGCTGGGGTACGGAGCCGGGCGAGGGTACGAAGTGCATGGGGCGGAACGTGCCACAGAAACCCGAACATCCACCCTGGGGCTCAGCAAGTAAGAATGGGAACCGGCTGCTCAGTGAGGGACGGCAGCCCCTGGCCCAGAATCCAACACCGGGACAGGACTGGGACCAGCGGCGTGCTGCCCACACGGTTCGGCTCACTGGCGAACACCGGCCAAGTTCTACGATCCCGTCTGCTTGCCCAGATAGAGGACACGAGGTGACAACGGGGCAGAGGCGGGAATCCGGGCTCTGGGCTCGGACAGGCACGGACATGAGTGCTGGCCAAGCCACTTCCGAGTTACCTGCCTCCTCTGATGGGACACCTCACCTCGACGGTCCGAGCGTCCTCACAGACAAAACACGAGAAGGACGCCAGCTGCGCTCGTGCAGTTGCAGGGAAGGGTAACGACATCTCGTGCAGTTAACCCTAATCCACAGTTCACGTAACAAAGCCTGACTCAGTAGGATTAGCATGAGGAGACACCGAACTCGGACTTCCGGCAGCAGGTGTCGGCACCGTAAGGAGCACTCACCCGGTCGCCGGGTCGTACCATCGGCTCTTGCTTGGTACCTAATTTGTGCAGAATGTTGTAAGCAACCTTCATACTTCTTGTCCACAGTTTGCCTGTGAACAGAAACGACGAGGACACAAGTAAGCGGAAACGTGCATTCTCAGTTACGTATCCGTGTGCACATTAAACTGGACAGGACACTGTCCCTGTTAAGTCTTCAAGTTACCCCGAGTCCCTGGAATCAGGAAGGAAAACCAGAATCAGCAGAATCAGCAGGAACTGGAGGGGTCGTCCAGTCACCCAGTAGGCTTCTGTGCTTCCTCCACGGCCCTGACCCAGGGGACAATGAGGAGGACCTCATCCCGGTACAACCAAGTACGTCCGAGAGCAGACCGGCTCCAGGAACTGTACCGACGGAAGACCGAGAGAGAAGCCTATTTCTGCTTCCTCACGTGATCCCTTTGGAAAGAGATGGTGTTTTCTGAGGGATCCGGGTCACAGAGTTTAGACACGAATTCTTAAACTGCCGTCGTTCCTGAAGGCATGACTTTCGAGAACGTCAGACACGTTCTAAGATATGAAATCCCACGTCTCGTCTGGGTTGTGACCCGCTGGTTCCTGGCACCCATCTCTGGCTTCTACTCAGGAACCACTTAACAAGTAATATCTTTTCGTATCAAACTAAGTATGTTCCTAAAGCATTTCCTTCCAGGGTCCCGAGTGCTGAATGCGGATGGCGGTGCGAGGCATCAGCCCGCCTGGAAGTGGCCACTGGGTGCGGGGGACGGTAAGGGGCGCACAGAGAATTACCATAAGTGAGGATGTACAACGGCTTCCCGTTCGTGTCCATCGTGGTCAGGCAGGGGGCCTTCGGGGAGATGGTCCCCCAGCGCTGCAGCGCGGCTTCCAGGGACGGGGGCCAGTTGGTGACCACGCCCAGCTGCTCCCCGCGCATGGCCAGCATCTGCGCTCCCTCCGGCTTGGGCTGGTTCGGGTCTGGCTGTTGAACTACGAGCATTCAAACATAAAAGGGTTTCAAGAAAAGTACAACTTATCAGCGCAAACACCTTCTTCTAAAGAGAGAGGGACCCTTACTCAAGGGTACGAGCAGACAGAAAGCTCGCACACACGCTTTTCTAGAATCAGAGGCAGGACCCACAGACTGGCCTCGCGGACAAAGAGGAGGTCCGGAATGCTCACACTCTCCAGGACAATGTTGGGACAGTGCACGGCGGGATGCCTGGTGTGCCTGTCAGGGAACACGTGCCCTTGGTATTGAACATGCCCGAGTCAGGGACAGCAACAGCTCTGTCTACAGTACCCTGATTCTGGACTCCTGAGCTCACAGCCTGCCAAGCCACAGTGCCCTTGGCATGGACACGTCAGTGTGAATTTGGCGCCCGTACTCTGAACAATCAGCACAGAGCTCGTTCTCTCGAGTCGAACAAATGCAGTGGGGCACCACTACAATCTTCTGGACTGTTCCGCTGAGGTGAGCACCCGGAGGAGGGTTCTTTCCCTCACAGTCATGACTCACAATCCACCTGCTGGCCACACAGTCGGCCATGTCTTGCGTGTGGTACAAAGAACGAGAAGACAACAGGTTTGGGTTGGACGTGATACGCCCAGCGCTGCTTTGACCTTGAGCGCAAAGGCTCGTGCACCGAGGCCAGGAAAAGGGCCCGCCTCATGCGCAAATAGTCGCTCCGCGTTCCTCAGATGGAGCGCGTCACTGTGGGCCGTGACTTGCTGTGCTTCCAGATGGGGGTCCCGGCTCCCGGACGAACTCCCCCCATGAGGGACCCCACACGCCCACACAGGCGGCTACTAGGCCTGCCTGCTCTCGGCCTGTCTGCAAAGGGGGACGGTGCACACCC
The DNA here is from genome assembly GCF_922984935.1 of Meles meles. Taxonomy (NCBI): domain Eukaryota; kingdom Metazoa; phylum Chordata; class Mammalia; order Carnivora; family Mustelidae; genus Meles; species Meles meles. Next base: position 149,966,262 of record NC_060072.1, on the reverse strand, counting down.
CAGAGAAGAATGCCGTCCTCCGGGGAAGGCCGGCACTGCTCGTCTCAACAGGGCCCACCACGACGGTCTGGGGGTCGCGTGGACACGGGGTGGCGGGTTACCTTCCAGCAGTTCCTCAAAGTCATCCACAAAGAACTCCCGTAACGGCGGCCGCTTTGGTCGCTTAAGTGTGTTGACGAGCTGCTGGATTTTCGCCGACACCCGACTACTTACGGGCACCCCTGGAAGACAGAAGCACAGACAGACGAAGGGAAGGGACGGTCAGCACCTCACCCGCGGGCCAAGCAGCCGTGACGCTGCAGCCGGGGCCCTGTCTTGAGTGCTCCCAGGACACCCCACATGGCGAGAGCCTATGCCCGGGAGGACAGCAGGCCCCGGGGGGGCAGAGGCCCCAGGAACGACATTCCACAGCTGCTGGATCCGTCAGATCCCAGGCCGGGCCCCGTCCTACCTCCCATCCCTGAAACAAGTTCGTCGTCCCATTCACAGACTCCGGTCCTCGCTCCAGCGGGGTCAGAGAGCCGACACAGTAGGGAGACCCTCCCCGAGGCCCTGCGCACGGAGACCCCCGGTGCTCCCCTAGGGGGCCAGAGCGGTCTGCCGGACGTGCCAAATCCAGGGGGACAGCCGCCCCGTCAGGTGCTGTCCGTGCTTCCTGACGCAAGCGCGGGTCCCGGAGCTCTGTGGTGGGCCTGTCTTCCCCTCTCACGGGTGCGCAGCGGCCCTCCTCCGCATCCTTAGTCCCGCCCACAGAGGGCACGTTAGGCGTCCCGCAGCACAGCCGAAACTACGCTCTGAATCCGGGTTTTTGCAGAACACAGGACACGTGCCTCTAGCAACTCTCCCTGTGTACAGGGAAGAGCAAATCCCATCTGATAAGAAGACAGCTCTGCTTTGTAACAACGAGGGACGCCATTCTGAGAACCGCACCGACGAAGCGGCGGTGGAAGAAGGCATGAAGTTTAACTCTTCTATCAACGGAAATCGGTGGCCACCACGGTCCTGACACCGCCGGGGCGAACGTGTGCGTCCTCCGCAGGCCTGTCTCAGTCCGGGGAGCTGCTCCGAGACACGTAGACCTTGTGTCTTCCGGGGGAGCAGTCACACCGGAAGCCGGTGCAGCTCGTGGACCGCGACAGGGACAGCACACGCACACCATGGCCACACGGGCCATCTCCACAGAAATCGTACCTCCTGTCACCCCCCGGCCTGGAGGGGTTGTGCTCATGGACAGCAGGACACAGCGCGAGGCCCACGCCCCAGTCTGCTCTCCCCGCCACACCGAGGGCGGGGAATGGTGGGCAGCCCCGCTGCTGGGCATTATCGCCGCTGCTCATTCTTTCCGATTTGGGGGAAAAACCCTCCTCCTTCCACAGCCTAAGGAAACCACACCAGCCTGTGCGTGCCGATTATTTTGTCCTGCATGCGACTTCTCGCTACCCATCTAACAACCACTCTCGGGCTTAGGGCCTCCACGGCGCTTCTAAACTCCTGAACCAACATTTGTGATCGGTTCGCGAGCACGTCAAAACCTACAGGACACCTGCTTCTGCCAAGAATGAACCTCCACACCACACCGGTGTTTTTCCCGACGCAGAAGCACTCTTGGCCAACGAGGAGACACTGTGCGTCACTCACGCCCCGCCGCCTTCCATGGGAGCCACGACACAGGTCAGCGTCCGCTGCGCGCGGATGGCTGGGCGCAGGAACAGGGTTTACGAAGGACGCGCCGTGCCCGCCGGGGGACCTACCATCGCCCGTCTCCATGAGCTCCGCGTTGCCATACTTGGGCGCTGTCCGAGACGTCGTGGAGCCCTGAGGCCTTTCCACTTGGATCGGGTGTTCTGAGGTGTAAGTCGTCACGTCAGGAGGTGCAGAATGATTCTCTAGAAAGAAGCAAATCACACGTTTTCTGATCGTCACGACTGAGTGAGTCACAGGGTTTAAGCAACTGTTGCGACCCGGAAAAGACTGGGTCTGCGGCCTCGCCCACGGCAAGTCCAGGCATGAGGGTCATCTCTAAGGTCATCCACATTGCGCAACACGGACCACAGTCGGCTCCGTGAAGGTACAGCAGAGGCAGCAGAGAACTCCAGCCTCACAGGCAGATTCTGGGGTCTCCCTGTAGCTCTGCGTGTGCCTCCAGGTCGTGGGGAGTTTCTTGGCCCCATGTGCCTCACTGCGCTCCCCACGAGGGACTAACGCGGTCGGTCCCCTGCGGGGCCCAGGAAGTGAATTAAACGCACAAAAGGCTCTCACAAGGTTGCGTGACAGACGGTAAGCATTCGAGAAACGTCAGCGGTTCTGTTTTAGTGCACGCGGTTCTGAATGACCATGTAACATACGTGTTTACATGTGTGTCCGTGCCGCGCCACACGCACCCTGGTGTGCCTGCACACGTCCACACGCACGGGGCTGCGGCGGCCAGCGTCCCCCGCCTGGTGCCCGGCCCCCGGCTCGTAGCTGACCCCCGTGGCCCGTCACTCACCTGTCTGGGCTTCCTGTTCCGTGAGACGCACGTCGTGAGGCCAGCCCTGACTGTGAGGCAGCCGATGTGCGACGGGACTGCTGGGCGCAGAGACAGCCACGTGAGGACAGGCCGCGGCCACAGCACGGTGTGAGCGAGGCCCGTGGTGTCTCCATGTGGGGTTTCCCATGGGGTCTCTGTGTGGCGCCCCAAAGCTCCAGAGTCCCAGCCACGGGCCCTCAGCCATCTTGTTCCCCTTTGCCAAGAGGATCCTTCCTGGTGGGAGCCACGCTGTGTCCCCTCACGGGTCACACATGCAAGTCCTCATGCCTATAACCTCAGACAGGTCTCCACAGAGGTCACTCGGGCGACCCTAATTGAACGTAACAAGGGTCCCCCTAAGGAGATGGGGGCATGAACACATACGGGGGACGACCACGTGAGGATCCGGGGAGGGGATGGCACCTGCGCCCCTGGAGATACCGGCCCTGCCCACGCATGCAGCTGGGGTCCCGGCCCCCAGGAGATGGACGAGAATCTCTGCTGTTGGAACCGCAGCCGGGCTGCTCCGCGACAGCAGCTTGAGCAGACTCACCCCCTGAGGGCAATTTCCTATATATCAGCCCAGAAAGGATCGCCTCTGAGAGGGGCGAGGAAGGCCGTTCTGTCCGGCCATGGAGGGACACGCAGCAGGGCTCTTGTCCACGTCGGGACTCAGCGTCCACCCCTCCACCAGCCCCGTGTCTTTTGCTAACACACTTCCCCGCACCAGAAAACGCGATCTGCTTCTCTGCAGCTACACAGGGACTCGCTGGAGTCTCCTACTTCCCGCGAAGCTGCTGCCGTCGGAGACGCATTGTGAGCGAGACCCCCGCCGGCCACCTCAGCGAGGCGGCGGGAAAGGGAGCTCAGCTCTGACTCAGACCGACTCGTGCGTCAGTGACGCGGCGGCGTCCTGGGTGATGGCCCATCGGGGTTTGTGCTGGGAGTGCTGCGGGATCTCTGCTCCGACCCGGGGAAAGAGTGAGTCTGATCCATCTGGCGACAGGAAAATAGGAACAGCGCAGCTGGGGGATCGCACAGCGCCGTCCACGTCCATCTGTGCGCCACCTTCCCCTCCGTGGGGGTCACTCCCCTCGCCACCGGCCTGCTAGAGCGTCAGGCCACGCCGCTGCGAGACACGCTGTGCCCTGCTCTGATGAAGCTCGAGACGCCACGGGTGTACAGACGCTCGAGATGCTGGCAGGCAAGAACAGTAGACCCGGGCTGGACGCGCAGCTCAAAGGGCCGAAACGCCCGTCAGCTCCCAGCGCAGCCACGGACGGCCCTGTGCGGCGGGAGCACCATGAGATCCTCGGGGCGGGTCTGACTCTTCTGAGTGAGCGCACTGGTTCTTGTGTCCGTTCCTCAGTCCTTTCAAGATCAAGGGAAAAAAAAACGGGGGCCCTCCTCCAGCCAGCTGTCAAGGGTCACCTCCTTTACTGAGAACCAGGTGGGGCCTGCGTCATCAACGCCATAGCACTTTGCTCCCAGCAGCTGACAGTCCCTCCAGAGGCTGTAATTCAAGCTGGCGCAGGTCGGGGGCGGGTATGGTAGTGGGGATGCGGTTTGGTTGCCCTTATGACCCAGCACCGGGGTCCCTTTCACTTCCTGGAAGCCCGCTCTGGGCGTTCTGGCCAGCTGTGCACTGGTTTCCATGGCACCTGGACAGCGGTTTCTGACCAAGGCCATCCCAGGGTACAGGCTGGTCCCCGGCTGAACCTGGAAACCCCCAGTTCCTGGCCTAAATCCCCAGCCCCGTGGGGCTCATCGGGTCCCACGCAGACACTGACGTGACACCACGCCAGGGCACAGCCTCGGCGCTCAGCCAACAGCGGTCCGAAGGGGGAAGGAACACGGAGTAAAGCAAGGAACGCTTGACAAACCCAGACAAAGGACCTCCAGTCCAGCCCTGGCTGACAAGCAGCTTTGGTTCCGCCGGCATGACAGGGACGCCCACCGTAAGTGGGGAGGGACCTCACTTTCGAGCCGCGTTAATTACTTCTCAGTCCCCAGATAACTTCTGAGAGAAGAACAGTAGGAAATTAGGAAATCTGGCTTCTGCCCGTAGCAAGCATGTGCTCGTGGCCCGAGGACCCATGTGGGTCCCAAGCGATGCACTCGAAAGAGCCGGAGTGTCACTCATGCAGGACGGCCCCAGCCCGAGGGCCCCGTGGTCACCTTGACCTCCGTGACCACGCACAGGGAAGCAAGAAATGGGCTGTCATACCTCAGACTGCCCTGTGTGCCCGCTGCTCTGGCTCGCACACCTTCCACAGGGGGGTGGAAAGCAGGCGTCTCAATGAGGTCGTAGAGGGCCAGACCTGACCTTGTGGAGGGAAGGAGCTGGCCTTGGAGGGGTCCGAGTACCCACTCAGTGGGGGCTTGGCCAGGCCGCTCCCTGCCCAGTCCACCCCCCCCACGGCTGATCAGGACGGGGACCCGCCCTGCATCCCTCCAGCCACCAGCCTAACCTATTGCTGCCGGCGTCTGTCACGGCTCAGGGGGATGGTCCACAGACCGTGGCCGGAGGTGTGCGGAGGGCTGGGCGGTCTCTGCACCCACATGTCTCCGGCCCAGGTCCTGAGCCGGGGCTGACTTTGGGAGGACCTCCAGCTCCTCTGCCCTCGCACACGGGGCCACGGGATCCCGAGGCCAGGACAGCGTCAGCCACACGGGCCCACACGCGGATATCAGAACAGCAACCTTCAGCTTCACACGAGAGTCTCTTGACTTTCAGAGCCACAAACGGAAACTCCGGACGATAGGCTGCAGCTGTCCCAGAGCCTCCACAGACCACGGACCCTGCGGGGTGTGCTGGGGACATGGGAGGCTTCACGGTTAATGCCAAGTCAGCTGAGCTTTTGTCTGGAGAGGTGCTCCCTCCTGTGATGAGCGGGGGCTCCTTCACCCCCAGTTCTGTGGGGTCCTGCTGACCACTGACCCGCTGGGAGCCTGTGGCTTTACGCCCATGTTCCTGGGCCTCAGTCTCCTCCACAGAACAAGGGGTGCTGGGCCATCGCTGGGCCAAGGGGACCACGTGACAGGGTGCCCTGACCCCCAGCTAGGATGTCCATGCCCTCGGGCACGTCACCCGGCCTGGAGGCTGTGCTCTGCCTCTTCTCCCTGTACGTGGGCCTTGAGAAGCTCCAGGAGACACCCTCTGACACTCAAGGACATCAGGTGCAAGTGGCTCGGGGACGCCTTTCTGCATCCAATGCACCGTCGTTCCGCAAACGGCACACCTGAGCAGGTGCGTCTCTGGCGTGCAGCAGGCGTGACTGCGCCGGCCAGCCAGGTCCTCCCCTGGCTCGGGGCTTCCGTGCATGAGCCATCAAGACACTTCTGGACCCAAAACCCATTACTTTGATTCTGAGCATAAAATCCAAGTGTTGGGAGGTGAAAGTCACAGCATTTCTAGGAAGAGACAGGAGCAGATCTGTGTCCCAACAGCCCCGAAGAAGCAGCAGGATTCGGACCCGCATGGAAGGCAAGGGCGTAAGGTCACAAGGGGCTGAAACCGTCCTGACGGGAGACGGGGGCCCGGGAGCAGTCACGGACCCGGATGAGGCTGGCAACACGTGCAGCCGCCGAACACCAGGACGTGATGCCTGTCCGTCGTGGGAACGAGTTGCTGCAGAGCCCGGGTCGCAAGCCTGCCGTGGGGAGGACGGCCTCTCCGGCAGGCTGGTCTCGGGCCCAGGGGACCCATGTGCCATGTCGGGAGGCGCTCTGAAGTGGGATTTCATGGTGGGAAACACAGATCCGCTTGTCGGTGAGGAGCTGGCAGCTGTGGGAGCCGGGGGTGCGCGGAGTCAGCAAGAACGTGGGGAGACAGGAGCCACCGGGGGAGGCAGGCGTGGGGCAGGCCAGGAGAGGCGGCCGTGAGCCGTCAGGGTCCCCTAGGCCTCCCGGGACCCAGCATCAGACGAAAGGATGAGCCTCAGAGGAGCGAGCTCCGCTCTCCAAGGAGGAAACGGAAGACACCGCAAGAGCCAAGGCGACGTGTGCGCTAGAGCGGCGTCCGCGGCTGGAGAGCGCTCCCCGAGCAGATGGACAGATGCGCGGTGACAGTGGCTCCTCGTCCCCCAGCATTTCTGCAGAAGCCAACTGTCCGCCCAACTTATGGGACAACACGGGACAGGCCTGCGTGAGGAGCTGAGGGTCCCCGTCGGGGCGGCACCACGGGTCCTGCTCCCAAGCGGGGCTCCCCCTCCCGAGTCACCAGAGGAGACCTGAGAATTCTGGAACCCACGGGGGAGTGTCCATACTGGTTGGTGGGGCGGGCTCCACGTCCGCCTGTCCCTGCCCATCGACCCAGGAGCCTGGCGTAGCACCCCCGGAGCGGGGGTGGCCCACGGCACAACACAACAAAAGGCCTGACACCTGCTTTTGTAAATAAAGGTTTCCTGCCACACGGACATGCCCCCGTTCGCCATGCCCTTATTCCAGCGAGCAGCGCGGGACAGCTCAGCAGACACCGGCCCCCGTCATTCAGTCCCCGGCCGTCTGACCGGAAGGTGTGTTGCATGTGCGGACGCCAGGCAGCTCTCAGGGTGGGGCTGCACGGGTGACCCCGGCCCCCACGTGCACGATTCACCAGCGTCCCTGTCTTCGCTCGGCAGCTCAGGCTTTAGATCATAACTGCTCGGAAAGTACCTATACAGATTCCAAGAGAATTCAACGCTTTGGGTGACTGCACATAAATAAAAGGGGTAACTGATCGCCGTGGTGGCCATTCAGGCCTCAGGATAAATTCCTCGGTAGAGAAGCTTCTGGACACGAACACGCAGCTGCAGGCTCTGGGCTGGTCAGGCGACACGTGTGGAGAGTGTGGCGGCCCCTGACCTGCTCCTCAGGGGCACAGAGGAGTCCTGAGCAGGACGGGCTTGCCGATAGCACCCGGCACTCCCATCACTGCATCCTGAACGCCCCCGAGACGGCAGCTACCCCCACACGTCTGCGAAGGACAACGCACCCCATGCGGGCCCGCAGCCCCTACGTGACAGCTCCTCAGACGCGTCAGCCGGCAGAGCACACGCACGATGACCAGAAGGCTCCTGCAGAGGTCCATGTGCCGGACGAACCCGTCGGCTTCGAGCCCCACAGACTACGCTTGTGCTCTGCTCTGCCTCTTAGTCTGGAACAGTCTGAGCCACTTCTGCCCCCTTTTTCCGCTTCCACGTTCCCCACCCACAAGCGTGCCTCCTGGGTTCGGAAGCATTTGGCCAGTTCTCCTCGGCTTCTGGTGTGGCACAGGACCAGGGATGTCTTACTCCTCTATCTCCCCGTTGTCACGAGCCTGTTACACACGCAAGGTTCTGAATAAATACGTCCTAGGAACGATCTGGAACTTTCTGGCTCTCACTGGAACACGGCCCGCAGTGAAGGGTTCGCACCCCTGCCTGATGTGCGGGGGAGCCCACGGTGCACGGGGCACGTTCTGCTGTGTCTCCGAACAAGAAGGTCATGGAGGTCCCGCGTCACACGCCACGCGAGGACTGACAGCAAGTGGGGCTGCGGGAAGGAGGACTTCCTGGCAGGGGCCTTTGCCCTGAGCACGGAGCCGGCCTGACTAGGGGGTGCACGTGAGGGCCCAGGTGTGTCGTCACCATGACAACCCACAGCAGCCTGGGATTCGCAGGGTCTTCTGGCCTCCGGGACCTGTGACTGTGGGATCCCTCCCTGGGTCGGGCAGACGCAGTGCTCACCACTCTGAGCAAGTGCCTCGTGGGCGGGGATGAGAGATACGGGTGGTGGCGGCTTCGCGCTAAATTCCTTCACGGGCACACGCACACACATGCGGACACGTGCACACACAGGCACACGCGTGTGGACATGTGCACACCCAGGCACGCACACACACCTTCGTGCCCTACACGTCGCATGGTTTCGACCACATGGGGTCCTCTGGCTTTCCCTCTTCTGCTTTGCCACAGAATTCTCATTCCTTACTCAGGATTTTATTGCATCTCGCCACTGCTTTCTTTCAAGACTTGTCCTACATATGGAGAATGTCCGGATACTCTAGGAACTTCTTTGTGCCCAACTGGGAACGACAGTGGCATCCATGCTGTGGCTCCGTTCAGGCTGCCTTGAGACGCGTGGTCCGTGGGTCACGCCACCTCTTGTAGTCCAGATAAATTTAGCGCTCCATGCTGTAATTTCCTCCAGCATTTCACACGAAACATCACAAAGGGAGACCCAAAGGCAGTGATTAATCGGCCTGAAATTATATGTTTCTCCCGGTAAGATTCTGGCACGTCCTTCAAAGTGAGCAGAGCCAGCGCGCAGGCTCCCGAGGCCGCTGGGCGGCAGGGGTGGAGGCCCCGTCCAACCACCCCACGGCACCACCGCGGCTCGGACACGCGCGCGACACAAAGCCCGGCCTCCGTCTCGGTCCCGCGGCTGTCCCCGTCTCTCTCGGGCGCTGCTGTCACGCACGGGCGTGGGGCTGGGCTCTGCTGACACCACCTGGCAAGGGGCTGTCGCTGTCCGAACACTAAGAATTTTCCCATTTCCCCCTTTTTCCTCACCGCAGCTCTGAAAGGTACACAGCGAAGTCATCATAGTTCCTTTTCCCCACTAACAGACTGGAGCAGGAGGAAGCAGCTTCTGAGCGTACCGGCCGCGGCCGAGTGGGGACGGAGCCGCACCAGCGTCCGCAGGAGAACAAAGAGCGCACCTCTCAGTCTTTTACCAGCAGAGTTAAAAGCTGATGCATTTAACTTCAACTTCTTTCGAGTGAGTGCTCTTGGGGCAAAGCCCTAAAAAGTGGTGTGAGTTTCTGTGAACTCTCTCGAGTGGCTAAAACCTGGAAACGAACACCCTTGAGTCTGAGATCTCCGTCCGGCACTCACTGCACAAACTTTCCCTGCTGACAGTTTGCAATTTCTGCAGACACAAGGTCTGACGTGGCGAGGGCCACGCTGTCAACCACGGCATGGTGAGGGGCGTGGGCTGCGGGCAAGGTGACCAGGTCCACGTGCGGTTTGAATGGGAGCACCCTGGACCCCAGCACCACACCCAAGGCAAGTCCGTCAGCGTGGGAGGGGTCCTGACTGGGAAGCTCAAAGGTCTTAATGCATCACTGAGACGGCGAGCAGGGATCGGGACGCCACACCTGCCCACTTCCCGGGAAAAGGAGCGTCAGGCACCGCCGGGACAGAAACACATCCTCGTTTGCCCACGATTCCAACAGCTGCACGGCTCACCCAATGCGCTCTCTTCCAGGCGAGGAAGCCTTCCTTGATCTCCTTTGCACACGACGTTCAAACATCTCAGGCCATGCCTCCTAACCGTGCGCTGGTCCTGCCAGACGGGAGCTTCCTCCGCATGGACCCGCACAGGACGGCCCCTGAACCCACCTGAGCCTCAAATACTGCGGGCAGAGCTGTCTGCAGCAGAAGTGACAAGGACCCCCACGTCCCCAGATTACACCCAACGTACAGCAGACTCACTTGAAAACTGCTACGACTCCAGGCACAAGTGTGTGTTCATGGGGGGGGGACACGCAGACACACGGCTCCGGGAGCCCTAACAAACGAGCACATGTTCCCTTAGCAGCACAAAGCCATGGAGACACGGGGGATTGGTGAGAAACAGCAAGAGCAAGGGATTCACCAAAGCGGCCAAGCGGCCCGGGCGTCCGAGCTGGGCTCCCCACCGCCCCTCGAAGGGATCACGGGGCCGAGAGGCTCGGACAGACTTGCACTGTGGGGCACAGCCGCTGCTCATGGAGGACAGGGAGGCACTCACCTATGTGTGTCTGTGCCATGACGTCAGCCAGCCGGTGCGCGGCGCCACTGCCGCCGCTCTGGGTGGAGGAGGACGACGTGGTGGACGTGGTGGAGCCGTGGATGGCCTGGCTGATCCAGTGCTCCATGTTGATGCTGCCCTGGCTGGAGGTGGGCGTCCCCTGCGAGTCCCCCTGCACCGAGCCCTCGTCTTCCGAGCCGGACGACGTGTCTGTGGAAGAGAAGAGCTCTGCGCATCACGGTGAAGATGCACCCCCAGAGCCCAGGCCGCCCACAGACCCGCCACACACGCCGACCGTCCAACACCTTCCCCGCGAACCCTCTCGAGGAGCCCCAGCACGTCTCGGGTCATGCGATTCTGCAGAATCACGAACTTTCCGTGCAGAATGCTCCGGATGAGGCGGCCACAGATTTCGCTCGTTTGTTTTGGTGTCACTATCTCAAACAAAGACGTGCCCACCGATCTGCTTCACCCAACCATCTGGGAAGAAACCGAATGCTCCCGGGCAGGCCTGCAGCCAGCACGAAGGCCGGGGCAGCATTCTCGGAGAGCTGAGAACTTCCGCGTGTTTCACAGTGTGTCTGGGGCCCCTTGTCGTGACCTGAGGCATGTCTCCAGGCTACAATCTATTTGTAAATTCAGCGTGAAAGCAGACGACCCCGTGCTTCCTCGCAGAGCAAGACGTCAGCGCAGACGACGGTGTGGAAGTCAGAAGGACTCCCATCTCCCTCCCACCAACCTACGTGCGCGAGACCTTGCTTCCTGCTCAGGTGAGGATAATACATCATCATGTTACATATTATAAGCAAGTGGAATGGATTTAACATCCATTTCTAATAAAATCTGTTCACTATTTACTAACTCTTCTCCTCTGTGAAAACTGTGCATCTTGGACTGAGATAAAACATGTCACTTTGTCCATTAAAATTAACAGAACTAATTTCATTTAACAGGACTTCCCCTAGCAGAGAACTTTTCAAGAACTAAATGTTGCTGTATCTTATCTGAACACTCCGGTCCTTCCGCGGGGACTTAGGTGAGAAGCCAGGAGGGATGAAAGACCACGAGAGAAACAACAATCTGTGTTAAATCACAACACAGGACTCTTTTTTCCCCAACACAACAGTATTTGTGAAGTATATGTACACACACACTTTGTTAATGTTGGGACACGACCTGTGGCAGCGGGACTACTTCTGAAAGTCCGTTAGGAATTTGTTAGAAAAACAGCAGTCATAGTGGGGGCTAGACAAACCCTCTCCCTCCGTCCTGCCTCGTAAAACAGCAGGATTATAATTTACAGAAAAAGAAAACTGACACTTTTTTTTTATTCGGACCCAAGACTTCTTTTAGTTTTTTTTCATTGTGCTAAAATACAATCTAAGATTTACCATTTTAACCATCTGCAAGAAGATCGGTCATATCAAACACTCCTGGTCTGTGCCGGACCCTCACCACCTACGGCAAAAGGTCCTCTACATCCTGCCACTCTGAAACTCTGTCCCCACTAAACAATAACCCTCCACTCGCCCCTCCCCACAGGCCCTGGGCACCACCATTTTACTTTCTCTCTCTAAGAGCCACTCTACGTGCCCCATATGCATGGAACCGTCCTGTGTGTGTGTGTGTGTGTGTGTGTGTGTGTGTGTGTGTGGCCGCTGGCCTCAGCATGGCGGCATGACGCCCTCAGGACTCACCGGTGCCGCGGTGCATGGCAGAATCCCCTTCCTTCCTAAGGGTGAGATGTATTCTGTCCCCCAAGTCCACTCCCCTTCCCTTCTGCCTCCCCCACGGGTGGGCGTGGTGGCTGCCATGCCCCCCCTCGGGGTGCTCTTCCGAACACAGGCGGACACGTACCTGTTCGAGGCCCTGCTGTCAATCCTTTGGCTACAGACCCAGAAGTGGAGCCGCTGGGTCATGTAGTAATTGCATTTTTAGTTCTGTGAGAATGCACCATCCTGTTCACCAGACGTAGCACCTTTTTACGGTCCCACCAACAGTGCACAAAGGTTCAATTTTCTCCATGTCCCCAGCAACACGTGCAATTTTCTGGGGTTTTGTGACAGTAGGCGTGGCTGTGAGGTAGACTCTCACTACGGCTTTGACTACAGCGTTTCCCTGACGATCAGTGACGCGGGCACTGTTCTTGTGTCACTGGCCGTCTGTCTCTTGTTGCGAAAGCTGTTCAAGTCCTCTGACTTGGTGTTTTTGAGAAACGCATTTACCCATGTAGCCATCCAAATTTCACCGTCTCCCCACCAAGTGCTCTCACGCCGCTTTCCTGCCCGTCTTCCGTTCTCACCCCACACCTCTTTACAAGAAAACCACAGAAAAATATCCCTGTGACAGACACAGAAATCCTCAAGAAGCGTTAGCAAGCCGAATGGAGCAGCATGTAAGACAGACAGAGCACACCGGGCCAAACGCTGACACCAAAAAGGAGTTAATGTTGTGAACCACATGGGAACCCACGTTAACCCTGAAAATCACAGAAAAAGTGTTTCACAAAATCTAACCCTAACTCATAATAAAACCTCTCAAGAATGCAGGCAGAGAAAGGAACTTCCTCGGGGCGCCTGGGTGGCTCAGTGGGTTAAAGCCTCTGCCTTCGGCTCAGGTCATGATCTCGGGGTCCTGGGATTGAGCCCTGCATCAGGCTCTCAGCTCAGCGGGGAGCCTGCTTCCTCCTCTCTCTCTGCCTGCCTCTCTGCCTACTTGTGATCTCTGTCAAATAAATAAAATCTTAAAAAAAAAAAAAGAAAGAAAGAAAAGAACTTCCTCAATCTAATAGGGTATCCATGAAAACACATAGCTAACACTGTAATTAACATTCAGGCTGAACGTGTTTCCCCAAGGATCAAGACTCAGGTAAGGATAGCTCCTCCTACCACTTTTATCCAACATTATTTGTAAAGCTCCAGCCAGTGAAATACAGCAAAAAGACAAACTTAAAGGCATCCCAATTGGAATGGAAACATTAGATCTGTCTTTAGTCACAGATAAAAGGATCCTCTATGTAGGAAATCCCAAGGAACACACTAAACAATTCTTGAATTAACAAATGTTTAGCAAGGTCAGAGAATATAAGATAAATATCTTTATACAGATAACAGACACTATTAAGGGAAGGCACACATCGTTTGCAAATTGTGTATCTGGCAAAGGACTTGTAGTCACATTATATAAAGGACGCCTACTTAGTGAGAAGGCAGACAATTCATTTTAAAAATGGGAAAACGTGTGGGCACTTAACCAATGAATATATAAGAGAGCAAACAGGCCTATTCAAAAATGCAAGTTAAAACCACAATGAGGTAACACTGATACCCACTGGAACAGCTACAATAAAGGTACAGATAATACGACGTGTTGGTGAGGATGTTGAGAAGCTGGACTCCTCACCTATTACTAGTGGGCAAGGAAAACGGTGGCAGCCGCATGGAAACAATTTGGCAGTTTGCTGAAAGTGAAGCATCAACTAACCATAAGACTCATTAATTCAGCTCCTAGGAATCTGCTCCAGAGGAAGGACATACGAGTACACAGACACAGGTACGCGCACGCGGACGGCAGTCTCACTCATAATGGCCCCAAACTGGAAACAAGCTCCAGACCTGCCAACCAGGAGGGGATAGTGCAACGGTGGCGCACCTGACAGGTAGTGACTCGGCAACAAGCAGGGATGAACCAAGGGGACCACAGGAGGACGCTCGGACATATTATGCTGAAGAAGCAAGATGCAGAACAACGTATTTCGTCATTTTCTTTAAAAAATGTCCAGACTATCTATGGAGGCCTGTAAATAGACCAGTGGCTATGGTCACTTATGGCTTATGGCTCAATGAGAGAATGGGAGTTAATTGGAAATGGGCACGAGGAAACTTTTGGGGAGATGGACATGTCCTAAAACTAGACTGCGGCAACGGCTGCATAATCCACACAATTATTAAAAACCCTTGAGTTACCCACTTCTAACAGCTTGGTTTTGTGGAATGTAAAGTATTCCTCAAGAACAGTACTACAGATGAAGGTGTGTTCTACAGCAGTCGAGTCTAATATTCTGTGAACATCAACTACGTCAGGTCGGACGATGCTGTTGTTCTGACAACTCATTATTTAAGGAAGGTATTTTTTAAATCTCCAATTATTATTCTTGATTTTTCTATTTTTCCCTCATTAGGCCAGTTTCTCCTTTATAAATTATAATGGCTCTTTTGGGTATATATTCATTATTGTGTCTTTCTGATAAACTGTTCACTTTCCATTGTGCAAGATCCCTCTTCATACCTCGTGCTACTTTTATCTTGCTATTTGTCTGATATTAAGAAATATTTGTTTGCTTTACATTTAATGTTTGCACTGCATATTTTTTCAAGCTTATATTCTTAATTATACTCTTATTTAAGCGTGTCCTGTTTGGCTCAGTTGGTAGAGTGTGCAACTCTTCACCTTGGGGTTGTGGTTCGAGCCCCACACTGGAGGAAGAGTTTACTTAAAAAAATGTATGGCTGTGTCTCCTACAGATGGCATAGAGATGTATCTTCTTTTCTTTCTTTTTTAATCCAGTCTGACAATTTCAGTCTTTTAATTCAGTGTTTGGTCCATTTACAATTATTGTAATGACCGAGGTAAGTGGGCTTAAATCTAACATTTTGCTATTTGTGTTCCATTCGTTTCTCCTATTTTTTCCATCTGTTGATTTTTCCTGTCTTCTTTTTTTTATTATGTTCCATTAGCCAAGATATAATACATCATTAGTTTTTGATGTACTGTTCAGTGATTCATCCGTTCCTTCTTCAATTAACCATATTCATTTTATGTCTTCTATTAAGTTCTTACCTAAACTACTTATTTTTTAGCGATTGATGCAGGGCTAACAGTATGCATCATTAAAAGACCCATATGGGGTCAATACTCTATTTGCTCTTCAGATCTGACACTATAAACTTTCTCTGTGAACCTCTACTCATAACACGCCTGACGCTACTCATTTTCTACTGTTCACTTTATGCTTCCTCTTCACAAAAGTAATAACCATGCAACAGTATAATTCCATGCACCCATCTTTGTCTTCTGTACAGGTGTTTTAAAGCAAATTACAATAGGAAAACATAGTATTCCACTTCTACCCAACTACTTACTGTTTCCAGTGCTCTTTTTTCATTTTTCTAGATCACATTTTTTTGTCTAATATCATTTCCCATCAGCCTAAATGACATCCATTAACCTGTTTGCCGTGCATCTCTGCTGACCCCAAATTCTCTGTTTTCATGTATCTCATTTCATCTTCATTTCATCCTTGTTGATTAAGGGTATTTTCTCTGGATAGGAGTTGACAGTTTTGTTTTTGTTTTTTTCCCTTTAGGACTTTAAATATGTCCTTCTATTGCCTTCTGGTTTCTGTGGTGTCTTCATAGCAGTCATTCATCATTCACACGATGTTCTCTTGTACATAATGTTTTCCTCTGATTACGTCCGAGATTTCCCCTTAATCTTTCGATTTCAGCACTCTGACTATTATGAACTTAGGTATGACTCTTTTTATACTTATCCTCCTTTGGATTCACTGAACCTCTGGGATCTATAAGGTGGCATTTTATACCAATCGGAGAAGTTCTTGACTCTTATTTCTTCCAATAGCTTTTCTGTCCTGTCCTCACTGTTTTTTCGTTCTTGGATTCCAGTTAAAAGTAGGTTAACATTGTACCACAGGTACTTAGGTTCTTCTGTTAACTTGTTTAATTGTCTCCCTGTTCTTCAGTTTGTTAATTTCTCTTCATCTCTCTTCAAGTGTACACACTCCTTCATCTTCCTTCTCCAATCTGATGTTATACCAATCCAGTTAAATTCACCTGAGTGAAATATCCTTTCTCTGCTCAGCTCACATATTAAGACAGTATTTTCCTTTAGTTCTTAATCTATTTTTATTTGATTGAATATTTATAATCACCGATTTAAAAACTCTATCTTCTGTTATTTCAAACACCTACGAAATATGAGTCTTATAACATAGTTTCAAACCTTACAGTAACCACATTAAGAAGTCCATGAATAGATACAATTAATTTTAAGAATGTATTATTTAACTCAAAATATTCAAAAGAGTATTTCAATAAATAATAAATGCAAAAATTAACTAAATACCTTCCAGTGATTTTTTTCTTAGTATTAACTATTCAAAATCTGGTGTAAATTTCACATTTACAGCAAATACAGTTGAGGCCAGCTACATGTCTTAGTGGTAACCAAGAGCACAATGGAGGCCATCTTATGTTCTTTTTATTCCGACTGCTTTTTTTGTGGCCTCAGATTACATTTCCTATATCTCTTCATATGTGGTGACTGTTTACAGACTAGCAGACATTGTGGATGCCACGTTGAGACTCTGGAGTCCATAACCTTCCTCTAAAGCCTCGTGATTGTTATTTCAGCAAGCAGGTCAATTACTGGTTGATCATCTTGACGCTGAGCAGAGTTGTAGTTATGCTTTGCCAGTGTGGATCTGTGGAAAACTCTAGTCCCTTCCCCTGCCCGAACCCAGACCTCTGCCTCTTTAAGGACGCAGAATGGACAGTCTCACTCAGATCTCGCTCCCTGGGCCATGGTCTGAACATTTTCTCCAGGCAGAACAGCGGGAACGGCGGGCTCCGCTCCCAAGCTGTCCTGCTCTCGGGATGGCCTTTCACGGCGGGAGGCCCAGGGCCTGCAACCGCTGCCCGGCTCATCTGTGGCAGCTTTACCGCTGCTTACGGCAGCCGCGGCGGTCTAGTACCGCTTATTTCTCTATGGGGAGAAGCAGAAGCGCTGGCAAATTCTTGTTACATTTTTGTGTAAAAAACAAAGGAAAGGTTCTCCTATAACAGACTGGCAGTGTAATGATCCTAATTAGATCTTTTCTAGAGACCACAACAGTGATCAGTGACCAGTCCTTCCACACAGAAAACGTAATCTTCAGGAACATGCTCTGAAGAGCCGCGGACACAAGATGGGCTCTCACCAGCGTTTACCTGCAGCCAAGGAAGACATGAGAGAGACGGAGCTGAGCCCTAAGGTTTTGCTCACGTACGGCTATGAACATGTAGACGACTGCCACGCACAAAACAGGCTGCGAATAAAGACTGTTGCGCTGATGGTGCTGGCATTTGATTGTACAAAACTATCCCACGGGATGTTCTCACTAGGACTCTCATGGGACGATTCATGGAAGGTATTACAAGGTGTACAAGAAAGGGGTAGTCAAAAAATTAAAAGCAAAAATTTCATCAAAAATAACATTTCCAATAATGTTCTTTTATATTTTGCAAAGATATCTGTATGATATTTGGTTTTCTAAAGTTTTGTCTTTCATCGTGTATGACAAGATAACATTTCTGAGGATGGACTCAACGTGTGAAAAACACGTATGAATCACCCCATTGCTCCTTGCAGTTTAAACTCACCATTTTTCATAAAAAAGTAGCTCAGAACCATGCCCATCTCCGTGAATGCTGTCTAGTTCTAAACACCTGGTTAAGTGGGCTTGTTACCCTTGGAAATCCATTCTGTTTGTTACAAAAACGTAAACAAAATCAAACTCGTCACCACATTAATAGAATAGAGAGTCCAGACATAAACCCCTGTTGATACGGTCCGTGAATCTATGACAAACGAGGCAGGATGATGCAATGGAGAAAAGTGGTGCTGGGAACATGGGACAGCCACACGCAGAACAGTGAGCCCGACCACTTTCTTACACCACACACGAAAACACACTCAAAATGGATTAGAGATCTACGTGTGACACTGAAAACCGTAACACTCCTAAAACAACAGCCAGCAAACTCTTGGACATGGGCCTTAGCAATGTTTTTTGGGTCTCTCTCCTCCCACGGGAGAAACAAGAGCACAAGTGAGTAGTGACGACTCTCAAACTGAAAAGCTCTGCACAATGGGAGAGACCATCACCAAAGCAAAAAGGGCACCCACCTACTGAGCGGAAGAAGGTATTTGCAAATCACATATCTGATACGGGGTTAATTCCAGAATATACAAGAACTCCTACAACTCAAGACCCCTTCCCCCCCGCAAAAAAAAAAAAAATCCAAACGATCTGAGTAAAAAGTGGGCAGAGGACCTCAACAGACCTTTTCCAGAGAAGACATCCAGACAGCCAACAGACACGAGAGGAGACGCGCAACGTCACTCATCCTCAGGCAAATACAATCAAATCACGCATCACTCCCACATCTGTCAAATGACTGGTATCAAAAAGACAACAACAAGGGTCGGGAAGGAGACAGGGAAAGGGGAAATCTTCTTGCACTGTTGGGGGGAAGGCAAACGGTGTATCGCTTCTGGAAAACAGTACGGAGGTTCCTCAGAAAGTTAAAAACAGAGCTATCCTGTGACCCAGCAATTCTGCTTCTGGGTATTCATCAGAAGAAAATGAAAACACTAACTCAAAAAGACGTAAGCTCCCCTGTGTCTTCTATAGCATTATTTACCATAAGCAAGACATGGAAACCGCCCAAGTGTCCACGGGCGGAGGACTGGATGAAGACGAGGGGTGCAGGTTCACAATGGCATGTTACTCAGCCACATGCTATGACCTGGAGAGACCCTGAGGGCATTATGCGGAGTGAAGTAAGTCAGAGAAGGACAAATATGTTTTCACTCACGTATGGAATCTAGAAAAAACAAATGAACAAAAACCAGAAAGGGGCTCAAATATGGAGACCAAACTGGTGGATACCGAGGGGAAGTGGGCGGGAGGGACAGAAAGGTGACAGGGACTGAGTGGTGCAATCTTCCGGGTATAAAACCGGTTGAGTCTGGTGACGCAAAGCGCAGTGTGGGGATCACAGTGGACAGTCTGCGCCGATTTCGAACGCTGACACAGTGACCACACGGATCACAGGGAGCGGAAACGCTGAGTCACTGTCTTGTGTGCCTCTTGGAGCTGAAGTGCTTCTGCTACTCTCACTGCCTGCGAACACTCAGGACTCAACGTCAAAATACTCCAAAAAGTGCCGTATACACTCTTCTGTTCTTACCGTGCAAGGCGACTTAGGTCTGCAGGAAGGCAGAGTGGCAACAGCGCCACGAATAACATTGGAACCCGACTCACAGAAAAACACCAAATACATTGGGCTCAGTTCTGCACGTTTTCTAAAGGTACTGGATAATACAACTTCATGCTTCGGTTTTGAAGATCATCAAACGAAGACTGCAATGATTTAGGTAAAGTGAAGCAGAGAACCTGGGTAATTATCAACCATTTACACTGGGGTCGTCAGCAGGCCTGTGGCCCCAACTGGCCCTCTGCCGGTCTTTGTGAATAAAGTTTTATCGGCACACAGCCACAGCCACTCACAGACATGTTGCCTGTGGCTGCTGTCGCACAACCACAGCAAAAGTGAGCGGCTGGATCACGCTACCTGATTTCAAGATTTACTACAAAGCTGTGATCACTAAGACAGCGTGGTACTGGCATAAAAACAGACACATAGACCAGTGGAACAGAGTAGAGAGCCCAGATATGGACGCTCAACTCTATGGTCAAATAATCTTCGACAAAACAGGAAAAAATATACAGTGGAAAAAAGACAGTCTCTTCAATAAATGGTGCTGGGAAAACTGGACAGCGATATGTAGAAGAATGAAACTCGACCATTCTCTTACACCGTACACAAAGATAAACTCGAAATGGATAAAAGACCTCAACGTGAGGCAGGAATCCATCAGAATCCTAGAGGAGAACATAGGCAGTAACCTCTTCGATATCAGCCACAGCAACTTCTTTCAAGATATGTTTCCAAAGGCAAAGGAAACAAAAGCGAAAATGAACTTTGGGACTTCATCAAGATCAAAAGCTTCTGCACAGCAAAGGAAACAGTCCACAAAACAAAAAGGCAACCCACGGAATGGGAGAAGATATTTGCAAATGACAGTACAGACAAAAGGTTGATATCCAGGATCTATAAAGAACTCCTCAAACTCAACACACACAAAACAGATAATCATATCAAAAAATGGGCAGAAGATATGAACAGACACTTCTCCAACGAAGACATACAAATGGCTATCAGACACATGAAAAAATGTTCATCATCACTAGCCATCAGGAAGATTCAAATCAAATTACATTGAGATACTACCTGACACCAGTTAGAATGGCCAAAATTAGCAAGACAGGAAACAACGTGTGTTGGAGAGGATGTGGAGAAAGGGGAACCCTCTTACACTGTTGGTGGGAATGCACGTTGGTGCAGCCACTTTGGAAAACAGTGTGGAGACTCCTCAAGAAATTAAGAATAGAGCTTCCCTATGACCCTGCAATTGCACTGCTGGGTATTTACCCCAAAGATACAGATGTAGTGAAAAGAAGGGCCATCTGTACCCCAATGCTTATAGCAGCAATGGCTATGGTCGCCAAACTGTGGAAAGAACCAAGATGCCCTTCAACGGACGAATGGATAAGGAAGATGTGGTCCATATACACGATGGAGTATTATGCCTCCATCAGAAAGGATGAATACCCAACTTTTGTACCAACATAGACGGGACTGGAAGAGATTATGCTGAGTGAAATAAGTCAAGCAGAGAGAGTCAATTATCATATGGTTTCACTTATTTGTGGAGCATAACAAATGACATGGAGGACATGGGGAGATGGAGAGGAGAGGGAGTTGAGGGAAACTGGAAGGGGAGATGAACCATGAGAGACTATGGACTCTGAAAAACAACCTGAGGGTTTTGAAGGGGCGGGGGGTAGGAGGTTGGGGGAACCAGGTGGTGGGTAAAGGGAGGGCACGTATTGGCATGGAGCACTGGGTGTGGTGCAAAAACAATGAGTACTGTTACGCTGAAAAAATAATAAAAAAATGAATGAATGAATGAATGAAGTGAGCAGCTGGGACAGACATGGCACCGTCCAGAGACCAAAGGACCACCTGCACAGCAGGGAAACGGTGAGGACCCCAGGCTGAGGTAGATGCACACGTTTTCCACTCCCTTTGGTTTCTCGGTACAACGCCATGACGTATTTGTACGCGAGGGAACCGGGAATACGTACGGACCGATCGAGGCAGACGAGAAGCCCAACCTCAGTTACACCTGCAGAGGCACAAACTCCCCTTCGTCCTACAACGTCAACAGGCTACGTATCACTTACGAACCTCCACGAAAAGACTCACATGCAGATGGCATAGACACGGCCCTCACGTTCCTCTTCCCTCCAAGCCGGGCTGAGGGTGTACACGCCGGCCTTCCGGCTCACGACGTCTGAGTCAGAGTGCCCTCTGTCCCACAGCTACAGCGCCCAGGACCGGCCCAGCGAGGGGAACGAATCCGAGGCCCACACGTGGTGTCGGGAAGCAGACAGCGGGCCCGCCGCTCACCTGGGGGCGTGTAGGCGTCCATCGAGGTCTGCACCACCAAGGACCTGCGCTTGGAAGGCATGGGTACCGCCATCTTCCTCTCCTTGTGCTTGGCCAGCGCCGCCTGCACGGCCTCTGTGTGGACGTCTGAAAGACAAGGACAGCTCAGTCAGCCCCTTGTTCAGAGACATCCTGACAGGCCCAGGCCATTTCTCCCCCTCCGGTCTGGTCCTGTGAAACAGCCGATCCTCCTGCGGAAACTGTCAGGACACATGGGTGGGGAAGGAAGGAAAAGAAGCGTAAAAGCCCCGAAAGCTGCAGAAATGACAACCAGATTCATTCAGACTTTCAATTATCCCATTTTTTTACCCTAGAGCTCGTACAAAGAGTCACATACTGGCCGCAAAGTGCCGTCTGACTTTTCCTCCCTTAGCTGGCCTGTGGGAATCTCCTCGGAGGCCACCCCCGTCCAACCTCGGGATCCCATCCACGTTCAGCCGTGGGGCCGCCTCACGGGCTGCAGCAACGATGTCCACGGATGTCACCAGGCTCTCAGGGGCCGGTCGCTGTGTTTGGCCTTTTGAGTATATGAACCCACTGGACTCCCCACAAATCCTTCCTGAACGCCGCCCCTGTAAGCGCCCTCGGGGCAAGGCACAGGGAGGACCGGGCGGGCAGGCGCCGTGTGTCACGCAGCTGACTTCCTAACGGCTAAGGGACACCCAAAAGGCAGTCATCTGGGGCACAAGGCCTACTGCGTGGGGAGGCCAGGGAGAGCCTGGTCGGTGTGAGATGTGCCCAGTACGAATGAACAGGCTGTCAATGTGCTCCCTGGGCACAGGAAGTGCGGCTCCGGGTGTGGAAGGTGAGTCAGCGGAAGAGAGGACACCGCCTAGGGACGGACGCACCAGGACGAGGGCTTCTGAGGGGGCCAGGCAGCCTGGCTCCCGCGTCGCGTCTGACAGGGAGGCCACAGTCTGAGTCTGTGGAGGGGTCTCCTGGCTGCTGTGACGAAGGCTGCAGGATAGCGAGCGGCAGCCGGGAGCCGGCAAGGAGGCCCAAGTCAGGCGCTTGGGCCCCACGCACTCGGCCCCACGAGGCCACCGAAGGGCTCCCCGCCGCCCCCGTACTTCCTGGACGAGGAAGTGCAGGCGTGAGGCTGTCCCAGACATTCGCATGGCCCGTGGCACTGAAGGGTGTGAGCCCAGCTGTGACGCCCTCCAGGGTCCACACCCTCCACCGCCAAACATGCCACGCCCTGGGGATTCCAAGGAAATCTCCCCCGGGCCAGCGTCTCCGAACCAAGGCCACCCTGCCCCTGGCCCCTGCAGCCCGCACCTCCTCTTGGAGGGCGTGTGAAAAGACCCCGTGAACAGAAGAGCTATGAAGCAGGTCAGCCCTGATTTATAGGTCAGAAGAGTGTGAAACGTCCGTGTGGCGAACTGCTCAGGCCTTCAGCACGACTACAAGTTTCAGCACGTGGAGATGGGCCCACAGGACCACCGCCCCTGCCGACACACAGCACACGCCCATCAACCCACGTTCCCGTGTGTCCGGCCAGTGCACCAACCCCGTGTAAGCGCCGCCATCGGGTGTTCTGACAGCTGTCCTCGGCTCTTGGCCCTCACACACACACAGTCGCAGACGTCAGATGACCTACAGATTCGATGTGATTGCGGTTGTGCTGGATGCATTCGCCCACGCGGCTGCATGTCTCAGCAGGCCGTCGGGTTTGACCGACGAGACCTAATGCAACCTATGAATGTATCGTAACTCGTTCATACGTGTCCGCTTGGCAGATGTTTGCATTACACGCCGTTCCGGGCCATCACAAAACACCTGCAGCGAAGACACACGCACGTGCTTACAGGGCGTTGTCATTGCTCCTCGCTACCTGTCTACAGAGATGTCACTGCCCGGCTTTCGGCAAGTGCACGTTTTAATTTTAAAGAAATCACCAAACCGCTCGCCAGTGGTTACGGTAGTTCCCATCTCCGTCCGTGCAGGAGACTCCTTACCAACACCTGGTACACTTGGGCTTTCCATGGCAGACGCCATCATGGGTAGGAAGGGGACTCCGACGGGGGATGCCGGTTTGCATTCACCTGACGGCTGAGGCCAAGCTCCCGCCGTGGGCCTGCTGGACTCAAGTGCGCCTTCTGTTGTCGAGTGACTGTTCAAGTTCCGTCCAGCCTTTGAACTGCCTTGTCAGGGCTGACTCACAGTAGTTCTTTACACATTACAGGTACAAGTTGTTTCTAGGTGTAGGTTTTGAAAATATTTACCCTGAATCTGTGGCTCACCTTCACACCCTTAATAGTATACCACAGGAGAAAATTTTAGTTTTCACGTGAATCACTCTAATCAGTGATTTTTGACTGCTGTCTATGAAAACTTTCCCTACCCCAAGGTCCAAAAGATTTAAGTTTCTTCTGGAAGCATTCGTTTTTTAGCACAATGCACTCAAGGTCCATCTACATTGTGGCATGTCAGAATTCCGTTACGGCTGAGTTCTGTTCTACTGTATGGCTAGAACAGGTCTCCTTTACCGATTCAACCGTCAATAAATATTTAAGTCGTGTCCACCTCCTGGCTATTGTGAATATGCTGTCATAAACATTTATGTGTAAATTACCTGTTTGAGTGCCTGCTTTCAGTTCGTTCAAATAAATACCGAGAAGGGGATTTCTTTCCCCTTCCAGGGAAGGACGGCAGAGTAGAGCGGTTCCAACTGTGAACACACCCAGGTGACAGCCGCATCAGGGTGACTCACCCAGAACGAACCCCTAAGACCAGCAGAACAGGCTCTCCACAGCTGACTGTAGATCAGTAGGAGGAAGGACAGAGACCCACCCCGGAACCAAAATAGCACCGTGAGACTAACCACGAACAGGAGGGAGACCACGCGTGTGGAGAAGGGAGAGAAACAGACCCCACACCAGCCAGCCCTGACGTGGGGGAGCCTGCACTGGGAAGATGAGGCCCATAACACTAGGCTTCGAAAATCAGTGGGGCTGGGCTTTGTGAGTTTTTACAATCAGTGGGGCTTAACTCGAGGCACTTTAAAACTCAGCTTACCGCTGGGAGAGCCTGCGGGCACTACAAGCAGTCCCTGTGCCCGGAAGGACAGCCAAGCAAACACCCCACTGAGACATAGCTCAAGATAGCGGTGCGGAAACCTCCTCAGGGTACTCATTTACTAACCACAGATCGGGCCCAGGAGGGACAGAGGCCTTCGGGAGAATTCTTCAAGAACTCAAGAACTGGCAGGCACCGTTCCTCTCCCTGGCCCTGGTCCAGATGCCTGGACACCTAGAGGAACCAGCATCTCCACAGGCTGCCTCGCGTGCTGACAGTCCACCACACCCCACCCCTGTTCTCCCCCAGACTCGTTCCACCCAACCTGCCCCACTCTGCAGGCAGCCCGCCGAGGTGGCTCCAGTTCCCGTCCGGGTCTAACACCCAAGGCCCTGCCACGACGTTATCCCGTGGATCCGCCCCATCCAACAGCCCACCTGACCGGAGTCCACCAGAGCACTGCCTCCCTCATCTCCTTCCACAAGCAAGCCCATAGGGACCAGCACCACGCCAAAGGGACAAAGGACAAAGGGACTCCTGCCAAGGAGAGAGGGGAAGAGCACCACGCACACCAGGTCAGCGGCCGCCCCAGCAGTGGGCCCACCCAGCAACAAAAGCCTTGTGAGGGCAGCAGAAAGAGAGAGCCCTGGTATTCAGCTACGGCAACCTCCAGAGTCAAAGCAGGGTCAGCTCAGCTATCTGGACCGACTGCTGGCCCAGCTCCAGTGGAAGCCCCTTGGGGGCCGGGGCAAGGATAGCAGTGTAGTCCGGTGTGACTACAGCCCAGCACATGGCTAAGAGGAGGCATCAGGTTTGACTCAGGGCATCTAAGACTGGCCCCTTCCAGCGGAGGGACACAGCCCTGCCCCCCAACAGGCAAAGACGGTCACTGTAGGTGACTGGAAGGCACATGCAGCTCAAGTACAACATCAGGACGCAAGCAATACCCGTAGGAGACGGCTGGAGTGCACAGTCTGGTGAGCAGGGGGCACTGTCCAGCACCTCGAACACAGGCCTCTTCGGAAGGCCACTGCTTTCAAGATGAGGAGACACACCTGACTTCCCTGACAAAGGAAAACAGACCTGGCAATTGAGACAAAATGAAACAGAGGAGTACGTCCCAGATGAAAAAACGGTAAATTCAGAGCAAGAGAGTTCAATGAAATGAAGATAAGTAATATGCCTGCTACAGAATTCAAAGTAATGATCATGAAGATTTTCACCAGACTTAAGAACATAGTGGAGGGGGCGCCTGGGCGGCTCAGTGGGTTAAAGCCTCTGCCTTTGGCTCAGGTCATGATCCAGGGTCCTGGGATCGAGCCTCACATCAGGCTCTCTGCTCGGCAGGGAACCTGCTTCCTTCTCTCTCTCTGCCTGCTTCTCTGCCTACTTGTGATCTCTGTCTGTCAAATAAATAAATAAAATCTTTAAAAAAAAAAAAAAGAACATAATGGAGGACTCGGTGAGACCTAAAAAAAAAAAACAAAGAGAAAATATAAAAATGAACTCATTGGAGAAGAACTCAATAACTGAAAGTAGAAACACACTAGATGGAATAAATAGCAGAGTAGAGGAAGCAGAAGAATAGAGCAACGAGCTAGAAGACAGAGTACTGGAGGCAACCAGGCAGAAAAGCAAAAGAAAAGTGAGTAAAAAATGAGAATAGATGAGAGAACTCAGCAACACCATCAAGCATAATAACATTTGCATTACAGGAATCCTTCAAGGAGGAGAGAGAGAAAAGAATTTTGAAAGCAATAAGAGAAAACAGTTACACACAAGAGAAACCCCCATAAGGCTATCAGCTGATTTTTCAGCAGAAACTCTGCAGGCCAGAAGAGAATGGCATGATATATTCAAAGTTCTAAAAGGAAAAAATCAACAGCCAAAAATATTCTATCCAGCAAGATTATCATTCAGAAGAGATAAAAAGAAGATAAAGAATTTCCCAGACAAATAAAAGGTAAAGAAGCTTATCCCCCCCGAACCAGCCATATAAAAAGTGTTAAAGGGAATTCTCTGGAATGTTAAAAACCACAATCAGGAGTAAGAAAATTAACAAAGGAAAAAACTTCACAGATGCATACAGACACAATAAAAGTAGTAGATTAATCACTCATAAAACCAGTATGGAGGTTAAAGCACAAAAGCAGGAAAATCAAATATGTCTATAAAATAGGTCGGTCAAGGGATTCACAAAAGGATATAAAGTACGACATCACATTCATAAAACATGGTGGGCAGTAAAGATTTCGTGCTTCTAGAACGGGTTCAAATTTAAGCAACAATCAACCTAATGCAGGCTGCTATATGCACAGGATGTTATGTATAAACCTGATGGTGACTACAAATCAAAAACTGCTAATAGATATGTGAAAAACAAAAAGAAAGGATCCAAGCATACCACTCTCACACACACACACACACACACCACACACACACACACACACACACACACACACACACACACACACAGTCAAACAACAAGACAGGAGAGCAAAAGGAAAAGGATCAAAGAACCATAAGCCCAACTGTAAAACAAGCAACAAAATTACCGTGGTACACACTTGTCTGTAATTTCTTCAACTGTCAATGAGCTATCCGGTTATCAATCAAAACAGAGCATGACGGAACGAAAACAAGACCCGCATTATGCCGCCTACAAGAGAGTCGCATCAGACCTAAATACTATGGATCAAAAGTGAAGGCTGGAGAAACATTTCTGCAAATGCAAGTGAAAAGAAAGCTGAGGTAACAATACTTCAACAAAACAGACCTAAAAAAAAAAAGGCTATAACAACTGAAAAGAGAAGAACACTACCTGCTCATAAAGGCAACAGTCAACAAAAAGACATAACAATTTTGACTATGCGCCCAACACGGGAGAGCCCAAACACATAAAGCAGCTATGAACAAACAAATGAAGAAATGACAGTCTTACAACAGGAGTAGGGGACTTTAAGACCCCCTCTTACCTCAGTAAGTGGGTCACAAAAGGGAAAATCAACAAGGAAACAGTGGCTTTGAATGACACACTGGACCAGCTGGAATTAGCAGATATGCTCAGAACATGCCATCCCAAACCAGCAGAACATACATTCCTTTCAAGTGCACGTGAGCATTCTCCAGACATCAAATGTTAGGCCAAAAAAGTCTCAAAATATTCAAAGATTGAAGTCCTTCCTATCACACATCTTTTCTCACAAAAGGACACAAACAAATGGATATTTTTAAAAATGCTACTAAACGATGAAAAGGTCAACCAAGAAATTGAAGAGGAAATAAAAAAATACATGGAGACAAAGGAAAATGAAAACACAATGGTCCAAATTCTCTGGGATGCCACAGAAGCTGTTCTAAGAGAGAAGATTATAATAATACAGGACTACGTAAAGAAGCAAGAAATATCTCAAATAAACAACCTAACCTTATACATAAAGGAGCTAGAAAAAGAAAAAACAAACCCTAAAAGCCAAGAGAAGGAAGGAAATAATAAAGTTTAGAGAAGAAATAAATGAAACAGAGACTAAGAAAATGATAAAACAGATCAATGAAACCAGGAGCTGGTTCTTTGAAAAGATTTAAAAAAAATTGACAAACCTTTAACCAGAATTATTAAAAAGAGAGAGGAATAAGACAGAATCAGTAATGAAAGAGGAGAAATAACAACCAACACCAAAGAAATACAAAGGGTTGTGAGAGAATGTCTTAAAAATCATACACCAACAAACCAGATAACCTAGACTAGAGAAGTTCCTAGAAACAAATTATCTCCTGGAACCAAGTAAGGAAGAAACAGAAAATTTTGTACAGACCAATTACTACCAATGAAACTAAATCAATAATCAAAAATCTCCCAACAGGGGCGCCTGGGTGGCTCAGTGGGTTGAAGCCTCTGCCTTCGGCTCAGGTCATGATACTTCAAGGGTCCTGCGATCAAGCCCCGAGTCGGGCTCTCTGCTCGTCGGGGAGCCTGCTTCCCTTCCTCTCTCTCTCTACGCACCTCTCTGCCTACTTGTGATCTCTGTCAAATAAATAAATAAATAAATAATCTCCCAACAAACAAAATCCAGGACCAAATGGCTTCAAAGTTGAATTCTAACAAACATTTAAAGAAGAATGCTTATTCTTCTCAAAGTATTCCCAAAAATGAAAGAAGGAAAACTTTCAAACTCATTCTAGGAAGCCAGCATTACCCTGATACCAAGACAAAATACACCACAAAAAGAGAAAACTATCGGCCAATATCTCTGAAGAACAGAGATGCAAAAATCCTCAACACAATACTAGCAAACTAAATCCTACATTAAAAAAATCATCCACCATGATCAAGTGAGATTTACTCCCAGGATGCAAGGGTGGTTCAATATTCACCATCAATGGGATATCGCGCATCAACAAGAAAAAGAATAGAGACCATATGTCATCTCAATAGATGCAGAAAAATCATTCGATAAAGTACCGCATCCACTTAGGATAAAACCCCCCAACAAAGTAGGTTTAAGGGAAACACCTCCACATAATAAAAGCCATATATGAAAAACCCACAGCTAACATCATACTCAATGAGGAAATACTAAGCTTTTCCCCTTGGTCAGGAACATGACAGGGATGTCCACTCTCAGCACTTTTATTCAGCACAGCACTGGAATCCGTAGCCGTGGCAATCAGACAAGACAAGAAAATTAAGCCATCCAAACTGGTAAGGAAGAAATAAAACTTTCAGTATATACAGATGACACAACGCTACATATAGAAAACCACAGACTCCACCGAAAACCTACAAGAACTTACAAATGATTGTAGTAAGGTCAGAGGATACAGAATCAATATGCGGAAATCTGTTGCATATCCATATATGGAATAATGAAGGTGCAAAAAGAAATTAAGAAAACAAGCCTGTTTATAGATGCACCAAAAATAATAAAATACCCAAAAATAAACTTAAAGAGGTAAAAGACCTGTACACTGAAAACTATAAAACAAGGAAAATGAAGATGACGCAAACTAAAGGAAAGACAGTCCATGCTCATGGATGGGGAGAACAAATTTCTCTCAGCACTGTGTGCCACACCGGTATGGGTCTGTATGCGCTCTGCTCGCTATGTTGTCTCTTCTGTTTCCTGGCAGATTGTGTAACAATGTTATAAATTCTTTCCTCCACACAGAACAGAAGTCACCAGTGAAATCATCCAGGCCTGAATTCCCTTTAAGGGAAGATGCTTGGTAATTAATTCTATTTTTTTGATAGATAAAATACTACTCAAAATTTCTCTATCTTTTGTTGTTTTTTTTTGTGTTTTTCAAGAACTTTATTAATTTTACCATGTGACCCTTGTAAAAGTCCCTGGCATCGATTTTTCGTGATATTCTTATCTTCCTTTTAATGTCTACTTGTAATGTAACATGAACTTACCCACTTGTGATACTGCTTATATTTTTTTCCTTTTTCCTTGACCTTGCTGGAAACAATCTACTCTTTTTCTTACTTCATTGCGTTTTGCTATTAATTATTTCTTTCCTTCTACTTATTTTGGCTTAATTTTCAATTTCTAGCCCAAAGGTGGAAACCCGGATCACTGATTTTAACCTTTCTTCCTTTCTGACATAGGCATTTACAGGGGTATAGTTCCCTCTATACATTGCTTTAGTTCCTTTCCACAAATTTTGATACTTGGTATCTTAAGATCTTTTAAAAAATTTTTATTTATTTACTTTGCAGAGAGAGAGCATGAGAGAAAGAAGATAAGCAGAGGGAGTGGCAGAGGGAGAGGGAGAAACAGACTCCCCACTGAGCCCAACATGGAGCCCAATCCCAGGACCCTGGGCTCGTGACCTGATCTTAACCAATCAAGACCTGAGCTTAACTGGCTGAGCACCCCCAGTGCCCTGGGTCTTTAGCTTCTGTTTCCCCTTTCCTTTCTACCCTTGGCTTGCTCAAGTCTTCTTTAGTGTCCATCTTAGTTCCCTTATTGCTCATTAGCTGTATCGTCACACACTGTGTTTAATGGCTGGCATAGGAATCGTAACTTTTTTTTTTTAAGATTTTACTTTTTTATTCATGAGACAGGGAGGGAGGCAGACAGAGAAGCAGACTCCCCATGGAGCCTGACATAGGACTAGATCCCAGGACCCTGGGATCATGACCTGAGCCGAAGACAGATGCTTGACTGACTGAGCCCCCCAGGCTCCCATGAACTGCAACATGTTTCCTTAACACAGTCTACTTAGGGTTAATATTGGGGCCATTTGGTGAAACAAAACAACACAAAACACTTGCAACAGAATTCCACTGATCTCCACTGTTTTTGTCGTATATTTTACAATGGCATTTAAAACCACCACCACAAAACATAATTTTTCCTTTACCTCTTTCCCTGACGTTTTTCACAAAACTAGACACTAAATCCTAAAATTTGTATGGAACTGCAAACGATGGTGGGCATTCAACGCAATGCTGAGAAAGATTTCCAACAACACCACAAAGCTAGCCCTCGAAGTAGTACGTCAGCTTGGAAACAGGTGCACGCATCAGCAAAGAGAAGACAGACAGAAGCAAACCCTCTACTACGCGGTCATTAGTCTATAACAACAGAGGCAAGAGAAAGCAACAGGGAAAAGACAGCCTTTTCAAGAAACGGCACCGGGGAAACTGGACAGCCATGTGCAGAAGAATGAAACCGGACCACTGACTCACACCATATACAAAATCAGCTCGAAATGGATTAAAGACTTGCATGTAAGACCTGAAACCATTAAAATCCTAAAAGAAAACATAGGCAGTAAGCTCCCTAAGCAACATGTTTTGGATCCGTCTGTCTCCTCAGGCAAAGGCAACAAAAGACAAGACTCCACCACACTGTGAGGACTTTGCAAAGCAAATAGCTACTTCAATGAAATTAAGAAAAAAACTGCTATCTCCATTCTTTTATATGAATTCCAGCGATGGGTCTTCCCTTTTAGCCTGAGATGCTACGAGATCCTATGTTCTCATGCCTGAGAGCCCATGCATCCCTGCTCAGGGCTGCTGGACGCACCTGTCCGTTTTGACAGCCTGGCCAGAGAGCCTGGATGTCAGCGGCCACGGGTCCCGTGTGGACTGGAGACTCTGCCCTTGGCAACAGTGACCACTCTCCCCGGTTCAGTTCCTAGTGTCAGGGGCAGAGTTCTTGTCCCTCTGCCCGCTTTCAGTCTCCAGCACCTCCGAAAGCACAGCGTCACAACAACAAACATGGGGGATGGGGAAGGGCTCTGGGTCCCGGCACGGGTATCTGACCAACCCACCACCCCACCGCCAGAGCTGAAAACACCCCTCCTTCGTTAAAACGTATGCTCTGGGCGTCACTGACTCTCGTGTTGACACTTTCTAACTCACCACTTTGATGATGCTGGACATTGCTGTTTCCTTTAATGTGATCTTCTGTTCTGGTTTCAAGATTTTCTCTTTATATAGTTACAGTTCTTGTATTTACAGTCATTTTACTGTTTAACAACTGAATGAACCACACCAAAACACGAACAGTAGTCGGGGGTGCCTGGGTGGCTCTGACCCCGGATTCCGGCTCAGGTCATGACCTCGTGGGTCGTGGGGTTGAGCCCCACGTCAGCTCTGTGCCCAGCAGGGCAGCCCGCTTGACAGACTCTCCTCTGTCCCTTCCCCCCAACCCCACTTGTGTGCTCCTTGTCTCTCTAAAAA
This sequence comes from Meles meles, assembly GCF_922984935.1. Lineage (NCBI taxonomy): Eukaryota > Metazoa > Chordata > Mammalia > Carnivora > Mustelidae > Meles > Meles meles. The sequence continues at coordinate 149,933,867 of NC_060072.1, read as the reverse complement.
AAAAAAAAAAATATTTAGAAAAAACTGGTCATTTCAGAATAATGAAATTATACAGTATTAATTTTTGTTCACTCTTCTTGATATCTGCTAAGGTTTTTGCTTTGAGGATAAATTACTTTAGCAATCCAATAAAAATCCTGTTTTAACATAAAATGATCTGCTTAGTACAGACCGATAATAAAGGTACATTTTTAAATTGTGTATTTTTTCCCATAAAAGTAAGACGTTTTAAAAACTGCTAGTACTACACGCAAGTCTGCTGAATTTTGTCACAAACTGAGAGAAAAGAGAAGTGGACTATTTCCAGTCACACAGGGACCAGCTCGCCCAGCCAGGCCCAGGCCCAAGAATGGAAGCGAGAGTTTAGCTACAGCTGACCATGAGTCAGAAATAAACGTTTGCTGTAATTCATGAAGCTCATGTAACTCATGTTACTTACTTACAGCCAAACTGAACAACACGTACCATTTACTTATTTTCAAAAGGCAACCCTGTGTTCTCCGTTACGGACAAAACAATGGTGACAAACACTTAAAAATAGGTATCAGGATGCCCGGAAGATTCCAGCAGATGATACACGGGACAGCAACGCTCAGTAACCTGGCAGGGCGGCGCCTCCCCAAACGGCGCTCTGGCGTCATCCCCTGGCCCTGTGGAGCAGAGCTGATCCGGTCAAAAGGAACCGAGGCCAAGACATGGACAGCGATGAAGGCCCCTGAGCTGACGTCGTGCTCCGGCACAGGTCCTGTAATTGCCTCAAACAGGGTTCCCTGCCCCTGCCCTGTTCAGTAAAACGTGACTTCCCAGTGTTAGGACGTTGCAGGGTTCAATCCCCCCTCTTCGCATAACCCCTAGTATCCTAGCCTACTACCTAGAATGCTGAACAGCTAACCACCCCCCCACCCAGAGTGACCAGATCTGTTTGGAAAAACATCTTGAAATATGGTGATCTGTGGGGGACAGAAAGACCCGCATCTCTGTGCCTTTCCCTTCCCTGGGGCTGGGAGCTCTCTGTGCTTGGGGCCAGGAAGAGAACCAACGTAACCCCAGGCACAACTTCTGCCTGTCTCACAGCCTACGGGCAAGGGGCAGTGGGGAGGACCCTGGCCAGAGGGCAAGGGACAAATCCTTCTTCGCAGGCCAATGCCAATGGGCGCCCCAGGGAAGGCCTGGGCACTGCTCAGGGCCCTGGACACAGGGACGGGGCGAACTGGGAACACAGGTGATAGGATTTTTTTAGTTTTGTGAGCTCTGATAGGATGGGTCTGGGTTTTAGGCTAAGAACTGTGAATGGCCAGGAAACTGTGAACACGCAGGGTCAAGGGCTGGGGAGGGCGGGCTGGGCAGGGGTGCAGCAAGACAGGCAGAGACGTGGATGCTGTCGGAGCCCAGCGTGGGTACTAGGATGCCCTGAAGCTGACGGGAGCCTCACGGGAGGGTTTCCTGCAAAACCGTCCAAGGGGATGCATCCAAGGAGGCAAGTGCCCAGGAACCCGCAGGAAAACCACCTCCAGGAAACACCCCCACGGCCACTACGAATGCAGCTGGCGAAGGAAAGGCGTGCGAGGGCCCAGACCCGCTCTTCCCCGAGAAGGCCAGGCAGGGTGCACTCAGCTGGCAACGGTCCATCCGGCACGTTCAGAAACACGAAGTGAAATGAAGCAAAGCTCCTTCTCCTCCCTTACTCTGCTTCCTCAGTTCAGGTTCCCTTCCCAGGTTTCCTGCGCACATCCACAAAGCGTCCTTCCGTCGAGGGCAGGGCAGCCATGAACGCCCGACTGCTCGTGCCGGTGCAGCATGCAGCCCGTCTCGTGCTAGGCCGGCGTGGGTAAGAGCCTCCAGCAGAGCCTGCTAACGCGCTGTGTCCTCGTAGAACAGTCGAGTTCCTGACCGGCTCCACCTGCAGCAAACGCCTCTTCCCAGCATCACCCCTGAGGACGCTGACTCGGCCCATGAGCTCAGCTCCCTGCCTCCATCCGGACGGAAGGCAGACCTGACCCTAATCCGCAGCTTCTCAGTTTCTTCACCTGCTGCTTCCTCAAAGAAAGTTCCAAATTTTCTTTCCCGTTGGTGCCACGAGCGGACATCCTGCCTTCTGGGCAGCAGGCCACAGGACCTGGAGAAACAGAAGCTGTCCCCAGGCTTCCGGGGACTCGACTGAACACTGACGTGGGAGCCAGGCTCTGGGATCAGAATCCCGGCTTTGCCACTTACTGGTTGTGAAATACGCAGCAAGTTTTGTAACCCCCACTCTGATCCCGTGTAAAATGGGAAAATGATAGTTAATGAGACAATTATGTAGGACACAAGACACGAAGCGGGCCCCAGCTGCTCATCCCATGGCAGACGCTCGTTTAGGATGGTCACTGTGACGGATACTGTCAAACAGTGGCCTTGGCACAACAGGTGTGTGATAACGGGAAAGGCCCAAAGGAGCCCGACTGTTGTTGGTTCCACCTCGTCCCGGTGCAGGGGCAGCTCGAGTTTTCGAAGCAACACACAATGCTTGTGTTTCCGCGAGGCACACGCCCGCCCTGCCTGTGGCCTAGAGACCCAGGACGTACTCCCCCCGCAGCCCCCAGGCCGCACCCTGAAGGTTGTAGGTCTGTTCTCTGACACAAGAGAAAAGTCCCTTCCCAAGACTCAGTGAGACTCTGGGACAGGAAGATCTCAATAACCAGAAAACTCCGCTTCCCTTTGGTTTCCTTCAGCAGCCGGCACATTCAGTCCCCAGAAGAAGCCTGCATCTTGCGTTACAACAAAGCCCTGGGGCACTTAGAGAACAAACACAGATGATGAGGACAGGCCATGCCTCAGAGGAAGGACATGTCTGTGCACATCTGTGGGTCTGAATCCTAAGAAAAATGACGGGTGCCCCCATCACTTCATGCTGACGTCAAACCCCTCCACCCACCCCACCCCCCGGCCGTGGAGTCCTGGGCACCCCCCCTCCCCGGGACATGGATGCAGGTGCTGAAGGGACAGCCGTCGGCCTTCAGACCAACAGTGAGCTGACCCAAGACAGACTGTCTGCGAGGACGCTCGCCGGTGTCACAATGGCGGGGCACGTGAGACCGTGGCTGTGGAGCCAGACGGCCTGGTCTACAGCCCAGCTCCTCCAGTGGGACCCGTCTGTGCCTTGGGTTCACCAGGTGGAAACAAGGAAAAGGGAGCAGCCTCATGCACAGGGTGGCTCCGGGACTGGAGGAGGAGTCAGGACCCTGGGGGGCGGAGCCTGGCCCTCCGTAGTGCAGACACAGGCCCCGCACCCATCTCCATCCCTGCACCTGCATCCCCACCACCATCCCGCACCCCATCTCCATCCCCGCACCCGCATCTCCATCTCCATCCCCGCACCTGCATCCCCACCACCATCCTTGCACCTGCATCTCCATCCCCGCACCCGCATCTCCATCCCCGCACCCGCATCTCCATCCCTGCACCCGGATCCCCGTCTCCATCCTTGCACCTGCATCTCCATCCCCGCACCTGCATCTCCATCCCCGCACCTGCATCTCCATCCCCGCACCCATGTCTCCATCCGCTGCTGCTCCAGATGAACGTCTGGGGCGGGAGACCCCAAACCCGTGCCACCAAGCCAAGGGGGGCAAGCTTCATTCTGACTGCTGCTGCCGCTGCCCTGTCCTCCCACCCTGCAGCCAGCCACACGCATCTGCTCCAGGGTTGAGCGGTCCGTTCCCTGGGTGCAACAGGCACCTGGAGGCAGAGAAGTGGGGCACTGGGTAAAAAAAGCAAGAATGCAGGGATGGCGGGCAAAGCGTGTCTCCAGCAAGCATGCCCACCGCCGCAGCTCGAAGGGCCAGGCCATCCCCAGGCGCGCTGACTCCTCACAGGCCCGGGGGCCCCAGCTGCCCACCACAATCTCAGCGGACACGGAGTCTGGGAGCCCATGGGGTGGGGTGGGGGACCGTGCACAGAAGGGGGCTCCAGCCCACAGTGTGCCGCTGCTCCAGTGTGCACCGAGCCTCTCGGGGGTACTAGGCGCTCTGTCCTCTGCCGAGTCATTTCCGACGAAGAATGAACAACGTCACTATCCAGACACTAACCGAACGCGTCCCAAACAACTTCACTGTGCCAGGCTCTGCTCCAGCATAAACTGTTTCTTTCCATCATAAACTCACCCGCGTTTAACACTTTTAACTAACGCTTTTGTCCTTGGTGAACGACACGGGAGATAAAACTTCCTAACAGCTGTAATGGACCCAGGAAAAACACCCAAAGTTAATCCGAAAAACAAAGGCGGATGACCTTGTTGATGTGAACTGAGGCCGGGCGCTCTGGCCTCGTGCCGGAGGTGACAGAAGCCACCCAGACGCCTGTCCGACGGTGCCGGTACGAAGCTCGTGCGGGGATGAAGGTCGGCCGCCGTTAGAGCGAGGACTGCTTACAGCAAACACCAGGTCCCCACTCGCCAGAGTGTCACTAAACACAAGTGTGCGCGACCATCTGTCCGGCCGGCTTCCTACGAGGAGAAAATGCTGACACCTGCCCAGGCATGTCCTCGGTTCCACTGTCCTCTTACCTCGTGCCTGGCCCTGGCCCTGCTTTTCCACCCAAATCCCGGTCTGTTCAGACTCCAGAGGACCGCGTGGGGTTTTTCCTGGAACCGAATACGGTAGCCCTGACGTCTCCGCGCATCACGACTCCCTCCGTTGCACAGCGCACCGCTCCTACGGCTCTCTTCAACCACTTCCGTCTTGGTCATTGTCACCATAGAAGTCTCCACATCTTTGGTTCGATTTTCACTGGTTCTTTATAAGCTGCTGGGGTTTTCCTGTTTTGTTTTCATTTATGGAATCTTTTCATATTACTTACTGAGAAAATTTGTTAAGGAAAGTAATAAGATCCCCACGAAACAACAGAAATATTCAATGTGACTGAAAAGGTCATTTAATTTGTAACATGTTAAAATCTACCGTACACACAACTTCTTAAGTCACATCTTCACGTTTGTTAATATGTAGACATAGAATTTTGTTTAGGTTATGTTCAGCCATTATACTAAACCCTCATCGTTTCTAAAAATCTAGAGATTAGGGCGCATGGGCCGTTCAGTCAGTGAAGCGTCTGCCTTCGGCTCAGGTCATGATCTCAGGGTCCTGGGATCGAGCCCCGCATCCGGCTCTCTGCTCAGCAGGGAGCCTGCTTCCCGCTCTCTCTGCCTGCCTCTCTGCCTACTTATGATCTCTGTCTGTCAAATAAATAAATAAAACCTTTTAAAAAATGTAAAAAAAATCTAGAGATGACCCTGAAGCTTCAATGTAGATGACACCCTGCAACTTTTCCCTTCCTCTCACTGTGTCCATCACGACACAGGTGTCTGTCCTAGAACTAACTGGAAAGGGTCCTTTCTCTTTTCTGCTCTCGAAAACTGTGTGTGTAGACCCCAACATTAATTGCTTGAAAGCCGGGAGTAACTTAAATGCCAAGTGTTGAGCCTGCTGTGTTTTGTGGAGAGGGTTCTAGCAACGGCTTCCTTTTAGTTAGTGGCCATAGGACTACTCAAGGTTTCCATTTCTTTTTAAGCTTTTATATTGGGAATTTGTCCATTTAATTAAGTGGTCAAATTTGCTGTCACATGGTTATTCACAGTATCCTATCCGTCTTCCCTCTGACGTATGTGTAGTAACGTGTCCCATTTTTAATTACTCGTATCATCTACTCCTGTCTTTTCATCATTCTGACTGCACGGTTTTCAATATTAATAGTTTCCAAAAATAATTTTTTGTCTTTTTTGATCCTCTAAGCATTATCATCATCCTTTATTTCATTTTTTAATTAATGGATTTTTATTTTTAGGGCAATTTTAGGTTTATAGCAAAATTGAGGGGGAAGTGCATCATGTTTCCCGTGACCCACTCACCTAAACACACACACACACACACACACACACACACACACACACACAGCTCTCACCCTCTACGGACGTACTGTGTCAGTGTGGTACAACTGATGAGAAAACGTTGGTACATTGTTAACTAACGTGCACAGTTACCATTAGGGTTCAGTCTTGGTGTGTACATTTTATGGCCTTAACAAATGCGTAAGGACATGTCTATGTGGTCACAGGGTCGTATTAAACAGATTCACTGTCCTAAAAGTGCTCTGGGCCCCCCTCCCTCCCTCCCACGAGCACTTGGCAGCTGCTGATCGTTACTGACTCAGTATTTCTGTCTTTTCCAGAATGTCACGTACTTGGGGTCACACAGTATGGAGCATTCTCAAATTGGCTTCTTACACTTCGTAACATGGATTTAAAGTTCCTTCATGACTTTCGAAGGCTTGAGAGTTAATTTCTTTCTAGCATTAAATAACGAATGAAATATCCGTGGAATCTGTTCATGCACTCCGTCGCTAACGGACGTCTCGGTGCTTCTGAGCTTCGGCGGGTATGATTCGAGCTGCGACAAACATGCACGTGCAGATTCTTGTGCGGATGCGCTTCCAGCTCAGGTGGGCGGACGCTGAGGGCCACAACTGCTGGACGTACGGTTCCAGTATGTTTGGTAAGAAATCGCCAGCTGTCCTCCTAGGTGGCTGCACCACTCCACGCTCCCACCAGCGGTGAGGGGGAGCTCCGCTGGGTCCGCCTCGCGGCTGGCACCTGATGTCAGAATCCTGACTTTCTGCCATGCTAAGAGCACCCCGTGCTGTTACTTTCACTGCGCTTCTCGGGTGACATATGCTGTTCCGCATCTTTCCTCCATGCGTTTGCCGTCTGTGCACCTTCTGTGAGAAGGTGTCAGTTCAGATCTTCCGAACACTTCTTAATGGGTTTTCTTACTCGTGGTGTGACGGGTTTTTTGTATATTCCGGATACTAGTTTCTTTTTTTACTTTTAAGCAGAAATGTGTTTTGCAAAGGTTCCTCTTCTAGTCTGTGGCTTACCTTTTTTATTCTGTCTTTTGCAGAGCAGACATTTCTCCTTTTAATGAAGCCAAACTTACCAACTTTCTTCTTTAGTGCATTATGTGTTTGGCATTATACCTAAAAAGTCATCATCAAATCCAAGGTCACCTATATTTCTCCTATGTTATCTTCTGGAAATTTTATAGTTTTTGTTGGCTTTTGGGTCTATGATGCATTTTTTAAAAGATTTTATTTATTTGCTAGAGCAAGAGAGAGGGACAGGAAGACTCCCACCATGGGGCTCGATCCCACAACCCTGAGATCATGACCTGAGCCAAAATCAAGAGTCCGATGCTGAGCTGACTGAGCCGCCCCGGTGCCCTGGGTTAGTTTTTGTGAAAGGTTAAGATGCTTAAGGTCCGCGTCTACGCTCCGCCCCGGTGCCATGCGTTGAGAAGACGACCATTTCTCCGCTGGGTTGTCTTCGCTTGGAATATTGACTATACTTGTGGGTCTGTTTCTGAGCTATCTCCTGTGATACACTGATCTGTATGACTATTGTTTCACCAGTATCTGTCTGCACTATCCCGAATTTTATGTTAAGTCTTGTGGTTGAACATCACCAGTCCTCGACTTTGCTCTCCATTGTGGTGGCTATCTGTGGTCTTCTACCTTTCCATATAAACTTCAGAATTGACTTGTTGATATTCACAATACAACTTGCTGGGATTGTTTAACCTACAGATCAAACTGGGAAGAACCAAGACCTCAACAGTACTGAGTCTTCCTATCCATGTATGTGGACTCTCTGTTTCTTTACTTCACGTGACTTGTCTCCTTATCATTTTCCTCATATAAGCCTTATATATTGTTTTTTTAGAGTTCTCAGTATTTCATTTCGGGGTGTGGATTGTAAATGACATTGTAAATGACAATTTCAAAATCCAGCTGTTTGTTGCTGGCGTGTAAGAAAGTGACTGGTTCTCGTATGTTAACCCTTGTTATAATCACTTATTACTTTGATTTTTTGAATCTTGGGATTTCCAACATAGATAATCATATCATTTGCGAATACTTTTAATTCTTCCTTCCAAATCTGTATACTTTTGATTTCCTTTTTACTGTCCTACTGCATTAGCTAGGATTTCCAGTACAATGTTGAAAAGGAGTGGCAAGTGCCTTGCTCCTGATCTTGGTGGTAAATCATTTAGTTTCTTACCACTAAGTGTTATGTTAAGTAGAAGTTTTTAAAGATGTTCTTTATCAAATCAAGGAAGTTCCCCTTTATTCTTAGTTTGTGGAGAGTTTTTAACCAGGAACAGGTGTTAGATTTTGTCAAATGCTTTTTCTGTATGTATTGGTAGGGTCATAGGAGTTGTCTTCTCTGGTTTGCTGACATGATGAACTGCATTCATTGACTTTGGAATGTCAGACCAGCCTTGCATACCTGGAATAAATGTCACTAGGTCATGGTGTGTAATTTTTATACATTATTGCATTTGATTTGCTATTTTTGTTGAGAAATTTCTTGAACCTAGATTCATGAGAAATAGTAGCCTAAAGTTTTTCTTTCTTATACTGCTTTTCTCTAGTTCTGGTATCAGGTTAATGCTGGTCTCACAGAACGCTTAGGAAGCACTTCCTCTCGTCTGCAGGAATAGAATATAGAGAGAAATATAATCTCTTCCTTAAATGTTTGATAGAATTCAGAAGTAACCCATCTGGGCCTGGTGCTTTGTTTCGGAAAGTTATTAACTATCAGTTCCTTTTTTCAAATGGACATAGCCTTACTCAGATCGTCTATTCCTTCTCGTGTGACTCTCGATAGATTGTGTGTTTCAAGGAATGGGTCCACTTCATCTCCATAATCAAATCTGTGGACCCAGTGTTGTTTGTAATATTCCTTTATTGCCCTTTTGTGGTCTACAGGATAAGTAGTGATGGTAGGTTTTTCATTTCTGGTATTAGTGGTTTTTATCTTTTAGTTAACCTGGTCAGAAGTTTATCATTTACTGATCTTTTCAAAGAACCAGTTTTTGGCTTCTTTGATTTTCTGACGTCTTCTTTTCAATTTCATTATTTCTCCTTTAAGTTTTATTATTTTTCTTCTTCAGATTTACTTGCTTTTTCCCTAAGGTTGAAACTTAGAGATTTTAGATCTTCTTTCCTCACATAAGCATTGGATGCCACACGTGAGCACTATTTTTGCTGCATCCCACAAATTTTGATCACTTGTATTTTCTCTTTTTAGTTCAAAACATTTTACAAATTTTTTAGGCTTCTTTGATCCGTGTGTTAGTCAGAAGTATGCTGTCTGTTCTCCAAGTGTGTGGGATTCTCCAGTCATGGATTTTTAGGTTAATTCCACTGTGCCCTGAGAAGCATATTTTTATCCTATTCCTTTCGATTTAGATATGCTTTATGGCCCATGACGTGGTCTGTTTTGGTGACTGCTCTGTGTGAGCTTGGCGATGTGCGCTCTGCTCTTGTTGCACGGATGCCCTACAAAGGTGGGTTAAATGCCGGTGACCCGGATGAACTGTTCAGGTCAACCACGTCCTCACCTGATTTGCTACCTACCGGATCTATCCGTCAGGGACACAGAGCTGCCAAAGCTCCCCTCTGACTGTGGATTCATCTAGTTATGGCTGTAGACGTACAGCTCCTGTCTCCTGCGCTGTGATGTTTTGTTGGGCATGTACACAGTAAGAATGCTGTCTTCTTAGACAACCAAGACCTTTATCGTACGTAATCTCTGGTAACTTTCTTGTCTCAAGTCTGCTCCATAACAAAGTAATGTACCACACCAGCTTTTGAAGTAGGTGTTAGCGTCTCTACTCCATCTCTACTAACCCACGGCTGCGGCGCATGTCTTGTCGGCCATGTACTGTGGACTGTGTTCTTAGTCCACTCTCATGGTGTAACTGGTGCACTTAGGTCAGTGACATTTAACGTGGTTCATATTCCTGGACTAGTACTTAATATGTTTGTTACCATTAACTATTTATTACGCTCGTTCTTCACCTTCTACTCTTTCCCTATATTTTCAAGTTTTAACTCAGTATTGTGTATGATCTTACTTTTGCTCCTTTCTGGGCAAATCAATTACACTTCATCTTTTACTTTTTCGAGTGCTGGTCCTTAAGTCGATGTCTCGTAACAGAATAGTCTCAGCTTCTCCCTCCTGCCCCCATAACATTGCTGCCATTCATGTCTCTAATGCTCACGCTCTACTCACCCGATACGAAGTTCCTCTCGTTACTCTGAACAACTGTTAATCTGCAAGCACAATTAGGAATTGTAAAAACAGCAGGTTCTCTTTCATCTTCGTGGAACCTTCTCTAACCCTCCCTCTCTTTAGGTCGATGCCATTTCTGACCTCCCACCTCGTCTACTGACGGCTCCATCCGTCGCGTCTCTTACGGCGGCTCTCGGTTCCGGCGCTGCCCTTACACCTGCAGCAGGGCGTCCACATCTCCACCGACATCACCCACCCCACCCCACCCCCGTTTGGGAGCAGTGGCTTTCTCAGGGACTTTAGTTTGCTGACAGATCAAGGTTGGGATCCAGCTGAACTCCTCAGATGGTGGTTTCCATTTCTAAACTTCTTTTTCATCATGAGGATCCATGTGACAAAGTCCATGCTCTGCGGCAAGCTGGCGTAGAGCCAAGACTATCTCCTCGACGTCATCTTTTTCTGTTATTTCTCATTTCTCCCTCCTGGACTCAACTCCATTTTCCCTTCCCGACTTTTTAAACTAAATCCTTGTTTCTTCAGTTTCCGGGATCTCTGATTACCTCACGTAAATACTTCAAGGCTGTCAGTTTCTAAGTACTACTTCGGTGCACCCCACAAACTCTGTTTTTTCACCTGCAATACAGTAGCCTCTTAACGTGTCCCTGCTTCCAGCCAGGAACCCGCCCAGTCCAACCAGCCTCTCCCACACGACCGCCGCACACGGACATTTTCAACATGGGAATCTAACCAGGCCACTTTCTGTTGAAAGGACCAGGCCAGTATCAAGATTGAGTTCGTTTTCATTAGTTTTGAACAAACAGGTGTTTACAGTCTGTCTTCAAATGCATCTTCTGTCTTCTTCCAGGTCTCCCACGGCCTTGGTTTTAGAGCGGCTCTGGGGGATAAAAGTCTCTGCTGTGGCAACTTTCCACACCTGCACTGCCCAGTGTGGTAGCTGCTTGTCTTAAATGTGGCTGGTGAAGCAAAAGAACAGAATTTTCACTTAAATTGAAAAGGTCGACCACACTGGGCAGTGCAGCTCGACACAGACAAGCCTGCCCGTCGTGGGAGTGTTCAGCTGACCAAGCAGTCCGATTTACTGCATTCTTCTCTTCCTCCAGGGTCACAAAATATGTCATTTCAGATTTATACTAAACCGTGAAAACATTTAGTTCAGAAAAAATCAGACTGCAGAGTCAGGAAACATACTGAAATCAGTGAACTCAAGTGACTAGAGAAAGAGAAACCCTGTCCCCGTAGAAGATTAAACTTTAGTGTCGAGGAAGGATGGCCGGCAGGGTACACGGACTCTCTGGAAGCAAATAGTGTCCTCCGTTTTCCAGTCTCACCGACAGCGCTTGGCAAAGCCTCGGAACACAGAACCACATGTGTGCGGAACACGTAGCAGCCTCGAGGCCCCGTGGCCAGCAGCTGAGCCCCACCATACTTCAGATCCTAAACTGTCATCAGCACAAAACTGGCCTCGGGGACAGGTTCACACAATGCATCTCCAGGTTTCCAGAAAAACTTCAGTTTTACAAGCCCCAAGCACTTCTCAAACTCTTAGACCCAAAGAATATTCTAGACTGTTAAAAATGGGTTAAAGTCTTTTGTTTCTAGGACTAATGTTTTGATATTTACTGTATTAGCAAGTAAACTGACAAACTTGCAAAAATGCAAGACTTCACAATCCCTGTCTGCACCCACCCTCTGAACGCAGTATCGCCACGACCGGCAGCCTTGGAAAAATCTACGTACCTTTACGAGAGATGAGTGCGGACAGAGCAAATCATGTGTGTTATTCCAGAAACAGTCTGACCTCACAGACATCCCTGGAGGGTCTCGGGGTCCCCCTGGGTCCCTGGAGCCTGAGTCGGCTGTCCAGGGGGGAAGACTGGGCCCTGTAGCATTCTACCTGGGGGGAGGGGGCAGGCCCCGGGAAAGGCCGCCACTTGGTCCAGGGACACATACAGCCCCGATGTCCTTTCTGAAGCCATCTGTCAGCTGCCCAAGAGACAAAACGAGCTTTTTAAACACGTTACGACCCCGTATGCTACACATTTATATCAATATTCCTCCTTGACGTCGTTGGTCCTGGAAGGAACAGGAACAACACAGATCTCAGTGTTGTGTTCTAGGGCTTCTGGCTGGGGAGAAAGGGCCTAGGAAAACAGCTAGAATTCCTGCAAGCTCTAATTTAGACCTATCAAGTAAACGTGATAAAGTGCCTAACACAGAGCTTGACGTTTTCTAGGTGCTCAGGAAATGCCTCTTCATTAATTCACTCTCCAAATCAAATGTAAGTTTCCAAATAAAGTTATTTAAAAAGGGGAGAAATACACACCATTATAAAGAATTCCAGCAGGAGTTCATTACCATGCAAGGCCACGGGTTTGGAAATGAAATGGAAAAGTATGGCCAAGAGAGATTAAATTTGAGGGTATATGGTTGACTGGATTGATTGCTAATCAGGGCAATTATCTAAGAGATAATAGAATTACTTCTTGGTTGATATAATTTGGTCACTGAAGCATCGAGAGGACTTTCTACTGCAAGCTGAGTGGTCTGCGGAGTTTGGAAACTGAAATCTCCCGAGGGCCACAACACTTTTCCTTTTGAGTGTCTGAAGTCCCCCAGGCTGGCTCAGGGAAACACTGCCCAGAAGATCCCGACCCTGCGCAGGCCAACGGGCTACACAAGGCTCTCCAGCGTCCACACGACATTGTAAAGGAGGACTGGTGGCTGTACGCTGGAAGGGAAAATCACTCAGAGCATACCGGAGGAAGGTCCACATCAAGGAAACTCGGGACTAGCCTGTGTTCGCAGCAGGAAAGAGCAGAGACTCGGGTGGGGAGACCACAAAACGAGGCTGATAAGGACCCCAGGTCCTCACGGGCTCTCCTGCAGGGAGGGGCCACCACAACATGGGGGGGGGGTATCCGTGCGGATCGCAGAAACAGAGAGCCCCAGCAAGGTTCACGAGCACAGGCTCCTCCGGCTGTGAAGGCTGAGAGCAGGACGACGTCTTAGAAAGCACAACAGCCTGTACGGAGGAGCACCGTCACAGCATTCCCTGCACAGTCCTGGCCAGCAGGACCCACGAGAGGACCCCCGAATCCTACCGCAGAACCGGCTTCCATCACCCACGCAGCTGCACGGCCCGCGCACGCAGGCGGCACCACGCACGCCCACCCTCACAGCCGCGCATGCCGGCTGGGCCTCAGGTCCTGCTGCTGCTCCCCAGTGAGCGGAGGTCCGATCTGAGTGACCCTGACTCACCTTCTCACTGTGCCTCAACCACGGGATCCTTCCGACTCCCCTGCACGTGATCTGTGGCCACCAGGGTCCTCCCTGAACCCCCGCTGTGCTCGTCTCGCGCCTTTGCCTCAAGTCTTCAGGCAGCACCTGTCACCTTCAGGATAAAGTCTAAGTTCCTGGTACACCACGAACGTTAAAACCTAGCCCATCCTCCCTAATTTCTTGCTTTTCCCCAAGTGTGCTACGTTTCTTCACCTTCCTTCCTTCCAAAAATACTCACGAGGCACGACTCTGGATGCTTGGCATACACGAACGAACAGAAAAAGACCCTTGTCTTTGCGGGCTCACGTTCTCGCGGCGGACAGAGGCACAGAGGCGATGCAGGTGGCAACATGACGGGTGGATGGACGGACAGATGACAGGTAGGCAGGACCACGGGCGACTGGCAATGTGGGGGCTGGCAGCTGCACGGACTTCCAGGAACCCGCGGGGCGGCGCAGGGACTGCGCGAGGCGACATGGTGTCGCGCCATTTAGCGGGGTGGCCGGGGAGGCTCATGCAAACAGTGACCTTGAGCAGAGACCCGAGACCAGCGATGTGTCTGACCGAGGGACGAAAGTTCTGGGCAGCAGGATCAGAGAGTATAGGCTCCGTAGCAATCAGGGGCTTGAGAGACACCCAGGAAACCGGCGCGGCTGCAGAACGGGGACAACACGGAAGACAAGACCGCGGAGCGGTGGGAAGCTAGACCATGGGCGTGGGAAGTGCGAACCTCACTCTGAGAGCAGCAGACACCACTGGAAGATGAGCAGAGGAGCGTCGCCCACACACTGTGCTGGGTCACGCATCTGGCCTTCCTCTGGGCTGAAAGCTCCTTCACCCAGAGCAGGCAGAGCGCTGAGCCATTCCCAGGCCGGGGTTCTTAGTGGAAAGTCAGACCCCAGGAGCCACAGGTCCCCAAGGGGATGCTACCTGAGCAAACAGAGATTCCGAAGTAGAGCCCCGCGTGGGCTGGACCGAGACAGGTGTGGTTTTCTTCTAAAGGGCCGTGCTGAAGGTTCTGGTCCCCTCCTTCACCACCACCCGCCCCCCACAGTTCCCTTCCACGTCTACTCCACGCCCCACGATGGGTGGCAGCCTGCACGGGCAGATGGAGGCGCTCCTGGGGCCAAGACAGCACCATTTCCTACTCTGCTAACCCTCGAGATGTTCGCTCGGAAACACCGACGGTGAAGCAGCCAGCACCTGGCATGTCTCCTGGAACAGCTGGGAGGGTTTGGAGAACATACCTTAGCCACGGCCAGGAAAACAGCAGGGTTTACCAGCCCCACCCCTCATTGTTAGGAAAGAGGTAATGGAGGGAATGAAACAGACCGTGCATGCTATTAAGTTCCACCTAAATTTGTAAAAAATTTAACACAGAAAATGAGCTTAGAACAAGACACAAGTTACACCCTTGCATGTGGTAAGAAGTAACAGAGCCGGACAGAGCCAGGGTCCCTGCAGTTTGGATGAGGCCCCCACTGTCTCCGCAACAATCACACACCACCCTGAACCAGCTTCTCACCTGTAAAATGGAAGGCAGGACCCCTAACTGGTTTCCGCAAGAACGGGAGATCCCGATGACGGCCGCCGTGTGTCTGCGTGTGTGCGCTGCGGGCCTCCCGCGGCTGTGCGTGTCTGCACACCTGCATACAGCTGCGCGTCTCCACGAGTGCGAGTCTACCTGTGTGTCTGCACGTGTGTGTGCGGTCTCCATACCTAGGTCGCGCCTGCGTCTATGTGTCTGTGTCTAAATGTGCGTCTCCGTGCACTGACCTGTCTCTGGGTCTGCGTGTGCCTATGTGCACGAGTCCGCATGTGCCCACGTGTGCGCTGCGGTGTGGTGTGTACTGGCTCGTGTACACCACGCGTCCGTGCACCCGTGTCTACTGTGTCCGTGTGTGCGCCCACCACACAGGTCTGTGCGTGCACGGACGTGTGGCTGCGTGTGTGTCTCCCACATATGGGACTCTGTGCCATCAGCGAGTGGTCGTGCCTGTGTGTCTGCTGTGGGCGACCCCGCCCGTCTCCATGCGTCTGCACTTGGGTCTGCTGCACCACACACGCGAATACTACCACGGTCGTACCCGG